>NC_061112.1:64380471-64416676 GCF_002878395.1 Capsicum annuum
TTTCTGGCCCAAGTGCGACGGCCAAAATGATGGACCATCAAGGATGCAATGGGACATCACTGGGACCATTGCATGGAGGCAGTGTGGCCTCACCCTGGCCATCATGTGACGAACGATCTGATGGACCATCTGACTTGTGATGGACCGTCGCTCCAACTATCGCATCAAGATAGAGTGTCCCATTCTTGACCAGTGTGCGATGGACGACCCGATGGACCGTCGGACTTGCGACGGACTGTCGCTTCGACCGTTGCAAACCCCGTTCAATGTTTTTAACTCATTTTAACAAGGGACTTTTGGGTTTTTTCCCTTTTAACCCTCAGATATATTCCAAATGAACTTGATCTCCTCATTATCTCCCAAAATATCCAAAGGCTAGGGTTTCTCCCTCAAGAGAAAATCTAAAACCCTTCTCCAAGAAATCTAAGAACTCACCACAGATTCAACAAATTGAGTTGAGATTTGAGTTCCCCAAGTTCAAGGGTTGCAAGAACCCTCTCTCAAGAGTAAGAAGAAGAGTTTAGAGAAAGCTTGTTCATCCAATTTCATAATCTAAGGTATGTGGGATTTTGAACAAGGGTAATCCTATCACCCTTGTACCCAAAGGCTTATTTAAACTACAATTCTTTGCAATTTATAAGATTTTACATGAAATTGAATTGGAGGTTTTCACCCATTGTTATTGATTGCAAGCTTTTGATGTTTTCCTTGAATTGAGAGTCTAATGGCATGATTTTTACATGTTTTCTTGAGAAATTGTAGCTAGGTCTATACCTCATGATTTTAATCCTTGAGAAGTTAATAGTTGATATATTTGAGATATTAAAGTATATGAGTATGTTGAGATTTTGAGACAAATTGCTGAAATTTTCAGATTTCTACATGAGTTATGAATCTATATGCTATCTATTATGCTTTTGATGAGTTTTAACTTGAGAATGAATTATGGGTTATTGAGCCCTACTTGAGATTTGCAATTTTATGAACTCTTATGCTATAAGAACCCATGATTTGAGTATTTTGAGATTGTTGAGAAATGTTTTGACCTAATGGTCACTGAGTTTTGAAAGCCGCTCTGCTACATGAGATTACCAATTTGATTATTGGGTTGATGGTGAACCATTAGATAATTTCTAAAAGTGGATTTTTATGAGATGAGCACAGATAATCTAAAAGGAGTAGTATTTATCACCGAGCGGGTAAGTTACTACAATTCCTTACCCCAAAACTATGTGCCACCGTAGGTTGGGCCTGAGGCTAAGTTTATGATTATTATTGGTCCTAAGGCTTAGTTCATATTGGGCCCGAGGTTGAGTTGATATTGGGTCCGAGGCCGAGTTTGTTTAGTGATCACTGGACCTAGGTTATACTTCTTGGCAAGAGTATGACGCCTCTTCCCAACGTGAGGTCTCTTCATTAGGAGGACAAAACATTGAAATCCATGTATCTCTCATGGTTTATGTCGGTTAAGAGAAACTCCCTAAACTAAAGTATTTTTCCATTGAGATAAGATATTTTCCTTTAAAACTAAAATACTTTCCCTTGAGATGTGTATTTTTCCCTAAAGTTTGAAATGCGATATTTTCCTAACGTGAATGAAATGCCTTCAAGTATGTTCCAAAGTTATATGATTTTGAATTCCAAGTATTTAAGTTCAAAAGAGTTATGAGTTCTTGAGCAAGAAGTTTTAGTCTCCATGAGACATATGAATGAGTTGAAAGTATTGTTTAAAGTTTCCTTTAGCATATGGGTAATGAGAATAAGAGAAGATTGCCGATTTCAAAGTTAAACTACGATGACACGAGATTTGTGTTACATGCTCCATTCTACATGATTCATGAGCTTTACTTTTTATACTTATTCAAGGCATGCGAGTCATTACTTATTACATACATGATTTAATTAAAGTTGTTTTATATAAATGCATGCACCCCCACATACTCGGTACATTCCCAAGTGCTTATTCACATATACATCTATGTGCTACATTGACTTATAATGTAGGTTCAGGTGCTCAGTCCCAGCCTCGTCAGGGACTTTCGAGTACCTCTGTCTACATCTCTATAGTGGTGAGTCCTCATGGTTTAAGGACCTATCATCAGATATTTTAGTATTTGAGAGACTATGTTATTACTTTTAGTTCATTTCGAGTCAATGGGGACCTGTCCCAATGGCTCTCTAGTTCATGGATTAGTAGAGGCTTTGTTAGACTAGTTATCAGATTGTGGTTGTGTTGAGGTTTCCGATATTGCTTGGTTGTTTGGATCGAGCATTTTCTCCGTGTTTCCTTTCATATGATATGACTATGCTAGTGTTTGAATTATTTCATCTTGAAATGAGTGTTGTTAGTAGAAACAGGCTCAAAGGGTTAGCTTGGGACTACTTGTAGCCTTAAGCACCGTGAGACATCTCGGGAGGCAATTTCGGGTCGTTACAGATATATAAACCTTGTGAATTCCTTATGGGTCACGAACTATAATAATAAATACCTGATAGGTATAGGCATGTACATGTATATCATATGATATCATTTTATCACATTGCATCCATTATGAATTGTTATAGTAATTGAGATATTTTTTATGTTATTATATTGAACTACAGGGACTTTTTTGCTAAGAGAGTTATCTTAGTATTCTTTATTTGATATATTTTTCTACTTCATCTTGTTGGTCTATGATGCCTATTGAGTATTAATTTGTACTCACTCCTACCTCTCTATATTCTTTCTTCGTAGATCCTTATACGAGTGTTTTACATGGTTCCTAATCGTGCAAATTTGGGGTAATTCGGACCATGGTGAGCTTCTCAAACTAGAGTTGACTCTAGACTTCATCTATCTTTATTATGTCTATTATTATTATCAGAGAAAGTGTTGTAGACACCATCTATTCCTTTTAGTATTAGAGTCGCTCTGTATTCGTAGCACTAAAACTTGGGATGGTTATATGTACTTTTATTTTCCCTAAATTTATTGTGAAGGATTTATTCCTTACTTCTAAAAAATGTGTCATTTTATTTAAAATTGATTATCGTTGTTTGAGTTATTTGAGTGCATGTGCCAGGCTTGCCTACCATGAATGGGGTAGGGTAGGTGCCATGGCCTATAAAATTTGGGTTCTGACAAATAACGCTATGATTCAAAAATAACGCTAACACGAAGAAACATATTCAAAAACTAATTTACAACTTAGTAGGTATTTACTAGTTGCCAATTAGGATAAGAATAAAAAAATGAAACAAACAATCGACAACAAGAGACTAAGAATCCAAGATTTTGAGCCAAAAGTTTTGGTATTATACAAAATTTGGTGATGTGGCGGTCTAGGATTGGTTGCGATTTTTGAAAGGTTCTTATTTTTCCCAACTTTGAAATTTTGGTTTGAATTTCGGTTCTTGAAGTGGTTTACCCGCCCTAGGAGAAGACAACAACAAGATTGGAGCGCTTTTCACTGTTCAAAAAGGTTTGACTTGTCTTACACCTTTTAGGCAAGACACCTTCTTAAGGGGTTGGTGAACTTTTCCACTTTTGGACACCTAGGAAAGTGGCTTTTATTTCTTTTGGTAACTAGTCTTTTTGGTAGATCTTTTGTCTCCCTTCCCTTTTGGTAGATTTTTGGGGACTAGTTTCAAGACAAACACAAGGACTTCTCTTCCCACTACTTGGGTTTGGATCAAACAACATTATTAAAGAGTATTCTTGAAAATATACATGACTATTGGTCTAGAACAACAAGAACATTCATTAGAAGTTTCAATACCAAGTCTCACGCTGAGCTCCAAGAACCAACAACACCTTTTTCAAACTTAAAACCCACAACAAAATACCAACAACACGAGTTCAAACCACACCTTCAAATTTCAGTCCACAACAAGAAAACAACATTTCAAACCCACATCCTCAACGACAAACATCAACAACACAATTTCAAGCCATCAATCCTCAAAAAACAGCAACCATCAAAGTTCAAGAACAACTCGGAAATAGCTCAAAATTTGGATCTTGACTCTTTTAGTGTTAGTTAAGAGGGGCTAACACTAGAAACAATCAAAACACATAAAAATATCCTAAATCTAAGATACAGATTTTGGCCTAGACACCAAAAATGGGACAGAATGTTTCCTTTTGGATTTTCAGTTATTCAACACCTTTTTTTGTGATTTTTGAGTTAACAAGCCCAAGATTGATTTCGTAGGAATGAAATCAATCCTTTCTATGATACCAAATGATACTAGAAAGACGATGAAAGGCACAAAAACTACACAAAATAGTCTACAACAACAACACCAAAATGCACCAACAATGTTCAAGTTTGGAATCGCAACAACAATACCAACAAGAATCGTTCAAGCTTAACTTGGATCTTGACTCAATGGTATTAGTGAAGAAAGAATCTAACACAAGAAACAACAAAACAAATAAAAATACACCTATATCTAGACTCAAACTCGGCCAAGACAACCACAACAATACAATTTCGGCCAAGACACAAAAATTGATAGATTTGCTTCTTTTTGACTTTTAAGTTTTCTAACACTTTGTTTTTTGATTTTAAAGTTACCAAGCCCAATATTGATATCGTGGGAACAAAATCAATGATGGATTTGATACCAAATGATACAAGAAAGACCACAGAAGGCACAAAACAGCCCACAAAATAGTCCACAAATTGAGAGCAATCTTAGGACCTCTTTGAGTAATAGTTTCAGCCAACAACAACAACACAAGTATCACGAGTTTACAAGATATTTTTAACACCAAAACAGCAACAATACAACAAGAAAAAGATGAAAACAATGCATAAAAGATTCGGATTCAACAAGAACAAATGATTACAAGATAGAAACACTAACACAATTGTAAGAAAGGTAAACAAAGATAGTGAGACAGAGATTATTACAAAGATTAGGAACTCAAGAGTATATTAAACTCAAAAACACCTAATGAATGAAACAACAACAACACACTCTTACAGTGACCTCCAAGAGAATCAACTCACCTCAAGATCCACCATTTCCAAGCAAAGAATAATATTGGCTTTTCCAAGCCCTAAACTACAATGGCTAATCCAAGCCCTAACTAAGAACTACACTAAGGTGGTCTACTCTCAAGAGAGAGGATTTTCAATGTCTCATATTTTTATCATTAAACAACTAAAGAGAGAAGACCTAAAAGATACTATACATAGTTTTATTACATAATGGAAGACAAAATGACTCCAATGACCTTAATTAGGAGGGGTGTTCATGGAGTGTCACTTGGACAAGGATAAGTGACCAAAATGCCCTTAAGTCTAAGTGACCAAAATTTCCTTATGGCTAAGTGACCAAAACGCCCTTAATTAAGGAAACCAAAATTGTAAACCAACAAGTGGGGTCCAAACCCGAGAGTCCTAAAGTCTTCAAGGCTCCAAGAAATCTTCCACACTTGGGTTTATTTAGTGGCATGCTCAAAACGACCCCTCCAAGTATGATTTTGTGCCCTCCATGCGACTAAAGCTTGATTCTTAACGTAGTAACTTTTAATGATGGCATCAAAAGCTAAGGAGACTATTTGACATGTATCACCTATGGTTAACCTCTTAACCCTATTTCCTTATACTAATTACAACATGGAGTTGCGGTATAGTACACCAACTAGCCTACAGTCAACTAAGTCTAGTCTACACACCTTGTCTAACTCTATCCCAACTACCAACTACCTCTAGTTGATTTACTTCTTTATAATAAAAGAGATAAATAATGACATCTACTCTTGCTTCTCATATGAGGAGTAGGTTTACAACCTAGAAAAAATACAAATATCAAACACTAATGGACTAAAAATGACTACCTTGATTGAGAGTGGGTCCCTTGTTATAAAAGCTTTGATTTTGAGAAGAAGTGATAGTTTCTACTTTAAATGGTGATCCATTTTTAGTATGCAAAAATTGAGCCTCCCTTCTTAAGATGATGAATTTATAAAAACAATAAGGAAAGAGATGCCTAATCATTGGTGGACTATGATGAGGACTACTGCAGAGCATATCCTACTATTCTGTTGCCACTACCGTACAGTACAAGGCAACTAGCACATAAGAAAATTTTGTACTATTGCATTTAGGGACACCAGTTTAAATAATGGGTTCTTCGACTAGTTTTATCAATCATCAAAATATGGAAAGATAAAAGAGGCCTAAACCCAATATTTTCCCCCTTTTTAATGATGAAAAACATAGACTCATACTTTCTCCTTACACCAGGAACACATCTATCAAAAATCCCCCCTACTAAGATTTATACCAAAATGCTACATTTACCTAGCATCTTTGCTTCCCCCTCCCACTATGGGCATATGATGATGACAACTCGATAACCAATATAGCAACAGGTACCTCCTATCACCAGTATCTCTAGATAACAGCATTTTATAGTTTTTTAGTACCTTTATGAGTTTGCCAATTCATCAAAACCAAAAGCATAACCTTCCCTCCCCTCTCTTCTTTTTTAATGATGACAAATTCAAGATGACATTAGACCAAGACAGGAGATGATGACAATCCATCTACATCATTCATTTATTCCACAGTTGACACCTATCAACATTCATCTATTTTATTTGTATTTTTCCCCTATAATTTTAAACTTTCACTCTTTTAGCATCATTAAAAAGATTGAACAGTAAACCTAATAAAAGTAATTTTTTCCAAATTAACTTATCATTACTAGGGAAACAAAAACATGAATAGTAAGTAAGAACCTAAGAGTAAGAAATAGGCAAATACTAGATAAAGCAGCATTTATTCACAAGATAGTCAAACACACAATGCCAATAAAATATGAGATAACATAGCCAAACACTTGCCATAGATATATCACACAAACAAAAGATATTAGAATAAAAATTAAATTTTTGGTGAAGGCAGGGGGCTTAAGAGGAGTGATTAGAAAGCGATATAAGGAGAAGAGTCATGCGTTCATCAGCAACATCATGAACCTTGAGGAGCTTGTTTGTTAAATCTACAACCTTAGCCACAACCTGAGCATTTTTATTCTAAGAGCATCCAGGGTACTAGGTCCTTCACTTGACCCTGTTGAGGTTTACTGCAGAGCTGAGTTAAGTTGAGTAATTTTAGCATCCTTATGGGCAAAGAGAGATTCCATGTAATCTATATTTAAAGTTCTCTGAGATTGGATTTGACACTACTGAATGATTGCTCAAACTACTTCTTTTGTTAAACATCTACGTCCTAGTCTTTGGGACCCCTTTTTTAAGAGAAAAAAAAATCAAACACTTTGTTGAACATAAATTTATGAGCAAGGAATTGGGTCTCTACTTTTCTAGGAACCCAATCCATTCAGTAGGTACCTCAAATATCTAAACAAGAACTTTATCTAAGGAAATCTTCACAACCCTTACATGAGCAACTAAGTTTTTACTTAAGGAATAAAGACCATCTCGATATAAAGCTTCACATCCTCATCTATATGTACCTTGACTTTTACTTTCACCTTTGTACCCTTTTCTTAATATTAAATTCAAAATATATCCATTACTTTCCATTTTAGAATCATCCATAAAGGTCCGAGCAATATGGGAACTAGGAGTTCCATCGCATTTGAGATAATGAAAAATGTTAGAAGATTCAAATCTAGGGGAAACTGTGTTTGATTCTTCCATAAACTCTAATGCATCACTAGTGGAATCATTTCTACATTAGAGCAATGAGTTTCTCACTTGTAGCCAACATGTTTGATAGATTTTCCCTTTCATAAAGTAGTCATTCTTCACAGAACTTCCCTACTAATAAATATCAAAATATCATCAACACAACATCTACATAGAATTTTAACCTAAGATAAGGATGCACTAGGTCCATGACTTAGGTTTGTTATAATTTCTAGATCTGTAGCTTCAATAGTATTACTTGAGAGATTTTATAAACCAGTCTCTGCATGGATTCCTTTTAAGAAGATATTTGTTTAGAACTTGAAGGATTCTAAGGGTAGAGAGATGAGAAAGTTTTGAAAATTATATGTTTGAGTGGCCTTAGGTACTTTAAAATAGAGAAAATAAAGTGAATGACTGAGACTAAAAATAAAAAGAAGTGATATAGTTGGATTTCTTCTGACCGGGCATCATCGTAAAGAGGCGGGAACTAAAAAGACTAACATGGAAGTGCAAAAGGCATTTCAAATTTCATAAGCATATAAGTTGGACTAACCTTTAGAGAAACTAGGTCCCTCTATGATTTTTTATTCCTGCTTTGCATTTACCTAACCTTTCTTTTTCTTTATTATTCCTTTTGTAATATGCTTGTATACCTGCAAGGGTATGAGACTGAGTTAGACTTGAACCAATATACACTCACCTGGATACCTGTAATCAATTTTTTAACCAACAAAGGGTTGTCCACATGTAAGGAGGATTTAGTTTAATCTCATTAGCCCAATCCTTAAATGATTCTTTTCGAACTAGTCCCTACTTAATGGCTTGGTAAAGATATCAGCAATTTGACCCTCTGAGTTGAAAAATTCATGCAAATATCCCCATTTTCCATATTATCTATAAGAAAATAATGACTGAAGTCAATGTATTTGGTCCTATTGTGTTTTACTGGATTTTTGTCTATGTTGAGAGCACTGATGTTGTTATACATAAGGGCACATACTTAGTCAATACACTAAAGTCTTTAATTTACCCATCCTTAAGATGCTTTATTTGACAGGTCCCAAGTTCCTTCGCTAGTTGTCTATATGTTGTTGGTCAGTGAGTAATAACATTTGAACTATACCTTGATTCTCATTTTCTGAGGGACCTTGATGGGAACCTAGGATGTCTACAAGTTGATTCCTTTTTTAGCACTTATCTTAACTGGATCAGTAGAGATTTTAATATCATGTATATTTCTTAAGTATGTAGTTCTTCTTCTAGGTCAACATCATCTAAGCTTTCTTTTTTTCTCAAAGTCATCAAATACATCAAGAATGGCATGGACACTCTCTTTATACAACATATGCTCTCTTGTTGTAGAATTTGTATCCAATTGGCTGAGGACACAAATAATGCTTTATACACTTCATGGGGGACCTAGTTTTCATTTACTTCACACAAGACTCACAAGTCATCTATACACTTCAGCTTAGGAAATGCACGAACCAGGTCATTTGAGATCAATTACTATAGGAGAGAAGAGTTAGCATGCCCTATGTTTTTGTTCCTTTTATAATTATCATCATTTGGAACACTTCATTTCCTTTGTAACATATCAAATACCATTGATTTATTTAACCATTTACATAGTACACAATCTTTAGTTTCATGAGCCAAAGTTTTGTCACTCTCTTAAATTACAAGGTAGATATTTTCTCCTTGAAATGCATTGAGTGAGAGATCTTTTGTTCTTTCAATCATTTACATTAAACGTCAACTATGTATGAGCATGTTTTGGATGTTGATATGCTATGGTTTTATAGCACTTTTGATGCTTAAAATAATAAAATATGTAAGTTACTTAGGTTATTTTGTTAGATATGATGTATTTTGTGTTATGTTTTATAGAAAACTAGGCTTTGGGGATGAAAAGGAGAAAGGATGTGAAAATTGAAGATTTGGACACCTACATGGGTACATAAGCCCCAAAAGGTACTACCTATATGGAGTAGGTGTCAGAATATGTGCTAGAAATTTGAAGTCCAAGGATTCAAAAGCTAAAGAATTTTTGCCTGCCACCTACGTTAGACGACCTACGGGCCATAGGTAGTACCTAAGCCTCATATGTGTCAGAAGACATGGAGTTCCTAAGATATTTTGTAGTTATTTGGACACTATAACTAAGCTCGTAAGTGGACCTATAGGTAGCCACTAACTTTGATTTTTCTCTTTTATTTAGGATTGGTTTCTGAGGGTTTTATTGTATTCTATAAATACCCTTTTGACATTTTTAGCTAGTTCATGCACTCTTAATACTTACAAACATATATTTGATTTCGAGATTTAATTTTGATCTTAGGATATTTTTGTTTTTGATTTTGGTTGATTATTCAGTTCAAAACTTTGGATTTTATTCATTAATTGTTGTAAAACTAATTTAATGCCTTCACTTATGAATTTCATTGATTGTTTCACAATGATGAATGGCTAATTCCCTTAGCTAGGGTTATGGGAACCCTGGCGGTTTAACAAAGTAAGGGAAGTGTTCAATCCTTCTAGATTATTATTGGTACATGTATTGTGGTTTTTCTTGTGCTTATTGATTTCTTAACTATTTCAAATGTTAAGATCAAGCATGTATACATTATGAACCTGAGAAGGAGGTAGAGATTGGGAAAAGGAGATCATAACAGAGATTTAAAGTTAATTGTCACTATAAGCTAATCATCTTTATCTACTTAAGATAATTATATTTATCTAATCAACTTGAGACCAACAAGAGATAGTTGAAATTGGGGTCTAAGAAAAGGGTTAGTAATATGACACACTAAGACTGAGAGGAGATGAGTGAGATTCACCAAAGTGTGTCACGAGGTTGTTAGTGATACATACCTTGCCATATTCTACATGCACAACTGCTTGATAGTTTGATTGAGCATGATAAACCCACACAAGCCTGGTTTTTATTTCTGCCTTTTTATAACCAAAAGCATTTGAGTTTTGTTACTTTTTACTGGTCACATTAAAATCCCTCTATTTATTTTCTATACTGCCCAATAATTTTAGCAATCTAGAGAGATAGTTCTATGTCTTCCCTGTGGGTTTGACCCCAACCTGAGTTGGGTTACTATATTTTGCATCGATTGCTTTAACTTTGATTGAAGATGTAGCTTTAGGTGATATCAAAATCTTAGCGTCGTTGTCAAGGACTACAGTGTGATTGTTCATCAAAGTAATTGAAGGTTTTGGGTTTTTATTTTCTATTTAGTTAGGTATACATAGTGTATGCCTAGCACAAGGAGTAGAGGCAATCCTTTACTTCTACTTGATCTTGAATCGAAAAGAATCCTACAGTCTAATCATAGGATGATTGAACACGTATGAGAAGGTAAGCTTGTAGATGTTCGAAATAACTTAAATGATTTGCCTCCCTCTCCTTTCAGAGATGTTCAAGAAACTGTTGATCAAAGAATAGAGCAATTATTAATAGAAGTAGTTGATAACTAGATAAGGGAAGCAGAAGCTTGTAGGGTAGCTCAGGAGGTAGAGCTGGCAAGACAGTAGCCAGGAGTTGATCGTCGATCAGACCTTAATAGAAATCGAGATCGAGATAAAAGGGGAAGAGATCAAGTGATCATAGACTATCAATACTTACCACCATATAATGATCTAGATGAGGACTTGGGATACTTTGAGCCTACTGAGATTAGAGTTATCATTCCTTCTATTTTTCCACCGAGTGTAAAGTTTGACATTACTAGTGCTATGATCCAGATCTTGAATCTGAAAGGTGTGTTTGAAAGATTATCGACAGACGATGCAAATATACACCTTACAAACTTTATTGGTATATGTACTTTATATACTATATACGGGGCAAATCAGGAAGCACTGAGCTAAAGTTGTTCCAATTTTGTTTGCCTGGTGAAGCTACATTATGGTTAGGGAAACTTTTTCGAGGATCAATCGCTACATGGAATGAGTTGTGGAGTCAGTTTTTAGATCATTTCTTTCCATCATCCAGAATGCATCAGTTGAAGGATAAGATATATAATTTCAGGCAGTTACACTTTAAGTCAATGTATGAGGCATGGCTCCAATTCAAAAAGAAAATGATGGTGGTTCCTAACTATAGGATTTCAGGGCAGAGCTTGCTTGAGATCTTCTATCGATCCTTAACAACAGTTTGATAGCAATGGCAGACACTATTAAAAGTAGAGCATTCATATGTCTTCACTAGTAGGTAGCACTAGATATATTAGATTAGATTTTCTTACCAATCGATGGTGGCATACTCAAGAGGCAGAGAGAGGCACTAGCATATATGCTATTGGTGCTTCCAGTAAGCATAGAGTTGTTAATGACACAGTGGAGCAAGAAGTTTCTCAACTAAGGATGGAGGTTGGGTTGTTGACAAAACAGTTCGCAATAATAAATTCTAAGGAGGTGAATGTAGTAGGCTCACAAGGTAAGGCCTCTAGATCATATGATTCTAATTTAAAAGAAGAGGAAAAATATATAGATAGAGTGTTGGTAGGTTTTTGAGCAAAGAGGCAAGGAAACTAAGGTTAAAACTGTTAAAGGGATAGATACAGAGATAGAAAAAGAAAGTGATATAGTGACTAGAGATGCAAGGATGATACAAGGAGAAGGGTGGTGAAATTGACTCAAGGATGGAGGCCATATTGTTCAAGCTAGTAAGGGATCAAGAAAATCAAGAAAATTTCCTTAAGGAGATTAAGGTAAACATTCCAGGGTTGACCTAGAAGGTAGAGTTGCATGGTAATAAATAAATAGGAGAATCAATTTGGATAAATATCTACAACATTGAATCAGAGGCGGTCAGGCACCCTTCTGAGCACCATAATTTAAAATCCTAAAAATGATAGTCATTGTCTAATCATCACCACTCAGAGTGTTAAGGAAACTGTAGACCCCCTATGCCTATTGTTGATGAGTCAAAGAATGATAGTGTTGTGGTTGATAAGACACTTAAAGCAGAGTTGTAAAAGGCTATAGATGTTGATTATAATGTTTAGAAGGACAAAGGTAAGAGAAAGGTCGATGAGCCTGTAGTGAAGAAACTTCTACAACCTCCCCCAGCTTTTCCTCCAAGGTTGAAATAGAAAAAGAAAGAAGGAAAGTTCAAGAGGTTCATTGAAACGCTAAAAGAGTTGAGCTTAAACATCCCTCTTATTGAGGCTCTTAACAAGATGCATGGGTACACCAAGTTTATGAAAGAGTTGGTGACGAAAAAGAGAGTTGTTAGTTTTGAGGATATTGGTAGGCTGCACCACTGTAGTGCAATTATTTCTAAATATCCAGCTCAAAAGAAGGGTGATCCTGGAGCAAATTCACGATTCCATGCATCATTGGGACATCCAGGTTTGCCAAAGCATTATGTGACTTGGGAGCTAGCATTAATTTGATGCCACTGGCAGTGTTAAAATAGTTGGTCCTGAGGCCCCCAGAACCCACGACTATGTAGTTTTTAATGGTAGATCGTACAGTGAAGAAACACGTGGGCATATCGTTTGATGTTTTGGTAAAAGTAGGTAACTTTGTTTTATTGGCTGACTTTGTTATCTTGGATTTTGATGCCCATAATCTTGGGAAGACCATTCATGGCCACAGGCAGAGCAATAGTAGATATGGAGAAAGGAGAGCTCAAGTTCAGATTGAATGATGAGGAGCTCACATTCAAGGTCTGCAGAACCATGAAGAAGACAACCGACATGAGTGTGACGTCAGTTATACATTGTGTTGATGACCAAGGAGGCCACTCTTTTAGTTACCTTGATGAATTCTGAGTAATCAAGGTACCAGCATTATGCCACAATGTTAAATCAAAAGCTGCATGGGGTACAACCCATGGGCTTGTTGGTGAAGTCTGAATAACTAATGTAGCTACATCATGCCGTGACGTTAAATCAAGCGTTGGGTGAGAGGTAACCTACTATTTTAGTGTTCATGTTGTTTTTTCTTTTTTGTAGGTCAATAGCATGAGGAATAGCCTGAGCATGGTAAATCATTTCTTAATTTAAAATATTCCAGGTAAGGGGACGTATTGACCTATTCATGGAGGTCATAAGTCCCACTCGGGCTAGGTAAGTTGAGCAATTAAAGTTGGAAGAAAATATGGAGAATTTTTGAGAATTTCTGAACTTTCACCTACAAACCTACTTACTGGGTCATATGTACCATTTACGACCTCATAAGTAGTATAATATGTGTTAGAATAAAAAGTTTAGAGAATAGGGAAAGAGCACAAAAATTTTGGTCACCTTTGGCAGGGCATCTACTAGCCGTAGGTGGTGACGAAAGTGACCTAAAGTTTTGGGCCTAATTTTCTACAAAAATTAGACCTACCCATGCCTGAATCAACCCAATACCAGCCTACCCACTCTTTTAAAAGCTTAAAAGCCGATCATTAGTCACCATAATCCTCAAATTTCCAACTCCTTCTAAAATTCAAACTTTGTAACTTCCTCACAAATTCTATATAAGGCAAGACTTATCCCTCATACCATCACTTGCATGCATCAAAATCTTTTAAGGCTAGGGTTTCGACACTGTTTCAAGATTCTACTTTCATCTTTAAAAATCAAAAATTAAGGTAAACTTCTTAGCTTCTATGAATAATGTAATATGATATTAACAGAGAATAAATGAGTTGGTACTTGAATATGCTTGAAAATTATGTAAAACTCAATAGTTCTTGTTATAGGAGCCTAGTATCAAGAACATTAAAATTAGGGTATTGATCCTCAATTAAAACTTTGTGACCATGCCTTATTTGGAAGTAGAAGTTGAAAAGTTGATGGAATCCAAAAGTTTGCATGCCTTACCTGTGTTTTGGAAATTGATACAAGTGATATGTGCATTATTGGACTGGAATGGTCTAAAGTTTACTATATAAGGATGTAAAATCTAGGAAAAATTCAAAGTTTAATAATTTTTATTTTTCTTCAATTGCACTCCCTTATTGTCTTTCATACACTAACATTTGTTTTTTCAGGTACTATGAAACCAAAGAAGGCACAACCATTGAGCCAATGGGATAAATCCCTCGAGCAAGTGGATAAGTGGAGGAGTACCTGATTGCCCTGACCAGAGCAGCTCGCCCACGTACTAGAGCCCAGAGAAAGGATGTGGCCAAGGATATTATTATAGCCACTTTGGGCATCCATCTCCCAAAATAGACACAGTAGGGTAGATGGACCACATCTACTCAGGCTAGGTCCTATCCAGAAGTCAGGTGAACAGCTTCTAGAATGAGGATGAAGTTATCTAGGATTCACAACCATACTCTCCCTAGTCTGAGAAGAGAGAGGAGGATGATGAGGTCAAGGTAGAGTTTGATCCACTAATGGAGGTAGGCACACAGGACCTCAAGTCAGAGGAGGGGTCACAAGATAAGTCTGCAGTAGCAGTCCCTGAGCCATCAGCTATAGTACCCTAGTCTAAGAAGGGTATCCCAGACATCCCATCAGGTGCCAACACCAGACAGGGGAGCCACCAGCCCAAATTGACCAGACTTCTGACCGAACTTATATCTTGACTGAGCCTATTATTGAGGTGAACCCGAGGTGGAGTATTGAGAGGTTACAAATGATTTATGCGTTATACAGCTTTATAACTGAGGCAAGCCCGGCCCAAGAGGGCTATTTTGGAGAAAAGATGAATTGAGTTATCTAGTTTAGCTGGAGCACCACTTTTACAGGCTGTGCTTGATCGTTATCATCTGGGGTGGATAACTATACCCTAGGGTTCATATAGCCAAGTAATAGTATAAAGTTCGATGCCTCTTGCACTGCTATAGTATATTTGACAAAACCTAGAGGCGGTAGGGATATATAGAAGCCTCAATTAGAGAAGATGCTTGTGAGAGGAGTCATGGTTTATATTTCAGCGACGGCCATCAGTCGAGCTCACTTTGGTCCTGATTATATAAATCTGGTATCTACTATAGAGTGCGATTTCTGATTGAGATTTATGCGAGACTGATGCATTATGTGAGATACTGAGCGTAACATACAAAGGTAGAGTTGGAAATATGGATCGCCAATTACATTTTAGATCTTGGTAATAATGCCCCTGGATCGAGGGAAATGGGCACTTTAAGAAGACAACACTAAATTTTACCGCAAAGTTTGGGTGGATAATGGTTTGTTATCAAATATGCCCAACTACTATGAATAATTTACTGACATGGGATGGTGATGCATTGATCGTGAGTTTGATGGATGGATATGATATAGACTTTGCAGCCAGTATCAGGTATGAGATACATGAGCAAGCCTTTGGTGATATAACTACACTCTCTTTTCCTTGCCTCATCCAATAGTTGTGTGATAAGGCTAGTATACCTGAGGTTCTAGGTGTTGATTAGACAGTTGTAGGCAATGGATGTGGCCCAGACGAGTTTGATCAAGGATCTAGCAAACCCAGTCCTTGCTAAGAGGACCCATTGGCCTATAACGGTGATTCAGGCCCAGTTTGAAGGCCCATTAGTTCCTGCATGGCCTAGTTATAGATAAGGTGGTGATGTGGATATAAGTATGGATTTTTAAATGGGTAAAAAGAGAGAGAAACCTGAGATGAACACTCAGAGGGAGGGGACCCCAGCCATATCTACTTCAGCCCCAGCCTCTACTACTGAGCAGGTTGGAGTATCATCTAGGCCCTCTTACCCCACTGTCACTTATGCATCTACCTCAAGACTTCTTGCAGTGCCTGGTAGAGAGGCAGGATAACACCGCAGCCCGATTGACTGAGGCTGAGTCTGAGATTACATTATTATATGAGCAGATTTGACCTTAGGTTTCAACGACTTTAGAGAGTGCAGAGACTTAAATTTAGGCTACTGTGAGGGCTGAGATATTAGATTTGAAAGTCGAGTCGCATAGTCGTATTGATGTTTTTAGAGGAGAGTACAAGCATGGTTTAGTGATATTGAGGCACCTGATAAAGCTAGGATTATGGAGGAGGTGGCTACATTGTGCACCAAGGAATTATCTTTTATTGAGAGTCATATTCCAGCCATTCCTATCATGATCCTCATAGTTGCTCGACCGATGTGAACTCGCTGACCTAGGCATTTGGATTTGTATGCTGATGATGAGTCGATCTCTAGAGTTGGGACCAAGGGAGTTAGAAAGTAGGATCTAAAGGATGGCAACTTTCTATATAGTTAGGACCTAAAAAAAGCCACCCATGATTCAAAGGAGTCTACTGTTATTGATAGAAAGAAGCATGTTGACATAGCTATGGGTGCATCCTATGGTAGTGCACTAAAACTACCACTGCCTCCGCTAGTTGAGATACCTTCTGAGAGGGACGAGCATGACACGAATGCCTAGTGTATCCCGGTATGTCCTTATTTCTTTTGGTTATATTATTGTCTAGAATTAGGGACGATGGTATTTTTTTAGTTAGGGGTGGGGTATACCATAGCCATTGTGGGTTTTTGTTGTCGTGCTTTTTTTCTGTCAACCACGGTATGATTGTAGAACTGACATGTCTAGGGTAATATTATGTCGGATTGTGTATTGTGTTGTGTTGTGTTGTGTTTTTGTGTAATTCGGAGATTTTTTAGTATTTAGGGCAATTAATGTACTTTGTTTTTTATTTTAGATAAAAATGATACCCCCTCCAATGAAATTTGTGTTTTGAACTATGTGATGTGTATATATGTATGACCATTGTGAATCTCATTATGGCATTAGAATTAGGGATATAATAATCATATCTAACAATTGTATGAACCAGATAGGTAGTAGTTTGTGATGAAACCTTCTGCTATGTGTGTGTGAGATACTACTTTGTTCCCTTTATGCGTTGAATCCAGAACTTGCCTAATTAGTCTTGCCTTGGTTGTAGGATAGTCAGTTAGAAAGGGATGATAGGTCATTCTTGAAATAAGTACACTTTTATCCTAAATGATCTTTCAAATGCGAATAAGTATCCCTTGATCCCTATTTTGAGCCTATATAGACTATTTTTCTTGTTTCACCTCTCACCTTTCTATTTTTGTTACAATAAACCTATTTTGGCCTTGGTCCTCCTTGGACATTGTGCACCTTAACTCAGGAAAATCACCTAAGTTGAGGGTGGCTATCATAGGGGTACGTAATGTGAAGTGGGCATAAAGAAGGGTAAATAAGAGAAAAATAAATTAGGGTTGGGTGTGGTAAGAAAACCAAAAAGAAAAAGAAAGAATAAAAGAAACCACAACCAACCTAAATGTGCAATAAAAGAATAAAAAGGGATAAATAAGGGTAGAATAAAAGAAAATTGGTAGATAAGTGGAACCCCAACATAAGTGCAGTACCAAGGAGGCTTAGTCACTAAAAATGTCCATAGTTACCATACCATCCTCCAAGCCTACATTACAAGCTGAGTAAAGTCCTATAGTGATCCTAACCCGGCTGTTTGAAATCTAAGGTAAAAAAATTAGGGAAAGCCTATGGTATTTGACGCACATTGATTAGAAATTCCTTGTGAGTGTGAGTGTTTCTTGATACTTCCCTGTATGGCATGCATGAATTCATATGAGTGATTGGGATTTCTTTGATGTGAGGGCACATAGATTATGTTGCTAGTTGTTTACTTGTTTGGGTAGTGTAACTTATACATATGCATGGTTGTTTGTTGCTACTGTAAATCCATATCATGATACCCTTGTGTCACATTGTTGTGCTTCATTAATACACACAGTTGGGTTTAAGTGTTAAAATTGGAAGGGGGTAATGTTTTGAGCTTAAAGTTGATGATTGACTGTTGTAGATAGCTTAGGTTTCTCCTAGTTAAGCATTGTTGTTTTGTATAGTTGTGTTGTGTTACCAAAGGACATGCAAATGTTCTAAGTTGAGGGTGTTTATATGTTATGGTTTCATAGCACTTTCGACGCTTAAAATGATGAAAATATGCAAGTTACTTAGGTCTTTTTGTTAGATATGATGTGGTTTGTGTTGTGTTTTATCGAAAACCAGGTTTTAGAGATGAAAAGGAGAAAGGATATAAATATTGAAAATTTTGGACACCTATATGGGTACCTACGCCTCGTAGGCACTACCTACATAGTAGGTATCAAAATATATGCTAGAAAGATGAAGTTCAGAGATTCAGAAGCTGAATAATTTTTTCCTACCACCTACGTTGGACTACCTATGGGCTGTAGGTAGTACCTATGCCCCATAGGTGTCAGAATCCATGGAGTTCCAAAGAGATTTTGTAGTATTTTGGATGCTGGCACCTACGTGGGACCACCTATGGTTCATAGGTGCCACCTACGGCTCGTAAGTGGCCCCATGTGGCCACCATTTTGATTTTCCTATTTTATTTAGGATTGGTTTCCCAGGGTTTCTTTGTATTCTATAAATAGCCTTTTGACAATTTTTTGCTAGTTCACGCACTCTAAAACATATATTTTATTTTGAGATTTGATCTTGATCTTGCGATTATTTTGTTCTTGATTTTGGTTGATTATTCAATTCGAGAATTTGTATTTTATTCGTTAATTATTGTGAAATTGATTGAATGGCTTCAATTATGAATTCCATTGATTGTTTCACTGCGATAAGCGGCTAATCCCTTAGCTAGGGTTGTTAGAACCCTGGCGAATTAACGAAGTAGGTGAAGTGTTCAATCCTTATAAATTATTGTTGATGCATGCATTATGGTTTTATTTGCGCTTATTGATTTCTTAATAATTGCAAATATTAGAATCTAAACTGTATTCACTACGAGCTTGAGAGGAAGGTAGAGATTGGTAAAATTAGATCATAACAGTGGTTTGAAGTTAATTACTGATATAAGCTAATCATCTTTATCTACTTAAGATAATTATCTTCATCTAATTAACTTAAGATTGAGAGAAGATAGTTGAAACTGGGGTCCGAGGCAAGGGTTAGTAATGCGATATACTGAGATCGAGAAGAGATGATTAAGATTTACCAAAGCGTGTCAAGAGGCTATTGGTGATACATAACTTACCAGATTCTACATGCACAGTAGTTTGATAGTTGCATTGATCACGATAAACCTACAGAGTTAGAAGTAAGGGAGAACACAATCCTAGTGTTCGTTTATGACTGGTTACAACCAAAAGCAGTTGAGTTTTGTTACTTTTTACTGGTTATATCAAAATCCCCCATTTACTTTCTGTATTGCCCGATGATTCTAGCAATCTAGAGAGATAGTTCCACGTATTTCCTGTTGGTTCGACCCCAACCTGATTTAGGTTACTATATTTTGCATTGACCGCTTTAACTTTCATTGGACGTGTAGCTTTGGTCGATATTAGATGCCCTCTCTCACTCTTCCTTCTTGGCAGTTCAAGTGTTGGAATTGGGAACCAATTTCAACTTGTGTTTCTAAAGAGGAGATAGAGGAAGAATTAGACTTTTCTTTGTCTAAGATGCAGCTTGACCTTTTTAGAGATGGGACCAGGTACCTTTGTGTTTTTCTCTGATTCTTTGCATTTATGATATTTTCTCTCAGTAGGACACTTTGCTGCACTTGCATCCTTTCTGTGTTCATTCCTGCTATCATGCATACGGAACAAATTGGTTGAATCTGATGCATATTTTATGTTGAAGTTATAAGGAACCTTCTTCTTCTCTTCTTTTTTCTGATAACCATGACCTTCATCATTGATGGGTCTTTCATTGGTTGAGTGATCCAGATCTTTTGAGGACACTGTCCATTTAAGAAACCTCGCAGGGTCTGCCTTGAGCTTGACCAGGTCCCTTTTTAATTCTATGTTCCTCTCAAAAGAAGCTAAAAGATTCATTTGGGACTTACTTAGTTCCTCCTTAATTTCAGACTGAAAGCAGTTGTTTTCATCCTTTCCCTTGACACTAAATCCAACTACATTTTTCAGTTTCTCCTATAGAATATCATTTTCAAATGACACTATACTGCACTTTTCTTCAGGATTAACTGTTTGAACTAACATAGCCACTCTCTCAGTTTAATATTCACAAAGATTATTGGTCAGTAATCTCTTTTCTTCTTAGGATCACGAAGGCCATATATTAGCAAATCATTTAGACATCTCAGTTTCTTCAGTGAATAACTCTTAAGATCTTTCTTGATATCTAAAAGAGTTACCTCTTTGACATTTTCATCATCTACTTCAGCAACAAATTTGAGCTCTTCATCTGAGTCACTTGAAGAATCTCCCCATGTATATACTATGACTTCATAGCTTTATTAGTTTCCTTCTTGTGGTACGCACCAAGGACCTAGTCTAATGTGTTTTTTTTAAGATGTGATAGAGCAACCATTGAGACAAGATCCTTCTTAGGTGTTATCCTGTTAGGAAGAACTGTTGTTATACTAATTAAAGATTTATATGTGTCCACCACTAGTCAAGGGATCAGATCCTTGACTCAGAATGATCACACACAAGATAATACAAATTATACAGACAAGAGAGTACATATAGTAACAACTAAAAATAGTAACGAATACAGGATATTTACGTGAAAACCTCATTTCTCAAAAGAGTAAAATCATGACCTACCTCATAGGTTTTTCACCAATAAATTTCACTAAAACAAGAGCAACGATTAGATTAGAAACTCTCTCTGGTAATCCTATGGTTAGATTATTAACTCCATTCCCGTGAACTAATGACAACACTGAGTTGCGTTATAGTACACCAACTATAGCCTGTAGTTAACTAAGTCTAGTTCGTACACCTTGGGTAAATCTAGCCCAACTATCAACTACCTCTAGTTGATTTACTTCTCCGTATGAAAAGAGACAAATAATGACACCTAAACTTGATTCTCATAAGAAGACTAGGTTTATAACTTCGCACAAATACAAAGACTCAGACAATAATACCTGGTCCCTTTTTGTAAAACCTTTGAGTTTGAGAAGAAGTGGTGGTTTTTCTGCAAAGGGTGATCCTTTTGAGTATGTAAAAATTGAGCTTCTCTCCTCAAGATGATAAATATATATGAAGAACAATAGGAGAGAATCCTTCTCATTGGTAGACTCTAATAAGGACCACTGCATAGTATGCCCCATTATTCTGCTGACTCTACTGGATAGTACAAGATAGCTGGCACATAGGAAAATTCTATACTACTATATTTAGGGACACAAGTTTACATAAATGGTCCTCGACTAGGTTTGTTAATCATCAAAACGTGAAAAGATAAGAAAGGCCTAAACCTAACAAGTTGCTGGACTCGCATTATAGAAGACTTGCATCACAATTTCCTCCAATTCATTTTTACACTTACGATGTGTGCAAGCTCCTTTATGCATCTTGAGGATGCCTGGCTTTTTGAAAATATCACAACCACAAATCTGGATTCTTTTATGGCTTTCAAAGTTCATCAGAAATTGATTTTCCTGTTTCCAGCCGCTCATCGTCTTTGAAAGTATAAATTCCTCTCTATTCCAGAGCAATATAGAGATGGCTCACAAAGGTCTTACTGGTATTTATACCTCTAAAACTCAAAAAGATATCATACTTGCAGATTTTGAAAGAATAAGCATGAGACATTGTTGAAGAATATTGCTAAAAAATTACAGGCAAGTTCTCAGCTTTCGATATATGGAGGAAAAATTCACAAATAAAGGTTATATATATAAAGTGATTTAAATTTTTTGTCCTTCATTAAAACATTTTGTAATAAACAAACTTGTCTTTTCACTTTATTTCGTCCAATTATTAATTAACTATTATATATTTAAATCGTAATAATATGTATTATAGCATGTGTGAAAATTCCTAAAATTATTTTCTTTTAATTAGAATTTCCTTTAACTGTGTGTAAAATCCTAGTTACTTTTAGTTAGGATTTCTTTAAACCAAGTGCAGAGTCCTATTTACTTTTAGTTAGCACCTTCATGAAGTTACAAAATTGTTGCAGTTTCCTTATTGGCGTATTTATCAGTTTCAAATATAATTCTCTTTTCCTACATTTCTAAACTAAAATTCTAATTATATATAAACATTAATTATATTATTTAATTTAGGTAAAAAATCATAATATTTAACACTTTTAGCTCAATTATAATTTACATACTGTAGTTCTATTTAAATAGTATTTTGATCATATTTTACCACACAAAAATATGACGCTTCTTCAACTTTTAGTTTCGTCTTATTTTTGTTTTAATTTGATTCTGGTTATATTCTTACATTCATTATCATATTCTTTTTGCCATTTTTTGTTGCTTTTAGTTAATAAATTTAAACATTATATATGAATTTTACATTATTAATAACTGATAATAGATTTTACTCCTTTAACAATTTCTTGTGTTTCTCTTTTAGTTTAACAATGATTTATCTCGCCTTTATTATTGCAATTGCAAAAATCCACTTTTGAGGTTATTTTAATCTCCTTCATCCTATGTCGTCTGTGAATTACTTAATTTATTGGTACTTTCTCGACTAAGAATGATGAGCTTTAATTTATTTATTTATTTTTATTTAGTGTATTGAAGGGGAGCCTTGAGTAACTGGTAAAGTTGATGTCATGTGATCAGGAGGTCACGGGTTCAAGCCTTGAAAATAGTCTCTGGCAAAAATGCAAGGTAAGGTTGTACGATACACCCTTGTGATGGGCCCTTGTACGATACACCCTTGTGATGGGCCCTTCCCCGGACACCGCTAGCTTTAGTGCACTGAGCTGCCCTTTATTTTTATTTAGTGTATGCGTTAGCTAAAGATTTAGTAAACTTCATGTTCCTTCGTTCTTCATAATTCAAGTTATTTAAAAAAGTCAATTATATGGTCATTTTTTGAAACCAAATCTTCTTGCACCCTTCCTTTTTAAGTTGTCCTTGCCGTCAATTGATTCCTCAATGCATATATCAGATTTGCAGGGGATAGAACCCAAAAAATATTTTTGACATAAAAATATTTTATAATAGAATTACAATATCATGAAGGTAAATATTATGGGAGACTACTTCTAAAATTCTCTCCTATTAATTGCTCTTTTTCCAACAAAGCATAAGCACAATAGTAATAAACGGAGTCCATATTTGAATATAAATTTTGATGGTGATGATAGGACGACGACAAAACAAAGATAGGACAATGCAAGTAAGGTTGGGATTAAGAGTCAAAATTTAATTGTAAAAATTTAGTGTTCTTCACGGTCTGTTAAGAAATTTGGTTCATTAAATCAAAGTAAACATACTTTTAAATAATTAGGACTTATAAATTTTAATTGGCTTTTTATTTTTGAATATGCAATTATTTTTAATCAGTTTTACTTTTGTCTTAGCATACTTCAAAGTGAAGTAGAGTTGAGTTTATATACTTATGACTGATGATATCGTCTAAAAGAACTTAAGATTTTATTTTGATAATTTCTTTGGATCTATTATATATAATTTGGCGATCATATTATAAACTTTGTTTTGATTTCCCGAGTCATAATAAGAATTATGATATTAGATTATACATCAATACCATGATATTTTCATTCCCATTTTACTCCTGTAAAAGTTGCCATTGTTTATGTAGAAGTCAACTTTTCGTATCTGTTTTAACTTCCTAATTTAAGTTGGATTGAAGATCAGAAATAATCGTTCGATTATTGGATAAAAAGGAACAAATCATTATAATTGTGTCAAGAAAAATATTTATTCTGTTAAGAGAAAAATCAGATTAATATTAACAAGAATAAGATTTCTACCTAAAAATGGTGGCATGAGAACCTAATTTTATTTCTAATAAAAGTCTGAATAATAACGCTTTTGTACTATTTTTCTCTTAATAATTGTAATTAATTATTATGCTAATATTTAAAATTCTGAAATTAATTAAAATTACACCTATTGAATCATTACTTATTTATTTTCTTACAACGTCATATAAGATTCACAAAAAAATAGAAAAAAATATCATGCATTTTTACCAATGATATTGCATATGAATTTGTATGTTATTATTGCATTTAAACACTCTGGGGAAACTTTAGATACTATGTTGTCATATATGTAACTAGGAAAACTAACCGCGCTTAGCGCGGTGCTAAAAAATTAACTATTTTCTTCGATTAATTTTATATTTATTTTAAATTTATTAACTAATTGTAATATTATAACTTGTTATAATTATATTATGAAGAATGTTTTCTTTTCATATAAAAAAAAAGAAAATTTAATAATTTAACATTTATTAAATGATAGATAGTATATTCTTTATCAATGAGTTAAAATATATTCTCTAATAATAATTTTATTTCATTTCTATTTCACATTCAATGGAGTTGAGATTTTAATTTGAAATAATGTACTTTTTTTTTAATCAAAAAGCATGAAAAAATTAAGTAGATCCTTCTATAAATACCTCTAATTCCTCTGCACCATATCGGGTTATCAACAAAATTCAAAACCTTCTTCAAAATTTCATAACTTCTTTCTCCATATGTTTCTGAAGTGTACAATATTATACCTTACCAGATTAAAATAACTACACAAGACTTTTTAAATAGAATTGAAATATTATATATATGATGATCCTTAATTGTCTATTTAAAACTCTTAAGTTTCTTGAGTAGTGAAAATTATTAAGAGCATGAGTTATAAAGATGGTAATATGTGAGTTAAAAGCTTTATAAAGATGGTAATATGTGAGTTAAAAGCACAAAATTAATGGATATTATTAGAATAGAAGTTATGGGAATGTGAAGTGGTGTAAGTTATGAAAATGACTTACTAAATAAATTATTTAAGAAAAATAGAAATACTTTAAAATAGATTATTATGTTATCATTATATAGTGAAATAGAGACAACAATATCAAAAAAAATACGAAAAAAATAGATACAATTGGAGGTCATAAAGAAGTGAACTTCACCTCTTATATATTTGTTTTTTAAAAACTTTAAGCGTTTTAAAAAATGACATAAAGAAAAATATTATAAAATAATGTAAGTAATATATATCCATCATAGCAAGCTAATGAATTGTAACAATAATTAAAGAAGACGAAAGTCTAACCCTGTAACATATATATTTGAATAAAGATGGGGAAGATCTTTCTTTATAAAGAGAGACTGTTGAGATGTCTAGCATCAAGTAAAAGCTATGGAGAGCAATAATTTGATAAATTGATATTTATATTTCTATTTTATTTGAGTTCTCTAAAAATCGAAGAGTATGTACCATCTCAGTATAGGTCAATTAAGAATCCATTTGACCTAAAAACCTTCCGCGATAAGTTTTTCTTTTTCTTTTTTAAGTTTCTCACCTAATACTTGGAACCTCCATTCGAGTCTGATTAATACGGATTCACACCGGATAGAATTTATTCGAAGATATTGCTCCTACTAAAGTTTTTTCTACACTAAGAGCTCAAAACAGAGACTGATTAAGGAGCAGGCCCTCCAACAACAAATTTCAACTTACGAACAAATGAAAAATTTAATGTCCAACCGAATAAATTGTATTTTGCATTACTAAACCTTCCATTGAATAAGCAGTTTCATCTTCAAAATAAATCATTATTTTGACAATAATAAGTAACCTGTAGGGAAAGATTAGATCTTTGTGATCAATATTCAAAGTTTGCATTATAATTTAAATATTAACAAAATCAAAGTCAATCAAAAACAAAATATGCCAACAAAATACTAAATATATTAAGAATGAGATTTAAGTCACAGATTAATATACATATGACAATATTGTGAAATGCTATTGTTACCTCTTTATATCAAACAACTTCATCTTCACCATCCTTTTTATAAGATGATGATAATATACATTAAAATCAAAGATATAAAACAAAACTAAAACAAAAAAGAAAGAAGAAAATAAAGGAGAAATAAAAAAACATGTCATAAGACCCTCCCAAAAAATGAGAATCATATATAGTATGAAAAATAGAATATGAATAGACAAAAATAAATTGCTCAATTAGTAGCCATTTATTTTTCTTATTCAATGTGTAATTTTTTTTTCTTCATAAATATAATGACTTGTAAAATATTGAAAATCTCAAAAATAGAAGAAAAAAGATAAATATTTTTTTTGGCCTATGAAGCATGCCACATAAGCATGCCTATAAGTTTCTTTTATATATATATATAGATAGATATATAGTTGTTGTTACTATAATTAACTTTGTACTGTGAAATTTAATGTTGTTTAGAGTTGTTTAAACTCTTAATTAAGTACATATATTCAAGAATGAATTTTTTTTTAATTGAAAACCATTTTTAAAATTAAATGTTTTTAAAGAAATAAATAAAGAAGTTTTTTGAAAAATAAAAATTAAATTGGGATTGAAGTTATGTATATGTTTTTTTTCTTGTGTGGATGAAAAAGGAGTTTTAAAATGGTAGCATCTCTTATCTTTAAATAAAAATTCCTAAAATATATGATAAAGGAAAAATATATGAAAAACTAACCCAAAAATTAATGTGGGTAGGTGTGCCCCTCTTCGCGATCCCTTCCAAAAAATTTTTTTTCTTATTTTTCAATATTTAAAATAAAATTAAGTAACGCTTTGATCTGGGTTGTCGTATACTTTTCTCATGTTCTCAATTGTTTGTGCTTTGATTTAGAGTCGACATAAATACAAGTTTGATTTGTATGAGATGAATTTGTCTTAGTTCTCGCTCATCATAAGTTTTAGATTCTCTCTTTCAATATATTCTTAAATTATTGGTCACCTGTCTAATTTATAATTTCTTTTACATAGTTAAGAAATTTAGAGAGATGTATATTTATGTTTATAAGGAAGGTGCTAATTATGTAATTAATTTACGTAACATACATGTGCTACACGCGGTGCAGAAAGTCATGGAGGCATGCAACTGGCTCGTCTGTGCTTACCTCTATGGTTGAATGGTATGAAATCTCACTCTTTACAGTCTCGCTTTTGATGCTCCAAATTTTGATGAAGATCGATTTCTTAATGAACCTCAAGAATCGTCCAGTCAGGTTGAAGTACCAAGAACACCCCATATTAGCAACCTACAAAAGTGTACGACTTTTTTTCATGCTAGGGATTGATGTTTGTAAAGTTGTCGTATTGCTCCATCTCAATGAGTTATATGTCAGTTCCTTCAAGACTAAAGATGTGAAGCAAGTATGAGGTGAGCATTTATCTAAGGCTATTGGTAGATTGCTGAGTAAATGAGGAAAGACAAAATTTTCTATGAAGAATGTGACAAGAACGATGATAAGTATATTGTAGATAGCAAGATAGATATATTAGAGTCTTTTTTGAACATTAAGATTGCTAGATATTCACTTTGTAGGCTCATTTAGAATTTTCTGTCGGTAAGGTTTATCCAAGCTCAGAATTGTTGCTACTCGGATCAAGATACTTTAATTTTTTATTCTTGATAATAGATTATTTTGAGTATCAAACTTTGAGCTTTGTTGGAAATAAATTTATCGTTTTAATTGTTGATGTGTGACATTATATAAGGATATAACACCAAATATATAGTACTTAAAATTGACTAAAATTTTATTTCTTAATATTTTTCTTTATTTGAACTATATGAGAAGTCCCTTTTTTTGTGACAACACGAAAAAATTTCACCGCCTTCAATTTCTTATTTGATGCGGCTTTATTTTAAATTCACTTTAGCTTGGAATTCTATATATCAATTAATGTTATTTGAATGTTGGGTTGTTAATTTGAAACGTAACAATACCCAAAAAATTATTTCTATAATACTATATTTTGTGTAATATATTGAGATAATTACGACACATAGTAATTCAATCATCTTTATTATCAAAATTTGGGCAGACACAATAATTGACCGAACAGTAAATTTAATTAAAAAAATGACAAATTAGGGGAGTTGAGTTTATGTCTAAAAGCTTCAAAAGATTTTTATTGCTAAACATGAGATGAAAAATAGAAAGGAAAAACTGAAGAGTGAAGATGTTAGTAAGGTAATGATGATATTTAGCCACTATTTCTTTACTATTTAGCCACGGTCCACGCATGGCTAAAACACAAGTCTTTTTATTTATTTTTGGATTATTTTTTTATAAACAAAAACATAATTATATTTGTTGTAAACTAATTATTCTTTTTATATATATTTCAAATTATTCCTAATATATTTTCTTTGTTTAGGCTTAAGATTCGCTTTAGTTTAGGATCCTTTACAAAAATATTATTTTTCAAGTAATGCTACTTATATATAATTTTAAAATTAAAAATATTGAAAATAAGAGGAGCTTATGAACACTATAAAAGTAGTCAATATTTGACATTCTTATTAAAAATATTTTTTCTTATGTGCAATATACTTACACTAAACTAATATACATACATATATATATATATAGATAGATAGATAGATAGATAGATAGATAGATAGATAGATAGATAGATAGATAGAAAAAGAGAGAGAGAGAGTGATTCTTTTAAGGTTGCAATACCCGGAATGAGAGAAACCTAGTCATATTTTTTTGGTTTAATTTAAAATTTTATTAATAATTAAAATATCTGAAACATGATGGACCAACCCATCTTTCAAATCCAACACTTAAATCTGTACAAAAAATAAATTAATATTTGGACCGGCCCAACTAAATGACCCGATCCAAAATCTACAGATATAATTAGTAGGGTTTCCAAATTGGTGCTTAGAGCTGAGCTCCCCCTTTCTCCGCCTCTTTCAATATGTTCATCTTTATCAACCTTCAATTTCTTCTTATTCAGCTTTTGGTTGTTAATACAGTGCCATGGTTGTACTGGTATAAGGATTATTCCAGCCTGCATGAGTAAGTATAGTCTGTTGTTGCTTTGTTTATTGCTTAATATTTTACTGAGAACCTGCTTTGAATTTTCTTTATTGATGTATTAGTTGAGATCTTCAGTATGCTTCCAGTTCTTTTTAGTGTTAAAATCGTAGGTCTCATCTTCTGAGGCTTGTTTCCTTCTTCAAGTAAGTCATTTCCACCGTTGAATTTGTCATCTGCTATGTATGTTGCTTTTAACTATATCTCTTTCTCACTGTGTAGCTATAGCTGGGATGGATATTCTGAGATACTTAGACCCACTGATAGTTTAAAAAAATCAAGTAACTCAGTCGTTTGAATTTTATCTGACTTGTTGGCCCCCAATCTACTGAGATTCCCTTTTTGTCGGCTAGTATAGATAGGCTAATTAGCACTTTCACTTTTTTGTTTACCCTCCCAGGTTGTAAATATGATATGTATGAAAAACTTAGTTGTAGCCCTTCCAGTCCCCTTATTCTTTTGCTAAAACTAGCCTCAGATATAGGCATTGTTGCTTGTCACTGTTAAGTATCTTTCTACCTGAGCTTGGTAGCTGACTAAATGTTGTAAATATAAACTTTTCATTCTCAAATGCTAGATTAGCTAAGTAATCCACAAGCTGATTGCCTTCTCTGAATATATGTTGTATTTGTACATGCTTATCTGCCAGTAATTGCTTTATTTATTTCACTGTGCCTTCTATCTTCCATGGTGTTTCCCATTCATCAATTAGAAACTTTTGCATTGCTCGGAAATCTTTCTGAATAATCACTTTATCTTGACCTACATGATTACAATGAATGGTTGCATGTAATATAGCCTCAGCTTCTGCTACCATATTAGTTGTATCTTCAATTATTGACCCTTCTGTATGTATTAGATCACCCTGTACATCCCTTAAGCAGAATGCCTATGAACTATTACCTGGGTTCCCTTTTGATGCTCCATCCGTATTGTATTTACACCAACCTTGCTCCGAAAATTCCCATAGTACCACCTTAGAGCTGACTTTAGGCTTTAACTTGCTTAGCGGTTGTAGAATTGATGGCCAGTCCATTGCAAAATCCAGTGCTAGTTTTCTCACCTTCAGTAACATCCTTAGTTATCTTGTGACATTGAATATCAATCTATGCACATTGATTTTCTTGCCTTCATGCTTCTAAGCATTTCTCCTCTTCCATAATTCCCATAATATGATTGCTGGTATTTCTCTAAAATATATCTTCTTATTTTGTTTAACCTGAGCATTCCACCAAGCATATATTGTTTCTCTTAAGCTCATTCCTTGTATACTAATTCCTTCAAAAGAAGAAAAGTAGGACCAGGTCCTGTTAGCTGAAACAGATCTCAGTAGCACATGAGATATGGTCTCTTGGGCTGGGGTTTGACAACACCAGCACTTGGAAGGACCATATATTCCCCATCTCCAAATAGTATCATCTACTGAGATCCTCTCCTTCCACATTCTCCACATAAAAACCATCATCTTGAATGGCATCCCCTTAATCCATAGTTGCTTGTAAAAATTATTAGGTTCCCCCCAATGCCTCACATAATGCTAAGCTGGCCTTACTGTGAACTTACCTCCTGCTTCCAGACTCCAAATTGGTTTGTCCATTTGATTTGTTTGCTCTACAAGTCTTACTTTCAGATTTACATGATCCACTATTTCATCAGTAAACAACCTCTTCAGTACCTGCTCATTCCAGTGCCCATTAGTCATTAGGTCTCTTACACATTGATAATTAGAATCCCATTCCTTACTTTCCTGCATGAGCGAGTAGAAATCTCCCAGTCTACTCCAATTATCATACCATATATGAGCATCTCCTCTCTTAATCTACCATATAATAAGATGATCAATAAGATCCCTGGCTTGCAACATCTTTTTCCAAACTTGAGAGCCACTGCCTACTCTCCACATGACTTATTTTGGATGGTACTTTCTGGAATACTTATTGAGCATGTAATCCAAATGGACCTCTTAGTTCTAAAATTCCACCACAGTTTACAAAAGAGAGTTGTTGATATATCATGCAACATTCTGAACCCCAACCCTCCTTCTTCTTCAGGTAAATACATACTTGACCATGAAACCCAATCTCTTTCCCTTTCCCCTATAGTACTACTCTAGAAAACTTTGCAAATATCTTTTAAATAGTCTTTAGGACATTCTTAAGGGGGTTCATCACAGATAAATAATGTATGGGTATACTTTGCAGAACATGTTTAATAAGGACTGCTCTATCTCATAGGACAACAACTTTCTTTTCCAGGCTTATAACTTGCTACTGATTCTATTCATAATGTATTGGTAATACACTTTTTTCTTTCTTATGTAAAAAATAGGACACCTCGGGTAATTGGAGGGGAAATCTTGTCTTAGAATCCCTGTTGCAACTTCTGTCATTACAACTACACCATTAGACACACTTTCATGTAAATAAATGGCTCTCTTTTTCTTTTTAATTTTCTAACCTGACAAACATTCATATTTCTCCAAAGTTGATGTGACCAACTGTAAAGTACTCAGGTCTTCCTTACAAAGAATAATCATATCATCTGTAAATACAAGGTGATTGATTTTTGGACTCCTTCTAGGCATCCCACAGAGTCTGAATTCTTTCCTGACCATCAGTTTCTTTAAACTTCTAGATAAGACTTCTTCTGTAATGATAAATAATGTAGATGAAAGTGGATACCCTTGATTTATCCCTCTAGTGGATTTAAAGAAACCTTTTGGTTGTCTCTTTAGTAGTATTGAGTACCAGTTGTTTGCCAATAGCCTGAATACTATATCAATCAGCTCTTCACAAAAGCCTATTCTCCTCATAACTTTAGTCAAGAACAACCATTCTACCCTGTCATACGTCTTCATCATATCAAGATTCATCACCGTATTAGGAGACTTTTCCCTTTTCCTAATTTCAGAGACTATTCTTGGACCACCAATATGTTTTCAGCTATACTTCTTCCTTGGACAAAACCAGCTTGTTCCTCAGAATAATATAAGGGATATTGTTCAAAGATCTAAGAAAATATTTACCTTTCATGAATATTTCTAGAAAAGATTTTATTCATAAAGTTGCTAAGGGACATTGGTCTAAGATCTGAGAATGTATTTACTACTAACTTCTTTGGTAGCTGCACCAAATTTGTATGAGTAATAAACCTTGGAAGGTCATATCCATAGAAAAATGTTATGATCGTCTGTTGCAGGTCCTTTGAAATAATACTTAATTTATCTTGATAGAATGCACCTGTCATGTCATTTGGACCCCCTGTACTATTCCTATTTAATCCCATTACTGCCACATGTACTTCTTTCAAAGTTGGCATTTTTTTCAAATCTTCATTCTGGGAATCTGTTACCACCTTTGATAACTCATCTAGCATTGAAAAATCTTCAGCATTCTCTTGTTTCTCAAATTGCTTATGAAAAAATGATTCTGCTGCCTCAGCTGTGTCCTCCTGCTTGTCCATCCAACTCTCCTTTATATTTTGAATTCTTTGAATTCTTAGCCTGACTCTTTTTTTTATAACAGTATAAAAAAACTTTGTGTTCCTTTCTCCATCTTTGAACCACTCAAACCCTGTTTTCTGCCTCCAATAGTCTTCCTATCTTTTCAATTGGATTGCTAATTCAGCCTGTACTTGTGACAATTTAGCCCTGTTATTTCCCGATGGCTCTTCTTCAAACTAATGCTCTCTTACTTTAATTACCTCCTTCAATATGGCAATATCTTGGAAAATAATTCTAAATGTTTGCTTACTCCACTTGGTCAATGCAGTTTTTGTTTGCTTCAATTTTTAATGAAACTTAATAAAGAGATTTCCTTCACTTTCTGTAGACAAATTCTCCCTAATAACCTCCAGCCAAAAGTTAAGGAATTTGAAGGGTCTGATTAGTTGGTCAGCTGACTTGCTAAATTGCAACATCATTGGAGCATGGTTACACATACTAATACAATGATTGAAATCATCTGTCTCATAAACTGTGACTTGTAATCTTTTCAATTTTCTCCACCTCATTTCTGATTATATTAAAATCTCCACTCACTAATCATAGATGTTGTATATTAATAGCCAGCTCTTCTAGTGATTCCCACAGCCTAAACCTTTCGTTCTGATTGTATTTTGCATACACTAATGTGACAAACACCTCTGCACCAACATGCTGATTTTCCAGTTTGAGAGTGAGTTATTAATCATCATCCCTAATGATACTATATTCAATAATAGCATCCATAAAAGCCCATATTTTGCCTGAACAGCTCACAACTACATGCTGCATTCCCAGTTGGCTTTTATACTCCTCTTTACTATGACTCTCCTAAAATGTCTCTATTAGACCAATGAAACCAAAATGATACCTTTTATGCATTGTTATTAACCTTGTGAATGCCTTCTGTGTATTGACAGAACTGATGTTCCAAATTAAGACATTCATTTTGATAAAGATTTAAGTATGTGACTCCTTATCTGCATTGTACTTCCACTTGACTTTTTGCTTCTCTTCTATTTTTTCCCATGCTTTGTATTCAGTGACTTAACCTGATCTGGAGATAAATTTCAATTGTTGCATTTGTAATATTATCTACCAAATCTTTAGCATCTAAATCTTCATTCCTACTATTCACCGTTTCTATCAAATTGCCTGCTTCCATTGCTATTGGTAACACATCCTCTAATATCATATCTTGTTTGTCGCCCTTATCATACTTTACCAAGGCTAAGTATGCATTATTCTGCACCCCCTCCTGTCTCTGTTGTTGTTGAAACTATGTCTGTTGTGCTTCACTGTCCTTATTCAGTTTGCTGCTACTACTTCTCTTTGCACATTACTTTCTTTATTGATGTTGTTTCACCTCTGTACTTGGTTGGTCTTCTGATGTTGCTTCTGCTCCTTTGCCAAAGCTCTTAGTCACCCAATCTTTTGTACTTTCCTTATTAGGAATGATATTGGCGTCTTGTTGGTGCTCCTGTTACTCTTGGTTCAGTACATCAAAAGCATTTGATGCCTGAATCTCCTCTACCTTGTCATCCACCTCTCCGACTATATGCCCATATTTGTTTTTTCTATATTTGTTATTTCTATATAACCATTGATTATTATTGTTTTCCTTCGCTGCAACTTTCTGTCCTTGCTCAGTCCCTTTTAACTCCTCTTTATTATTATCTTTGACCTCTTTTTGTCCTTGGATCTTCTCATACATCTCCGAATGAATGTTCCAACAAGAGGCTTCATTATGACCTTGTAAGCAACATTCATTATAGTATTTTGGCTTGTGATCATACTAAATATTTATCTACTTGGACTTGATTTCTCCATTTATATCATCTTCTTCATTGATTTTCACTCTGTTTGGTAACTTTGCCACAAGGTCCACTTCTATTTTCACCCTTGTACAGCTTGGTCTTGTGTGATTTTTGGTAGCCAAGTCCACCATTAATGGTTTTCCTACTGTAGACGCAATAGAAAAGATTGCTTCTTTAGCAAAGAAGTTTGATGGTAAATCTGGCATTGAAATCCATGCAATGCCTATTGTAGTTTCAACATCCGGTTCAAAACATGAATCCCATTTGAGGGTTCTCATTTGCCAATACATATCATAGACCTTAATGTAATAAGCAACTGTTGATATCAATTGAATATAATCTTCTGGTTGATTCCATCATATCAATATATGTCGTGAATCCATTACCCCTATAGAACATTCTCCTTTGATACCACAATGAACGGGAATATCTTTGCGTAGTGCATTAACATTCGGCTTATCATAAGAGAACTTACCAATGACTGCATATTGTAGATTCTCTTGTATTATTAAGGACTTCACCTCTGATGACTTCTACGTCACAGTTGGTTCCTCGTGCATCATTATGACTGGTTTAGGAGGAACCCTATTATTTTCATGCACGTAAGTTTTATTCCTCAGTAGGTCTGCATACTTTGGTGCCACACACTGTTGCTTCTCTCCTTCTACAATCTTTTGCTTCATAGATCCATCCGGTGGATCAGCTCCATAGAAATTAGTAGCCATAGTTGTCAAAATCCGCTCAAAGTTTTAAGCTTTTTGCATGCGTCGTTATTAGGGGTTGACAAGGGTAATGGTTCTCTCAAGAACATTGATATCTATAGAAACCTAGTCATATCTTTTTGTGGAATGATGTAAATTTTTAAAAATTTCACTTCTTAAAAGGGGAACTTGTTCCTTGTTGTGAGTGATCAATATGGTAATCCTTGTTGTCAACAATCAAGGAAAGAATCATAAGCAAAGCAGTAAAAGGAATGAACGAAGAAAAAAAAACCATAGGGGACGCTGAACACAAAATCCCATCTTTTACTTTGTTGGAAAAGTTTCCCAGGGAAGAAAAGAATTCATTTGAGCAGAAGCAAAACTTATTTGAGAAGCTAAACAAATCAATTTCTCTTTAAAAGTATTTTTTTTAAAAAAAAGTATTTCTGGGAAAGTACATTTCAAAAATATTTTTAAAAAATATTGATAAATGAAAAGAAAAAGACTATATTTTACTCTATGTCTTATATACCAAGAAATTGCATGTCATAGACCCAAATATGGGTGGCTTTAGATATTTGACCACAATAAGAAACGTCGTTAAAGAATAATCTTTCTTACTTTTTAAGTATAGTACAAGTACCATTTTACTCCTCTACACCTTAAATATATTTTTAAAACTTTCCATACTTATTTGTCTCTCAAATTTTATTTTTAATTATTTTCACTTTTTATTTTTTCTTTAATTTATTATTTTCACTTTTTTATTTTTCTCTTTAGTTTTGTTATTTTTACTTTTTATTTTTTT
>NC_061112.1:64419676-64443002 GCF_002878395.1 Capsicum annuum
TTGTAGAATATCTCATAAATGAAAACATAATGTGATAGAGTCAGCTCTTGCCCGTGGGGCATAATTTGTAGTTTAAAAGTCCTTTAGCTAAGTCTTGCCTCTAAGGCAATAGTTGTAAAACATCTCATAAATAAAAATATAACGTGGTAGAATCAACTCTTGCCCTTGGGATATAATTTGTTGTTTGAAAGTCCCTGAGCTAAGTCTTTCTTCTAAAGTAAGAGTTATAAAACATCTCATAAATTAAAATACAATGTGGTAGTGTCAACTCTTGCCCATGAAACATAACTTGTTGTTTGAAAGTCATAAGTCTTGCCTGTACAATGTAGTAGTGTCAACTTTTGCCCATTAAACGTAACTTATTGTTCGAAAGTCGTAAGTCTTGCCTTAATAATATAATAGTGTCAACTCTTGCTCAAGAGATGTAATTTGAATGGATGAAAACGAAGAAAAGAACAAAAATAATAAAAATTGCGAAAAAAGAAGAAAATGAAGAAAAATATTAAAAAAAATAAAAATCAAAGAAAATGTTGAAGTTGAGAGAAAATAGAAAAAAAATAAAGGTTGATAAAAAAAATAAAAAAAAATAAAGGTCGAGAAAAATTTAAAAAGAAAAAAATGAAAAATCAAAGAAAAAAAAACTTTTTAATAAAAGTAGACGTTGGAAGGTGTAAAGGAAAAAAACTAAGGATTGAGAAAAACTAAAAAGAACAAAAAAAAAAAAGGAAAGAAAAAAAAAAAAAAGAAAAAAAAGAAAAAAAAGAAGTTGAGAGGAAATGAAAAAAAATAAGGGTTGAGAAAACTAAAAATAAAAATAAAAAAGAAACAATAAAAATTAAAGTAAAATTAAAAAGAGAAAAATAAAAGTTGAAAAATATAAAGATGGAGTTGTTATCCATTATGAATATTATTTATGTAATTTACTCCATTGATCAGGTGTAATTTTATACAAAAAAAATATTAGTTAATAGATAAAGGCTAATTTAAGGAAGCTTTTTTATTTGGGACTAAAATTTAAAAGTCACCCTAATTTGGATCTATTTTTGAGATTCACCTTATATACTACATTTAATTAATAGAATACTTAAAATAGATAATTTGGTATAAAGGATAATAATTTCGAGATAAAATGCAAGATTATTTTATTCTACATTTTTTTAAAGGTCTCAGATAATTCCAAAATTATTTATCCAAACTATTTGTACTACAATGATAGAATAAATTATATCTCAAATGCAAGATGAGACAACTAATCTCATGAAATAACTTTACACCGAATGCGTGTAAATTTCACCCTAACCCCTTAGTACAACAAAAGGAGCTTCAAAGGGAACTCACATGCACGATGTTACATTGTGCAACCTCAAAAATAAAGTAGCAGCATTAACAAAGATTAACATGATAAAAATGATAGTATTCAATAAAGTTAATAAAATTATGTTTTATATAACTCGTTTTAATAATAGAGCCACCTTTTCTTTTCCCATTAGCGTTACACTGACCAAGCCCTCCATTAATCCTTGTGGAAGTTACAGAATCCCAGTTTAGCATATGATAGCAATTAGTAGCTAGCATGGATTGGACTAAAGTGGAAGAGTACGGAGTTTTGACTTCAAATCTTTTAAGAAAATTCATTCGATCTATTAAAATCGGCTAAACCCAACTTTCGAGACGGCCATGAATGGAGAATACAGTTTCTTTCTCAATAGAGGAGAACGCTATTAAAGAAATTATATAGATATTGGTATGTTATGAACTTAATGTATCCATTTGCAATACAAATGCAACGATGACCAAACAATCTACTTCCAGTTCCTCCCCCCCAGCAAAAGACTGCCAACCTTAGCAAACAAAGAAATGTTACAACAATATGGTGCAAGGATCACTTGAATACCTTACCACATTTAGAAATCTGCATATGCAATGAAAAGAGAGGAAAGTACACATTATATAATCCACTGATCTAAGGGCACGGAGTGATCAATGTTTATACAGTTAAACACTTGCAGATCTGTACAATCAGGTTTCAACTGTGGCCATTTGCTACTGTTTCTTTCATCAGGAAATTTAATGCAAGTAAAGCAGCTCCTACCGCAGGCTCCACCTGAAGAATTGTGACATAGAAGCATTAAATATAGTAGAAAAGTAATCATGAAAAACTAAGGCGATAACAGTTACCTGGAAGGGGAAAAAAAAGCTCATTAAAGAAAATTTGGGTAAAGGGGAAAGGGGAAAAAAAGGAAACTTGCATCCTGATTACTTTGTTATTCTTCTGCGTAAGAAACTGTTGATAGACAACGTAGCTATCACAGAGATCAAAGGAGAAGAAATGTCAAAAGGATATTCGCAAGATAGGACCATTTATTAGCTTTTACCCATTAGGTTACAAGAATTCATGGAAATCTCACACCTTGAGAAAAATCTCATATCTGTAATCATATAACCGCTGTTCATGGGAGGCCAAAGTAAGTGTCGACACTCGCCTGGTTATTGAAATAATGAGTTCCCCCTTCTTGTTTAGGTTATATCACTAGAAGCACTGGAATATACAAAATTATTAGACAATAGACGAGAACCAAAGGGCAATTCAATAAAGTGTCATCAACTATAATTGGATTCTTGGACTCATCACAGTCAAACAAGATATGTCTAATATACAGACAATGAGCAAATACACACTAATAGTACATCTCAACAGCTTATGGAAATCAAAATACCAAAACTCGAAGCAATGCCGTAACAGTTTGTTCAAATTGAGAAGCATTCTCCAAGCCAAAGTGAATATTTCAATTTATAAATAAATCAAACAGAACTGCTTTTGAGGTTCTTCGAAGATTAACGGATTTTATTACGGACATGGAAAAAGAAGACAACATTTTTACATTGTTGAAAACCAAAGGAAGGGGGCACCAGAAGTTGAAATCATGAAGTTGCTTTGATATAAAATGTGTCCGGAATTCTTAGTATGTATGTGATGAAAGGGGTTTCAATGCACAGTATATATTCATGAAATCGTATTCGTTAGATTAAATCTCCACAACATAGGAACTATTTTTAGCTTATACCTATTTTCTTTAAAAGGGAAAAGATCTTTATCCAATTGACACAAATAACTGCATGAATCAAACAAAATAATAACAAATTGACAGAATTAGCGGACACAAGTTTAACACTTGTGGACCTTAATGTTTTTTTCATTATAAAAAATGCAAAATCTCATTTTTAACTTCTCTCTTCCACCTTATCTTACCTGTGTGATTATATAAAGCTAAGTTTCAATTGCCTCTTGTATGGGAAATGGTGAAGACCCTACTCAAGGCAACAATGTAAAGCAGGCTTTTGCACTCACAAAAATTAACATGTGCCTCACTGTTTAGTGTTGAAATTGCTTGCTTCAACTAGCTGTTCTTGTCGGAGAAGGAGAAAGAACACTCGACATATAGACAAGGGAACTCTACATAAGTACATACATACATTCATACACACACACACACACACACACGGAGACGCCTCACTATATTTTACATGTGTTTTTCGTTCTGCGTGTGAACACATGCCCATGTTTGTGTCCTTAATCCTTTTAGCCACACCCACTGAAGAAGAACAAATAAAGGTGTGCTGCTGACAGGCAAGGAGAGAAATATGAGAAGAATAAAAGAATTCAAAACAGGAAAAGAGGAATATAGAAAGGAAGCAGGCTCAAATTAGCATTGGCAGTGCAGCTTTTATGCAACTGGGAGCGAAGCAGATAATATAGTGTGATTCTACTGCACAGAGACAGGCTACCTACTTGGTGTCGAAGTTTTAACTTGAATCTTTTCTGAAACTGTAAGCAAACATCTCCTTTCTCTAGAATGTATATCCAACAATAAAGGGTCACCTTAAGTCCTTAGCCATACATTGACATCACTGAGAACTAATGATGTTACAAGAAAAAAACCTTGGGCAAATCCAACCCCAAAAGCTAGCTCATAAGGTAAGGTATAAGGAGTCCAGGTGTCTATCCAACAAATGACACGAGACTCAAGTTATAAGGAGTCCAGGTGTCTATCCAACAAACAATACGAGACTCAAGTTATAAGGAATCCAAGTGTCTATCCGACAAACGATACGAGACTCAACACCCCTGCATGCTAGGACTGGACATATGAAGCATAGACAATATAATATGGGGGCCCTACATCGGATTAAACAAGAATTGTGATGAATCTGGCCCGGATACCGTGATAAGAAAATAGACCTTGGGCCTAACTCAATCCCTAAAGCTAGCTCATGAGGTGAGGACGGCCCAAGACCATATAAGGAGTTCAAGTGCCCATCCCACAAACGATGTGGGACTCAACATGGTGAACAATTGGCTTAAGAGAATTTATTTAAGTTCCCTCTATGTAAACCTTTGCAATCGAATCACGGTGTCAAAGGAGCAATGCGTCGAGAGAAAAATTTTAGCACAAGAGAGAGCAACCAAATATTAATAAAGGACATTATTTCCACTATGTAAGGTTTTCTCAAAAAAATTTATTCATGAGAAAGGACATTATTTCCACTATGTAAGGTTTTCTCCAAAAAAATCTATTCATGCAGCTCCGTACTAGGAAGTAGGGAGGTTAACCTAGCATTATGAAAGGATCACGTGATATCATCTATGAAGAAGTCAAATAAAGGACGGCCTGAGTAAGAGGTAGACCCTTGGCTATTTTTGAAAGAATGAAGAGAAGAAGCAAAGAATTAGAAAGTAATGAAATGCTTCTTAAAAACCACCTTTTATATGTAAACCAATTTTTTTATACAACACAACGGTAAGCAAATATCTTTTTCTTTACCACAATATTTTTGGAAGTTCTCTAAATAGCTTTATTATTTGCAAAAGTTATGTCAGATAGTACTTTCTATAAATGTAAAATCAATGTCAAGAAGATTGAGGAAGCTAATTCACACCAAATACTAGATACTTTAATTGCTGCACTCTAGTTCTCTCGCTTTCCTGCAGGATTGGATTGGTGGTAGCACACTCGTACTTGAACCTTCTTTCTTAACAATGGTATAAGCACTATTCTCGTAGTTCTTTGTTCTTTGATTTCGATTATCACCTGAGTTTTCTGTGTTTCGGTTATCACATTATTTTGTTGGCATTACTGTTCTTTCCTCTGTATGTAGTGTGTTGCTCCATTTCACAATATATCATTGTTGTTACTTGTTTCTGCTCTCCTTTCTGTATTCTCTTTTTCAAACTGCTTGGAAATGCATTATTTTAATCCGAGGGTCTATCAGAAACGGCCTCTCTATCTCTATGAGGTAGGGGTAAGTTCTGCGTTCATTCTGCCCTCCCCAGACCCCACTTCTGACTTCTAGTATTACACTGGGTATGCTGTTGTTGTTGTTGTTAACTGTTGCACTCTAAACCTCGTCATTTCTTTTTAAGCAAATGAAACGAAAAAGAATGAGAGTGATACTTTTTGGTTTACAGCACTTTTATGCAGTTTTTATACATGTAAGCTTTTATTTTTACAACAAAGCTACAGCAAAAATTTAGAATCTTTACCCTCGAACTCCACACCCCATATTTTCTTTTTCTTTTCTCGAGATGGGGAGACTATATTGCATTTCTGAGGGCAGCCCAGTGTATTTGAGAAGTCTAAGATAGCTTTGAGTTAGCTATGAACTGTAATAAGCTTAAAGCTTCTCAATTGCTTTTCCTGGGTATCTAAAATGCTATTTCCAAATTTATCATATACGCTACTTCCTTTATCCCAATTTATGCAACACATTTTCCTTTTTAGCCAGTCCCAAAAAGAATGGCATATTTCCTTATTTAGCAAATATTTAATGAAACTATATCAACATTTTACCGAGGTTGGGTCTCATTTATTTGGCGAAAAGTTCACAAAGATGTACTCTTCTATTTAAAAATTCATTTTTTAAGGGTAATTTTGAAACATTGCAAAGTCCTTCCATATTTCTTAAACTCCGCGTCAAGTTAAGCTACATTACAAAATTGGGACAAAGGGAGTATGTATTATTCACTGGAAAGGATTTCAACACAAACATTTCCCTTAATGCATTTAGAATAGAACTTTGGATGCATAACAAAGTCACATCTTTCACTAAGCTTTGACCAATCATACTTCGTTAGTCCTGTGCTCCTTCATTTTGCTCGCAGCTCCGACTATAATGGAAGATAAGGAGCACAACAAAGTGAGGATCTAACTAAAACTGCACAAACAACAGAAAGCAGGAAGTATGGCAATAGCAACAGAAAATATTGAGTTACAAGCAAAATTGCATTTTCCCTCCACCAACTTCAAAGAAAACAGTAACAGAAAGAATCTCGTTTCCTTCAAAATGTTGTCATGAAAAACTGGACAAGACTCAATCATATCGAGAGAACAGTACTGACCTTTGGTCTAATTACACAAGCTCCAGGATAAGTCTTCAAAATAGAATTAGTAACTTCATTCCCTATATTCCACTTCTTGTTAGCTCCAAGTACGCCTCCAACCATAACAACAGGGAAGGAGCCTTTTCCATCTGCGCTGTCAACATGCACTAATTTGATACGAAAAGGGAGATAGGAGAAAGGCAAGGGAAGAGACAAAATTCAGAGAGAGAGACAGTTTTAGAGAGATTGTAAGACCCTATCAATTCTCAAGCTTTTCATTCAGTGTTAATACAAAGTAGGAGTATAGAAGAGTCCTATTTATCAAATAGAGAGCCTTGAACAAGCTAGAATTCATAACAGAACCGAGATTATATCTGACTATAACATAAGCATACAGAAAAACAAGGAAAAAGTGATAATGAGAAGAACTCATAGATTAACACCTAATCTAAACCATAAAAGATATGTATGCAAGTAACTTAAAAGTACATAAAAATAATCTACAGATTCAACAAAAATCTCAAGAATATAATACAACCCATATCTTATTCTTCATATTTTTTTATTCTTCTTGAACCAAGGGGTCTTTCAGAAACAGCCTCTCTACCCTCAGGAGGTAGTGGTAAGATCTGCCTACACTCTAACCTCCCTAGACCCCTTTTGGGATTTCACTGGGTATGTTGTTGTTGCATTATTCAAGAGCTACATAATTCTCCCAGGCAGGGCCAACAGAGGATTGTTTCAGACAAAAAAGGGTAGTGGCATAATTCCAAATATTCCCAAATTAATATTAAAAGAAGTGTGTATAGTAGAGTATTAACAAGAATTGTCTTTGTTTGATATAGTAAACTTTATTGATGTTTGGAAAACCTGACGTATGTGATACGAGTCAAGGGGTATCATACCTAAAGACTCAAGCTTGGATATTTTGAAAGACTTCTCTTTGAGAGTATATTACAAGTGTGAAATCACTTGTGCAAGTGTGGATTCACTTGTGGCAACGTGGAATCGTTGTATTGGTTACCCTTTTAGAAACGAGGGTTGCTTGGGATTCCGGTTACCTTGAGGTCTTCATAAGAGTGCGGTATTGTTTATACGGTTTATAGGGGTCTTTGTGTTTGATACACACTTAGGTTCTTGTTTATTGTATAATCTTATGTCTCACTATCTATCTGTATTGTATTTGTTGTATTGTTGTGTTTGAATTTTGTCTTCTCATTCTCGGCTTGTGCTTGCTGCCTTAGTGTTGTTTTCATCTTGTTGTCGTGTGTTTGTGGTTGGTTTTGTATCATTTGGTATCAAGAGCAAGGCTTGATTTTGTTTCAACAAAATCACTCTTGGGATTGTTGCCTAGAAAATCCGAAAATCTGTTCTGTCTTGGCCAAAACTGTAGTTGTCTTGTGTTGTGTCTTGGCCGAAACTATAGGTGTCTTGTGTTGTGTCTTGGCCGAAAGTTTGAACTTAGATCTAAGGGTCTTTTGTGTGCTTTGATTGTTTCTAGTGTTAGGTTCTTCTTCACTAACACTATTTGAGTCTAGATCTAAATTCTTGAGCTTGAAAAACGTGTTTTGTTAATGTTGTTGTTGAAGATTTGAGGTTGAATGTGTTGTTGATGTTGGAGGGACAAACATGAACCTTAGAACTCCAAGTTTCAAAAGTTGTGTTCTTCACCATCTTCATATCTTGTTGAAGAAAAAGTGTTTGTTTGATCTTAAACCAAGTGGAAAGAGAGTGTGTCTTGTGTTAGTCTTGAAAGACATAGTCCCAAGAACATACAAAAAAAGAAAAGGGACAAGAGGTCTTTCAAAAAATCTAACTACCAAAAGGGAGAAAGGGGTCTTCCCAAGACTTCCCAAAGAGGAAAGAGGGACAAAGACTTTCAAAAGGTGTTATGCCAAAAAGGTGAAAGAAAAGTCAAGACTTTTTAACATTGAAAAGCCTCCAAGTCTTGCTATTTCCCTCCCAAAACCGAAAATACACTTCTCCAATTGAATATTGATCAATACAAATTGAAAACAAGAAATTTTTCAAAAAAAATTTCAACCAGCCGAAGGCTTCCACGTCACTAAATCCGTACAACTCACGTCTTAGGCTCAACATTTTGGATTCTTTGTTTATTTGGTTGCATTGTTTGATTCTAACACTAATTAGCAACTAGCAATCATCTACTAGGTTGTGGATTAGTTGTTTGAGTCCTTTTCTTTCGTGTTACCTTTTCTTTGTGTGTTTTTACCTTTTTGATTCGTTGTAGTTTCTTGGCTCAAGTCCGTACATATTTTCTTGAGTCGTTTTAAATAAGGATCTATTCCGACCTCAAGCCACAATTGGAACCAAGTAACCTCATTGGAGTATAAACGAGATATCAACACTTGTGAGGCCAATTGAGTGACGTTTCAAAGTGTGAGAGCTTGAAAGTTTGTGAGGTTGATTTATTAAGCTTAACTTGTTTGCTGTTTTTTGTTTTGTTTAGTGTTTCTTAATAGGTACTATGGCATCGGGAAAGGTCACCATAAAAGATTTGATGGCGGCCATAATGAGTGTGCCACACGATGTTAATAACCGATGTGAATCTCTTGAAAGAAGAATGAAAGGGATGGAAAGTTCTCTTTCAAGAAGAGTGGACACATTGATAGAGCATCCAAACCTTCATAATCGATCTTTCGTGAGTGGAGCTCAACCTAATCAAGTTGAGGCCGTAAGGAAAGAGGAGGCTAAGAATGGGGAGAAGAACTTGACTCAAGTTGGAGAATTGTGTCCCAACAGAATGAGGGTGACAAGGAACACCTAGTTGTGGAACTTGTCAAACCTAAGTCGTTACATACTAACCATGGAACTAGCATTTTGCCTAGTACCAATACTTCTCCCATGTCGGTTCACAAGCTAATGTTTCCAAAGGAGGACTTACCTCTCATGAGCATAAGTTTGAAGGCCTAGATGAGTTCTTATTCTAGGACTCCAAGGTTGATGAAGACTTGACTCAAAGGAGGTACCTAACCAAACTCCTATGGGCCGATGGGTACTTTATGACAAGGAGTGAAGCATCTAACCCCATGGATCGAAGGAAAGAGTTTCCCTACCAAAGGAATTCCTACAAAGAGGCAAAAGGATCAAACCTATTGCTTCCAAGGTATGTACCTACCCTCTCCTATTCCTAGTGATCCTTGGAGACATAATGATATTTTCCTTATATTGAATAACCCCTTGAGGATGATTGAAATGATGTCGCAGCATGGTAGTATTAGTGTCTTCATGAATCCTTTATGGTGTTTGCCTTTGGTGCTTGAATTGTGTGGGCCTTACAATCTTAATGGCCAATCTATTTGTTGCTTAGGGAAGAGTCTGTGGTGTGTGCTTGACGTACGACTTTGGTTTCCTAATCCTTGTCACACTAGTGTGGTTGGACAAGTTGAACTAATAGGAAGGACTCTTAGGAGAATGCTAAGTGCCATGAAAAAAAGTCACCCAACTTCTTGGGTATACACTTTGGCTTGGAGTGAATCCGTTTCTCATAGATTCTCCAATTTCCTCCAATAGCATGATTCCATTGATGAATACACTTCCTGAGGGAAGTTGCTTGAAGAGAAAAGATGTAATGTGCTTCAAATGTCTTGTCTCATCCTACTATGCACTCATGTTTGAGGGTAATTTTGATGAGAATGGTGCCCTTTAACTCTTTTCTTTTCTATCTTTTTACTTATGATGACGACCATGTTTGTGTTAAAAATGCAGTCTGTGAAAACATGGGTTGTCTTGGAAGGAAGAGTATTGTGCATCCTAATGAATTGACTCATTCCTTGGTTATTCCAACCTCTAGTGACTTGGTTACTAGATTTCTTGAGTACGTTGCTACTCTCAAGTATGGAAACACCTTGGACGAAACTCATATTCTTCACTACCTTTTTGCATTTGATGACATCCATGTTGATACTAAGCATGTTTTGTGTGTAATTCTGGTTTCCCGTGATGGGAAGGGTATCCTACTCCCTAAGACCCCTCGACATGTAAAGTGTGTGCAACCTTGGTTTGGTGCTTCGATTGATTGTGCTAACCCTAACCCTCATTGAGGAAAGTGTGTTTGCTTGTGTCTCCTACTGTTTTGCAAGGTTCGGATTCGAGGTCGAATCCTTTTCAAGAAGGGGGATGATACGAGTCAAGGGGACATCATACGTAAAGACTCAAGCTTGGATATTTCGAAAGACTTCTCTTTGAGAGTATATTACAAGTGTGGAATCACTTGTGCAAGTGTGGATTCACTGGTGGCAACGTGGAATCGTTTTGTTGGTTACTCGTTTAGAAACGAGGGTTGCTTGGGTATTCCGGTTCCCTTGAGGTCTTCATAAGAGTGTGGTGGTGTTTATATGGCTTATAGGGGTCTTTGTGTTTGATACACACTTAGGTTCTTGTTTATTGTTTAATCTTATGTCTCACTATCTATCTTTATCCTATTGTATTTGTTGTGTTTGAAACTTGTCTTCTCATTATCGGGTTGTGCTTGCTGCCTAAGTGTTGTTTTCATCTTGTTGTCGTGTGTTTGTGGCTGGTTTTGTATCAATATGTCAAAATCAATACTGTATAAAGGAGAAAATAACAAGGGAAAAGTAGCTGAGTAGACATGTATCTCTTACATTGTCATTGGTCATCAAGGGGTATAAAGAAGAGGATAACAAGGGAAAAGTAGCTGCGTAGACATGTATCTCTTACATTGGCATTGGTCATTGAGGGTTAAGTGCATGCAAAAAAGAGCATGATAGAATCACATAAAGTTAAAGAGTTTTTCCAAAAATCATGGTCAAACCTTCCCCGGCCAAATGAAGTCTCTGGACAACAGCTCTGACACTTAGAGCCAACTCCTGAACTGCATTATGTAAGATCTCGTCGGCAATATCATCGCCATCCTCCGCACAGGATACAACTACTGGAACAAGTGCTGCAATGCGAGCCCAAGATGGATCCACGTAGGTCCACCTAGATACCAATAAGAATGAAATGAAACAGCCAAAATATTGTTCTCAAGAAAATATTCTTTAATTTACATCAGTTTATAGGGTGTAAATGTTGCACAGGTCAGTTTCATTCATCTACAATCCTGTCCATGATGGAAGAAGCTGGAAAAGGCACTTCAATTGCCCATCAACTTTGACACATCAGTTTAGAGAAGATACCCTATGAGTTCGTCCGGAGAAGAAAGACCTAGTGACTGTAGGATACAACTTGAGAGCATTGTTTGTGGGCCTCGACCATCATGAGCCCTCATCACTGCAATCAATGCCTGAGCTGCAATTCCATAGCCACTGCACCAGCAGGAACTGATAGTTATAATCATGTTCAAAAGATTAGCAAATTCACTTGTGGCATAACCTTTATCAAAAGCAGTATTATCTGTGTTCTTTCTTAATCTATTCATTTGTTTACTTATTGTTGTCTTTCTTTTGCAACAAACGTAAATAAGTATATATCCTGAACGGTGAACACTATGACATGAACATAAAAATGAAAGTAACATAAACGGCAGTTCGAAAATAATTAGTAGTACTCCCTCCGTTTCAAAAAGAATGACCTACTTTCCTTTTTAGTCCGTTTCAAAAAGAATGACCCCTTTCCTTTTTGGCAATACTTTAATTTCAACTTTCCACATAGCATGTTTAGGACCACAAGATTGAAGGGCATTTTGGTACATTTGACACCACTTTAATTTGAGGCCACAAGATTCAAAAGTCTTCTTTATTTTCTTAAACTTTGTGACATGTCAAAGTAGGTCATTCTTTTTGAAACGGAGGGAGTATTAGTTATCAATTATTAAAGTAGAATGAAAGTAACATAAAGGGAAGTTCGAAAATAATTAGTAGTATTAGTTATCAATTATTAAAGTAGTATTCAGCCCCATCCTTGGAGGCTATTTCGCCTCAAAACCCACAAAAAGGAAGTACAAATAAGGTACAGAAACAAACAAATTAAAGATCCCAACTGCTTTGTGCTAGAAGTAACCTAACCCTAATGTAACTCATGGACAAGTGTGAATTTTGAACATATCGTTATAGTCCATCAAGAAATTAACAGAACACAAACAACAGTATAGTAAATATATGTGTTCTCAAGCTTATCAAAATCAAAAAATCAGTATTAGATAGGATTCATGTTTTCAAAGTCAGTTGGACATTTCCTCGTAAATTTTGAATTTATTTTTCACTCTGAAAGACCTCCTGAAAAGTAATAGTATTCTCTTTCAATAACCACATGAACTAGAAGCAGGTAATAATGCAGAATATCACAGGTAATTACAAAAGTTTACCCCTGGTATATTTAGGTGAAATATGATAATCTGAATTAATTTAATCTGCTGCAGCCCAATTAGGTAGCAAAGCTGATACAAGTCAAATGGCCACCATAATTTTTGAAGACATGATTGGAGGCCATCACCTAAAGGCTCAAGATGTGGTCACCCCGAGGGCACGAGAATATGCAAGGAAGACCCGTTTTGAGCCTACCATGGAACATACTATTCATCAAAGCCGTGAGTGGAAGATTACTTGGGGCATTGAAGGCTTGAAGCTTCACGGTTTTGGACACTTAATGGCTCATGGTTTTGGGTCATCTTCATTGAGGGCATTTTGGTCACTTCACTTTGCCCAAAATGCACTCCATGCCCACCCTTTCATTAAGGGTAGTGTAGTCATTTTGTCTTCTTTTGCAAAGTACTATAAGTAGAACCTCTTAGGGCTTATTTCTCTGGTTTGTTCAATGATGATATTTTGAGACATTCTAAGTTCTCTCTTTAGTTGTAGGGCTTGGAAAAGCCACCAAACCGTAACTAGGGCTGCCCAAGTATGGATATCACTTGTATCGCGATGTTGGCTTGATACGTTGGTGTTTAGAGGAGGTAAAGTTCCTCTTGCGTCAACGTAGGAGTTAGGTGTTTGTCGCGTGTAGTGTTAAGGGTCCAAGAGTCCACCAAATTCTTGGGTTCTTAAGATTATACCTTCACTTCTCTATCTATCTATCCATTTTATTGTTGTAATCGTTTGTTTGTTGTTCTTGTACTCCAACCTGTGAGGTGTTGTTATTGTTACTACATTGTTATTATTGTTATTATTGTTATCTTGTTGCTAAAATAGTTTGGGTTGTTGCTGGAAAATAGGTGTTAAACACCTCATTACATAGTGTTCTTGTTGTGTTCTTGAATCCGAGAGAGGTCACCAAAAGGGTTCCTCGGCTAGCTTAGCTTGTGGACTGATTTTGGTGTGTGTTTTGTGCCTTTTCTTGAGTTTTCAAGTTTTTAGTGTATCATTTGGTATCAAAGCTATCTTTGATTTTGTTCTAACATCAATCTTGGGCTTGAGAGTTGAACAAAAAATCAAAAAAAAAAATTGTTGAAAAAAAAAACTGAAAATTCTAGAAAAGGAATCAAATCTGTCCATGCTTGTGTTCTTGGTCGAAATTGTGTTATTGTCGTGTCTTGGCCGAGATTTTTACTTGTCTTGAGTGTTTCTAGTGTTAGTTTTTTGTTCTTCACTACACTTTGAGTCTATATCTAAGTTTGAGCCTGTAATTGTTGATCTTGTTGTTGTGAACTTGAAAACTTTGCCGTGTATTGAACCTTGTTGTGGTGGACTGTTTTGGCCGATTGTTGTTGGTATTGTTGTTGGTTCAAGTTTTGAACGTGTATATTATAGGGATTGTGTTGTGGATTTTAAGCTTGAAAAGGTGTTGTTGTTGTTTGGGAGGTCCAACTTGAACCTTAGAACTTCAAGACTCAAAAGTTTATATTCTTGGTGTTCCTCGTGTTCTTGGTGTTCTTCACCAACTCCATATAGGGTTGAAGAAAAAAATGGTTGTTGATCTTAGAAGTTGAAGAAAAGGAGTATGTATTGTGTTAGTCTTGCAAGACATGAGTCCAAGATTTAAGGTGTAGTACTTGTGAATCAAAGACTTTTCTTACACACTCAAAGACCTTACAACCCCTTCCAACCACCTTCCATGTTTTAAGGGTCCATGTTTTGAGGAGAAAGGACAAAGAAAGGCAAGTCTTGAAATTTGAATTGAAAAGGAGCTCCAAAAGACTTGTAATTCCCTCCTTTAAACAAATTCCCACCAATTCCAAATTACAATTTGACCAAGACTTGAAATTTGAAAAATAACTTGTTAAAAACCGCAACCAATACGTGGCTGCCACGTCATTATTTTTTACTGTTCATGCAATAATTTTAAGCTCAAATTTTTATTTCTTAGTTTCTTATTGTTGACTCCTAGTATCGTTTGTTGACTCTAACAAATAGTCAACAAGCTAGTACTCTTCTACTAGATTGTAAATTAGTTTTTGAAGACATTTCTTCGTGTTAGCGTTATTTTGTGCTTTTCTTGTTTTTTGAATCATAGTATTTCTTGGTTCAAGTTCGGACATTATTTCCTTGAGTCTTCAAACAAAGAATCCATTCCGACCAAGGAGTAGACTCACCCCTCAACTAATCACGAACTACAAGCCGACTTGCAACACTTATGCATCCAACTGTGAGACGATCAAGTGTGTGAGAGAGTGTGGTAAGGTTGTTTCGAACTAACTTGTGTTTTGCTTTGTAGGCTTGTTCTTTTCTTTTCTTTTTTTTTAGGTACAGTTACAAGGGAACACGCGGCTTGAACCTCTCAACCTATGGAGAACAACACAACCAATGTCATTTTGGCCTACCTTGACACTATGTCGCGAGACCTAGCTATGGCAAATGAAAGGTTGGATCGTATGGTAGGTCAAAGGGAGAAAGTGGGCTGCCCGGACACACGTCAAGAGGAAGACCGTAGCTCATGTGAGCTACGAGGTAAAAACGCTATCCCGTACACTCCTATGAACTTAGAATGTTGTGTTGTGGCTAGTAGGAGCCAAGTGAGTGTAGATGCGGCTTTGCCTAGGGTAGAGGTGCTTGAGTCTCTCCTTTGTGATACTCTTGATATTGTTAGGTCGCATGAGGAACAAACTCTTGTCGTAGGACGCAAGCACTAGTTGATCCCTTAGATGACGAAATTGATTCTCCTCGTGAGAATGATTTGTGTCCATCTAGTGCTAGTACTTATAACTTGACTACGGTTCCATTACCAAGTGACGAGAGTATTCACATACTAGTTGACCCTTGTGAAAACCAAGGCGAGTCTATGTTGGTATGTGAGTTGCCAACAACTAGTGAGGGTGACCAAAATGACCAACCGAGTGAAGATGATCTTGATTTGCTTGAATGTTTAGAAAACCCGAGTCGTGATTGTCCTTGTGAAGACGGTTTTGATTGCAGTCCTTGGGCTGCACGTGATGGTTTGTATGTATGTGAGGACTACTCTTGTGAAAGAGAGGTGATATGTGCTTAGAAATTTCATCTACTTCTTCTTTATGTGTTTCTTATGTTGGGCATACTCCTAGTGGAGATTTTGAAACTAGTAGTAAGTGCATGCAAGAGAATCCTTTGTTTGAAGTTGACTTGTGGAACACCTCTCTCAATCCTCTTTTTGTTCACTTTAGCCAACTCCTTTGTACAATTTTTGCTAAGTCACTCGTGATTAAAACAAAGGATGTGTGGTTATATCTCAAGAGTGTACCTCCTTGGCATGTTGATGTTGTTTATTGTACTAACTCTAACCCTCATGTCATGAGGATGTGGTGCTTGTTTTTCTTCTCTTTGTTCTTGCAAGGTTTGGATTCGAGGGCGAATCCTTTTCAAGAAGGGGAGGATGATACAAGTCAAATGGCCACCATAATTTTTGAAGACATGATTGGATGTCATCACCTAAAGGCTCAAGACGTGGTCACCTCAAGGGCACACGAGAATATGCAAGGAAGACCCGTTTTGAGCCTACCATGGAACATACTATTCATCAAAGCCCTAAGTGGAAGATTACTTGGGGCATTGAAGGCTTGAGGCTTCACGGTTTTGGACACTTAATGGCTCACGGTTTTGGGTTATCTTCATTGAGGGCACTTTGGTCACTTCACTTTGCCCAAAATGCACTCCATGCCCACCCTTTCATTAAGGGTAGTGTAGTCATTTTGTCTTCTTTTGTAAAGTACTATAAGTAGAACCTCTTAGGGCCTATTTCTCTAGTTTGTTCAATAATGATATTTTGAGACATTCTAAGTTCTCTCTTTAGTTGTAGGGCTTGAAAAAGCCACCAAACCGTAACTAGGGCTGCCCAAGTGAGGATATCACTTGTGTTGCGATGTTGGCTTGATACGTTGGTGTTTAGAGGAGGTAAAGTTCCTCTTGCGTCAACGTAGGAGTTAGGTGTTTGTTGCGTGTAGTGTTAAGGGTCCAAGAGTCCACCAAATTCTTGGATTCTTAAGATTATACCTTCACTTCTCGAACTATCTATCCATTTTATTGTTGTAATCGTTTGTTTGTTGTTCTTCTACTCCAACCCGTGAGGTGTTGTTATAGTTACTACATTGTTGTTATTGTTATCTTGTTGCTAAAATAGTTTGGGTTGCTGCTGAAAAATAGGTGTTAAACACCTCATTACATAGTGTTCTTGTTGTGTTCTTGAATCCGAGAGAGGTCACCAAAAGGGTTCCTCGGCTATCTTAGCTTGTGGACTGATTTTGGTGTGTGTTTTGTGCCTTTTCTTGTGTTTTCATGTTTTTAGTGTATCAAAAGCATCAAGGGATAGCTCATAGCATCGATGACTTACCTTAACCGAGATGCTCAACATTTAAAGTTTTATAATGCATCCAATGACACCTTATCAGGACAAGAGAGAAATGAGTATTGCTAAAAATCCACTTCAACGTGATATAACCAATCGTGTTAAGATAGACACTATTTCAATGAAAAATTGGACATGAAATCATGATACTAGCCCCGAAAATTGGGATTAACTCACCATGGCCTGAACCAAGGGTGTGGTAGGAGCTATTGCATACAACCTCATTGAAAGCTAGGCACGTGAAATATGACATTTATGAAAAGCTTGAGGGAGACTCTTCACTGCCAATTTGCTAGGGCAGAGAATAACAGCTCTCTGGTATCTCTTCCTAATCCCTTGATCATTTTTATCCTTTTTACTGTGACGTAATTTGATCATTTTATCTCCTTCAATTGTCAAATAAAAGTGGCTATAACCGAATTCATCGGTCAATCAGAATTAGGAGAACAGAGTATCATTTCAATGTCCTCAACTAAGTTACACGACTAGTGAAAGAGTTAGTTCAAGTGCTCCAACAGGAAAGGACTAAGTTCTCTGATTCAGAACATATTCTGAATGAGGCTGGATTGAAAACGCAACGTTTGAGCAGCAATAAACTCAATAGAGTCCTAAACAACAACAACAACAACAACAACAACAACAACATACCCAGTGCTTTCTGGGAAGGGTAGTGTGTACACAGACCTTACCACTATCGCATGTGCAACAAAACCACTATCGCATGTGCAACAAATTCTAGAATAAGAAGAAGAAAACAGTGAAGAAAGCATAATAGGTAATAAGGAAAGCAGCGCAAAGCCTACACAGAAGAAACATTAACAGCAACATTGTACGATGGTAATCGAAACACAATATACAACATATGACAATAGATATCAAAAGCAAGAACTACAAGGATGCGACTAATACTACGACAGAAACCAATAACCCTAAACCTTTGGAAGACTCGGCAACACACTACTCCCTACTAATCTTCTACCCTAATACACGACCTCCACACCTTCCTATCTAAAGTTATGTCCTCGATAATACAAAATTGTGTCATATCCTGTCTAATCACCTCTTTCCAATACTTTTAGGCCTACCTCTACCTCTCCGCGTACCCCCTATAAGCAGCCTTTCGCACCTGCTCACTGGGGCGTCTGCAGACCTCTTCATACGCCCAAACCATCTCAGCTTCGCTTCCCCATCTTGTCCGCCACGGAGGACACTCTCACCTGTTCCCGAATAACCTCATTCCTAATCTTATCACTCCTAATATGCTCACACATCCATCTCTGCATCATCATCTACGCAACGTGCATATCTACGCAACGTGCATCTTCTGAACATGAGTGTTCTTAACTAGCTAGCATTCCACTCTACACAACAAAGATGGTCTAACCACCATTCTGCAAAACTTAACTTTAAGCTTAGGTGGTACCTTTTTATTACACACGACTCCAGAGGCAAGCCTCTCTACCTCATCCGAAATAGTGGTATAGACTGCGTACATTTACCCTCCCCAGACCCCACTTTAGGGGAATACACGGGGTATGTTGTTGTTGTTGTCATCCATGCCTCACCAATGTGATGTGTGACATCATTGTTGATGTTCCCACTTCCCAGACCCAAAATACTTCAAACTTTTTCTCATGGGGATAAGTTGTGTGCCAAGCCTCACTTCAATGCCTACCTCATGCATCGCATCACTAAATTTGCACTCCAAAGATTTTGTTTTGGTTCTGCTCAACCTGAACCATTTAGACTCCAACGTATGTCTCCAAAACTCCAACCTAGCATTAACATCGTCCCGAGTCTAATCGATCAATGTTATATCATCGGCAAATAACATACACCAAGGCACCTCATCCTGAATAGACTGCGTCAACTCATCCATCATCAAGGCAAATAGGAAAGGACTCAGAACTGGTCCCTGGTGCAACCCCATCTCAACTAAGTGCTAATGTAAGTCCATCAATAAGTGCTCTGAGTCTCCTCCCATAGTTCTAACCCGAGTCTTGGCCCCATCATACATGTCCCTTATCGCCCTAATGTAAGCCACCACCCTCTAGCCTCCAGCAACCTCCAAAGAACATCCATCGAGACTTTGTCATAGGCCTTTTCAAGGTCAATGAACGTCATATGTAAGTCCCTCTTCCTTTCCCTATATTTCTCCACCAGTCTCCTCACAAGATGGATGGCGTCAGTAGTAGATCGTCCCAGCATGAATCCAAATTGTTTCTTGGAAATAGACACCGCTCCTCAGCCTCATCTCCACCACTCTCTCCCAAACCATCATAGTGTGGTTAAGCAACTTGATACCCCTATAATTGGTGCAGTTTTGGTTATCGTCCTTGTTCTTGTACAATGGAAACAGTGTACTCCACCTTCATTTATCAGGCATCTTTGCCGTCTTTAAAATATTATTAAACAACTCCGTTAACCATTCCATACCAGCCTTGTTTGTACTTTTCCAAAATTCCACCAAAATCTCATCCAGACCATTGCTTCTTCCCCTACTCATCCTACTAATAGCATGTTTAACCTCCTCAATCTTAATATGCCTACATTAACCAAAGCCCCGAAGTCTCTCAGGGTGCTCCAAATCACCCAACACAATGCCTCTAGCCCCTTCTTCGTTCAAGAGTTTGTGAAAAATAATATGGGACACAAAGCCAGGATCGTATAAAGTTCAGCTAATCAAAAGTGGATCTCTCATCTACCCAAATCGTTTTCTATATTCACAAAATTCTCTATTCACGCAACAAGTTCAAGGTTTCTAGTTTAGCCATCAGTTGGTAAAACAAGCGTAGCATGCTAAATGAACATCTGCCACTGCAACAAATCTGAAAATTCAACTGTCATTCAAAACTTAAAAGCATCCTCACCAATGACGCAATTTACAATATTAGCAGCACAGAAAGCTACACCACCAAACTTAGCCATGCATGAGGAAACATTTTGAAGGCCAACTGACATGCCAGAATTCTACATTAGCAGAAGTACATTTATGATAAAAAAGGTAAGAAAGTAAAAAACAAAAAAGCAGTTAATTTCCCATATTGCAGAATATGTTTCTCCACATATTCATTTTTTTCGGGTTATAGCGAAGAGGAAAATGTAGCCGAATACATATCTTTAGGAAAAAAATGATTACGCACCAACTTTACCTCCCCCAATCACCCAAAACAGGCCCTGCACCCGCGGCCCGAGCTTCTCTTCCATCTTCAGTAAATCCATAAGAAATGCTTCCAGTACCAACTATCAAAACACAGCCATGAAGTTTTCCCATTGTACCACTTGCTAGAGCAGCCACGGCATCATTCTGAATATACAACTTAACATCACTAGGGAATGTGCTCCTGTAAGAGTATCATAGTTTTGACAATTATTTAATAAAACATACAGACATTTTGAATAAATTTTCTAATATATAATTCTCACTCATTAAAATTATTTTACATATCAAGATCCGAATGTCCCACAATTTTGGAACAATTAGCTCAGAGTCCAAAGTCCCATGGTTTTGAAACAATTGAAGTACAAGACACAATTATGTGAAATTGCTTGGTAACATTTAGCACTAGTGAAGCTCCCAGGGCTTTGATTCATTAGCAAAGATGGTAAAATACAGGAAGTAAGGTAAAAGCACATCACGAGTTCGAGTTCTGGTTGGTGGGCCAAGTATAATGTTTTAGTGGGGAAAGGTAGAGGCAGGACCCATTATTCCACCAAGTTTCACAGCTGGAACAGCAGATTTTTCAGTGACTAAAGCAAATGTGATACGACTGCTCCTTTACGGACTTACTCTAGAAGAAAATCTAGACAAGTATGTGGAGATGATGTTAGTTTCTTGGTTTCAAATAGGATATAAAATATATAAGAAGCACTTATCTATAGTAGTTACCAACAGTTATCTACAGCAATAACTATTTATGATTTATCTATGTGTTGGGAGTGTTCTTTACATTTTAGTTTAAATATATGTATCTTGAAGAATTCTCACCAGTATTCAGGGAAGCGTGATGCGGAAAAAAGCGACAATGTTATGCATCACACCTTACGCGAAGCGTGAAGCGATGCGACCACATGATTAAAGTGAAGCATAATTTAAAAGAAAAAAGACTAAATAGAGCATCCAAACAGTAAAATAGAACTGAAAAAACCACGACGACTATATAATCAACAATAAAGACAATATATATTAGCAAAAGTTTAGATTAAACACCAAAATCACAGGTTTGATCGCCAAAACATCTGTTGTGAAACAGACCAGCAAAACAACACAGACCAGCAAAACAACACAGACCACAATAGCAAAACAGTTCAACAAAATAGCAAAACAAACCAGAAAAAAGAAGAAATACCAAATCTAAATTAATAATGTTTCAACATCTAATTCTTGTTCTTCTAAAGTAGTGATGAAGAAGTCGCTGCAGTGAAGAAGTCCCAGTAGTGGACATCAAAGTTCCTATAAAACTGCAACAGTAGACTCCTTTTTTATATAAAATTGACACTAAATATAGAATCAACATGAAGCGACTCTTTGTTTTAATTTAAGATTGACCCTTAAAATAAAATCAGCACGATGCGCTCACATCTTGCATTACCCTGATGCACCCGCTTCTGTAAGGGTGGCTCGCACCAGCCACAGGCAGCGAGGGGCTCGCATCGCTTCGCATTAGCGCATTACGTGACGATACGAGTGCATTACTGAACATTGATTCTGCCAGGAAAAAGTATTATAATTATCTTTGAGTTATTGGTTTATGCGGTGTTTAACATCCTTGCGCTTTATTTAACCAGTAAGTTTTCATTTTCACCTTTTCTTCATCATAGTTTCTTGAGAAATATAAGAAAAAAATATTATTGAATTGGGTATCTATATCAACGCTGAGACACTATTTATAGACACTATACTATAATTCTTTTCCAACTAGGATACTCACAATTCTTTTCCAAGTAGGATTCTATATACTATTCTTGTTCCTACTCCTATTCTAACATTCCCCCTCAAGCTGCTACATGCAAGTCATATGTAGCTAACTTGTTGCAGATGTAACTAATACGAGGACCGATGAAGGACTTGGTGAAGATATCTGCAAGTTGATCATTTGACTGCACAAATTTTGTAACAGTGTCTCCTCAAATTATCTTCTCTAACAAAGTGACAATCAATCTCAACGTGCTTAATCCTCTAATGAAACACTGAATTTGATGTGATATGAAGGGTCGTTTGATTATCACACACAAGTTCCATCTAACCGATTTCTACAAATTTTAGTTCTCTCAGCAACTGTTTGATCCAAACTAGCTAACAAGTTGCTACAACCATTGCTCAATATTCTGCTTCTACAATTGATCAAGCAACCATACTTTGTTTCTTACTCTTCCAGCACACCCAAACACCTCCTACTGAACCACAATATTCGGATGTAGAACGCCTATTAAAAAGTGATCTTACCCAATTAGCGTTTGTATATCCAATGATCTGCTCATGACCTCGATTCTCAAAGTCCTTTACCTGGAGTTGACTTTACATATCGCAAAATGTGAACAATTGCATCCCTGTGAATATCATCTCTCTAAACTGACATACAACACTCACGGGATAGGAAATGTCAGGTCTAGTCATTGTGAGATAATTCAACTTACCAATCAGACGCCTACACCTTCCAGGATTATTGATTGGCTCCTTGGTCCTGGCAAGAGTTCAGTATTTGGATCCATAAGAGTGTCAATGGGTCTACACCTCATCATTCTTGTCTCCTTAAGAATTTCTAAGGTATACTTGCGTTGAGAAATAATAATGCCTGATCTGGACTAAGCAACCTCAATGCCTAAAAAATATTTTAGTCCGTCGAGGTATTTAACCTGGAAATGTTGCTTCAAATTAGTGATACCATCTTGAACATTGTCAGTAATAACGATATTATCAATGTAAACTACCAAATAAATACATCGACTTGGAGCAGAATGTCGATAAAATACAGTCACGGAGTGATCTGCTTCACTACAAATCATGCCAAACTCCTGAATTACTGTGTTGAACTTCCTAAACCAAGCGCAAGGAGATTGTTTTAGACCAAAAATTGATTGGCAATGGACACACTAGACTAGACTCCTCCAAGCAACAAAACCAATTAGTTGCTCCATATAAACTTCCTTCTCACGATCACTGTGGAGAAAAGCATTCTTAATATCCAACTAATAAAGAGGCCAGTACTGAACAACAGCCATGGATATAAAAAGAACATATATTATTTTAGCCACAGAAAAGAAAGTATTACC
>NC_061112.1:64446002-64470579 GCF_002878395.1 Capsicum annuum
CGGTTCAGGGTTGTTTTTAAAAAATTTACTGTTGAACCCGAACCCAGCCCGGCCCACCTAACCACAACCCGGCTAAATTTCACGGGCCGGTTCCGGGTTGACCCAGCCCCGCCCACTTGACACCTATAACTTGCATGTAAAACAGACATCTCGTCAATCATAGCATGTCGCTATCCTGGATAAGAAAGTGCTTATTTTGTGGACTTAGGGATGGAGACAAAGGACAACGATGATATAAAGGCATAATGGGGTGATGAGACAATGACAACTTTAAAGGGTATGATGAGGGTTAGTATTATGAGTGGACCATATGACTTTTCAAAGTGCAATCGATTGATTACAAGGAGACGAGTATGTAATAGGTGCATGACTGGAATCATCTGAGTCTGATGTCGTACGTGGATGACGATGATAAGTCGGGAGTGGTAGCACTGTGGATGGAGTTGTAGATGGTATGTACTGTAGAGTCTTCAAAAGTCGGTGTAGATAAGACTGGTGACACTATGGATGGAGATATAGAAGTAACGGTAGGATTTTCAAAAGTTGATGTAGGTAAGACCTCAGATATGTTAAGATGACCAGGAACAATAGAAGACGTAAAGTAAGGTCGAGACTCAAAAAATGTGACATTAGCTGGCTTAAGGTACCGATGAAGATCAAGTGAGTAGCAACGATACCTATTTTGCACTCGAGAATAACAAAGAAAGAAACATTTGAGAGCAAGAGCAGTTAATTTATCTTTTCTAAGGTAAAGTTATAAACAAAACATGTACTCCCAAAGACACGAGGGGAAGAGAGTACAGAGATGACTGACGAAACAATATTGAATAAGCAATTTGATTTTGAAAGGACGATGAGGGCAGCCGATTAATTAAATAGCAATAAGAGAGAACTGCATCGCCTCAAAACGAACATGGGATTGAATGAGAAGAGTGTAAACAGTCTCAATAAGGTGCCTATTCTTCCTCTTTGCTACTCAATTTTGGTGAGGGGCTCCTCCATTTTGTTAAGGGGTGTATTGACAAAAAGTCTGATGAGTCATCAATTGTTGAAATTGGGAGGACATATATTCTAAGGCATTATCACTACGAAAGGTACGAATAGAGACTAAATTGATTTTGTATGTCAACACAATAACTCTTGAATATAGGAAATAATTCAAAGTGATCTTTAATTAAGAAAATACAAATACATCGTGAATAATCATCAATGAATCTAACAAAATAATGAAACCCTAAGGTTGAACTGACTCTACTAGGACCCTAATATCAAATTGAACTAAGTATAAACTATGCACGACTCTTAGCATTATTTTGAAAGGTCGAGTGTGTTTCCCAAGTTGGCACGACTCATATTCTAATGTGGACCAACTAGACAAACTAGGCATTATTTTTTGTAGCTTGAACAAACTAAGATAACTTAAACGTTCGTGAATTACATTTGAAGAATCTACAACAGGACATGCTATGGAGGATTTAGGAAAGGTAAGGTAGTGGAGGCCTTGTGATTCATATCCTACACCAATTGTTTGTCTTACACTACGGTCATGCATGACAAAAGAGTCCTCAAGAAATAGTATGCCACAATCTAAAGCACGAGTCAAACAACTGACTAATGCAAGACTAAATGGATAACTAGGGACATAAAGAACAGAATTTAAAGTTGCAGAGGATGGGGGATTAGATTAACCAACTCCTTTTGGTTTGGTTTGGTTACTATTGGCTAAAGTGTAGCCGGAAGAGACGGTGAATAAATAATATTTGACAGAAGTGATTTGTCACCAGAAATATGATCGGAAGTGCCAGTCCACAACCCATCCCATGATCCAAATGTAGGAAAACTGTGCAATTGAGTTGAAGCTACTGGTAGAGACATCTGCTCACTTGCTTGATATTGAATATACTCATTATATTTCTCTTCAAATAAATAAATACATTGATTACCTGCAGTGTTAGACTGAGCGACATTAGCATTTTTAGGTGGCCGACCATGCAAAAAATAACATATTTCACAAGTGTGTCCAAACCTATTACAATAACTACACTTAGGTTAAAAATAGCATGTCATGAATGTATCCAAGCCTATTACAATAACTACACCTAGATCGAGATCTTCCAAAACAACGATCACGAATGTGTCCAAGCCTATTACAATAACTACATCTAGGTCAAGATCTTCTAAAACAACCTCCCCTCATCAACTCTTCATGAATTGTGATGTTTGATTGTTTGATCCCCTCACTTAAACATAAGACTAATCGAAATCACTGATGAACTTATGCATAAATCAAAAGGGGTCTTGACAGATCTTGCCGAAAAACTGACAAAGGTCACCAAATTATTGAATTTGACAGTTGAAAAGTGATTAAAATTTGAGAGAAGTTATATGGGTAAGGTCAGAATGATGGCACAATCCTACTAGAAAAGAGAAATTGTTGGTGTCAGTGTATGGTTAAATCTCTTCGAGAAAGTCGCACCTCTAATCGACGCGTGAGGGAATAAGGAGGTATTTTTAGGTGGGTTTGGCTGGGTTTTTGAAGCGAGAGAGTGGGACCAAATGGTGGTGGTGGTTTCCGCATAATATTGACGAAAATTGACAAGGACACAAATCATACCTAACAGTCACGAAAATCGAGGCACGATGACCTGTCTAACTTAATTTCTCAACAATGCTCTAATACCATCTGAGAAATATAAGATAAAAATATTATTGAATTGTGTATCTACATTATTACACTGAAACCCTATTTACAGACACTACACTATAATCTTTTTTCCAATTAAGATGCTACAATACAATCCTTTCCCATGGAGAATTCTATATACTATTATTGTTCCTACTTATATTCTACCAGTTTGTATCATTTTAGGATCAGAGCAGCAAGATCCAAGATGGTATCTATAAGATCTTCCAACGAACCAGCAACACAACCACTCATAAACCGTGGAAGTGAGCCCTCTCATGATCAAATGTCCAGCAATTAATGTAACATCACGTTTGAAAGCACTAAATGCACCAGTGAAGGCTCAATCCAATGGTACTCAAATTGATGTTGATCCGGGTATGTCCGCTAAATGAAAAGGTATGGAATGTAACAGTTGTCATCATGACATCAGAAGCTCTACTTGAGCTTCTTGGGTTAAGGATGTTGATGTTGACATGGAGATGCCTTGGTGGTTGAAGAATCCAACTCATAAGCCATACACGAATACGAAATTTTCTCAATTTGAAGGAAGAGATCCTCGTGGCTGGATTTTGAAGAGTGAAAATTATTTTCAGTAGTATCAAACTCCAAACTCCTAATGATCTAAAGGTGGATGTAGCAGCTATGTATTTGGTGGGTGATGCGCCGATCTTTTTGTGTGGAATAACAATGAGAGTACACTATTGTGTTGGGAGACCTTGTTAAAGCTTTACAAGAGAACTATGGCCCTGCTGAATCGCGGAATACAGATGAACACTTATGCAGCATTCGACAATTGGGCACAGTACAAGAATATTGCCAAGAATTTGCTAAACGATTCGCCTGAATCAAGAATTTGCCAGAACATTGTCTTTTCGGATTGTTCCTTGTTGGGCTTAAAGAAGAACTCAAAGCAAATTTGAGAATCCACAAGTCCAAAACTATATATAAAGCCATGAGCCTTGCAAAGGAATTTGAGCAAAAAGTTGGTTCCAACCGTGGGCATAAAGGTTCTCAGTGACCAAATCTTTCACAATCCAACACAATCGAAATTGTTTCCGCACGTGAAGTTCCTTACCAATCAATAGGCAACCAACTCGTGTCACGAACCAATCTAAATTCTACACATATGCCTCCTCATCCTTCTCCAAATCGTGATTTGGGATATAGAGAAGCAGAATCGCACAACCAAAGAACTCTATTTTAGGTGTAATGAGAAACTTGCACCAAGTGACAATTGCAAATTGCAAGACAGCAACTCTCACTTTTATGGAGATAAATGACAAAATTAAAGGTGGTGAATCCCTAGAACAAATGCCAATGACCTTACTGATGGAGATGCAAGGACAGCTGACCTAGCTGAAATTTCATTCCATGTGTTTCAAGGTAACATGACAGGCACAACGATGAAACTTCAAGGGACCTTAAAGGATGCAAGGTGTTGCGTCTAGTTGATAGTTAGGCCATCCCACAATTTTATCTCTGAGAAATTGAAGAATTACAATCGCTTGTTCAAGTTGTGCCTTATCTCGTAGTCCAGATTGGCAATGAAGATGTGATACGTTGCAACCGTCTGTGCAAAAATATCCTTGTGAAATTTCCTGGATTAACTGTTGTTCAAGATTTCTCTCCTTTCTCCATTGGATGAGTACATTTGGTGCTTGAAATAAAGTGGCTTGCTTCTTTAAATACAATCCAAGATAACTGGAATGAGATGTTTTTATTTCAATTTAAATGGGAAACGAGATAAGCTTCAAGGAGTTCCATGAGAATCAAATGAAACAGTTGTTTCAAGTATTTCTCCAAGGAGGCTGATACTTTAGGTAATTCTCCACCCGTTGATATTCAAAATTTGTTTTGAGGGTTTGAATCAATTTTTGAAGAACCCAATGCACTACCACCTTTTCGCCAACACACCCACTCTGTCACTTTGATTCCTAACTCAAAACCACCCAACATCCGTCCCTACCAGTATCATTGATACTTTCAAAAATCAAGAATTGAAAAACAACTGTTTGAATTACTCTAGAAGGATTTTATAAGGCCGAGTACTAGTCCATTTGCTAGCTATGTCCTCGTCAAGAAAAAGGACAACACATGGCATATGTGCATTGATAATAGAGGTCTCAACCAAATCACTATTCCAGATAAGTACCCAATCCCTAATATTGATGAGCTTCTTCGTGAATTGCACGGAACATCTGTTTTTTCGAAGATTGATTTACGTTGTGGTTTAACTAGATACGTGTCAATCCTGTAGACATTCATAAAACTACTTTTTGTACGCACTCTGGCCATTATGATTTCACTATTATGCCATTTGGTCTTACTACTCCTACATTCCAAGTGCTATGAATAAGTTGTTTAGAACCCACCTGTGCAAATTTATTGTTGTATTCTTTGACGATATCTTGGTATAAGTTAGACTTCTGAGCAGCATCATTTGCAACTTGCTCTCAACTTCTCAAAGATAGTCTTTTATGTCAAGACTTCTAAATGCTTATTTGGACAAATCCACATTTCTTTTTTTGGGTCAAATGATTCCAAAAAGGGAGAAAAATAAAATATGGTTCTCTCAATCCCAAAGTTAATTTTGTTTTTAATTTGGAACTTGACACAACTTTCTCTCTCTAACTTTGACACAATTTTCTCTCTCTTAGGGTTCATCTTCTCCACGACCCTCATCTATCCATTACCGATCTCGTTGGTGATCCAGCTAACATCATCTCGACGTTCTATTTCTTCCCCCCACCCTTCACCCACTATCTCTCTCTCACTCTAAGGGCAATAGAAGCCGACTAGGACTATTCTTTTTATCATCATCTTATAGGTACTAGCAGCAGCGTTCAACTCCGACACCGGCGTAGCTCATTGGAAAACGAAGTGACCCTATGAGACAAGATTTTTGCATCTAATGTTAGCATCAAACTTATCGGAATCCATCATATCAAGCAAAATAAATCATTTGTATTCTGTCTCAGCTTAATCCCAATGATTCCCATCCCTGAGTCCTTACTTTTCCCATCTTTATCTAACACTTGCATTGATGTTATTGTGCTCTTGGAGTCCTCTTTGTTCGTTCTTTATATTTCTTTCTTGTTGTTTATGATTTATAGTACAGTGTGGATTATTGCTTCATTTTTTGTTCTTCCTTGCTTGTTCTGATCCAAACTATGATTCTCCGTATTTTTGCTTTGTTTTTCTGATTTATTGTAGAGTTCAGATTATTGATATCTTGATTGACAGTTGTGGTTCATTCTCTATATTCTTGCTTGCTTCCCCCGTTTTCCGGTATGGCCCATATAGTGCTTGTTTTCTGAATTATAGCATAGTTGCTTGCTATCTTGCATTTCTGATTATGCACTAGATTCAGCATCTTCAAGTATATTCTGGTGTAGTTTACATCTTTTAAGTGGCTTCGGTGAATGATAGTGGACTAGGGTCATGTCTTCGGTTGAGGCAGAAGGGAGGGGTAGAAGCGGTAAGTGGGTGAAGAGTCTAAGAGTAGGGGTTGGAACATAGGGTCATTGACAGGGAAGTCCATAAAGCTAGTGAAGATTCTTAAGAAGAGAAAGATTAATATAGATTGTGTCCAGGAGACCAAATGGGTAGGAACCAAGGCTTGGGATGTGGACAGCTAGGGATAGGAATGGAGTAGGCATTTTAGTAGACGCAGACCTTAAAGAGCAAGTAATGGAGGTCGGGAGGATCACGATTAAGCTAATCGTTTAAGGGCTTACTTTGAATATTATTAGTGCTTATGTGCCACAAGTGGACCTGGAAGAGAAGATCAAAAACCATTTTTGGGAGGATTTCGACAAAGTCAGAAGAGGTGTACCGCACACTGAGAAGATTTTCATTCATGGAGATTTTCATGGTCATACTGGGGATTCTTTTGGTGGCTTTGACGATGTGCATCGAAGCTTTGGTTTTAGGGACAAAACAAGGTGGAGCCTCTCTTTCAGCCTTGCTTTTAGATTTTGCTAGAGCTTTTGAGTTGCGACTGCTAACTCATGTTTTCCAATAAGGCAGAACCACTCGGTCGCCTTCCATAGCATGGTAGTTATGACTCATATAGATTACTTACTCCTTAAGAAGGGTGATACAAGGACTACAAGGTTATCCCGTATGAGAATCTTACCATCCAACACAAGCTTTTCATGATTGACTAGGAGACTAAGAGGGATAGGAGAAAGAAGACCTTATATGACAGACTGAGGATTAAATAGGTGGCCTGACCCCTGCCTTTCTTAAAGAGATGGGGGAGAAGTTGATTGGTATGAGGTCTTGGAGTAGTAGCGAGGATGTTAAAAACATGTGGGATAAAACCTCTAGTTGTGTCAGGGAAGCAGCTAGAGAGGTGTTAGGGGTATAAGGGGTAACTTTGGTGGTCGTCGAAGTGATAGGTGGTGGAATGGATAAGTCCCAGGCAATGAAAGCTAAGAAGGTTGCGTATACAAAGTTGGTGGAGTGCATCGACTAGGAGGGAAAATGGACGCTTAAGGAGTTTATAAGGCAGTAAAGACGGAAGCTAAGTTAGCAGTTATGGCAGCTAAGATGACAACTTTTGAATGCATGTATGTCGAGCTAGGGGACAAAGGGGATAAAAAATTATATAAGCTTGCAAAAGTAGGAGAAAGGAAGGCTCGCAACTTAGATTAAGTGAAGTGCATCAAGGATAGTGAGAGCAAGGTGTTAAGCGAAGAGATCCTCGTTGAGCAAAAATGGCAGACATACTTTCACAAACTCTTGAACGAAGAAGAGAACAGGGACATCGTGTTAGGTGATTTGGAGCACTCTGAGAGTCTTCAAGTATTTGGGTATTGTAGGTGTATTAACGTTGAGGAGGTTAAACATGTTATTAGTAGGTTGAGTGGGGGAAGAGCGACCGATCTGGATGAGATTCCGATGCAATTTTGGAAAACCACAAATAAGGATAGTACAGAGTGGTTAACTAAGTTGTTTAACATTATTTTTAAGATAGCAAAAATGCTTGACGAATGGAGGTGGGTGATATCCAAAATTGTTGCAATTACAAAGTTATCAAGTTGCTAAGTCGCACTATGAAGGTTTGAGAGAGAGTAGTGGAGACGAGGATAAGGAGAAGGGTGTCTATTTCTGAGAACCAATTTGGAATCATGTCGAGACGATCGAGTACTGGAACCATCCATATCGTGAGGAGATCAGTGGAGAAATATAGGAAAAGAAAGAGGGACTTACATATAGTGTTTATTAACCTTGAAAAGGCTTATAACAAAGTCCCGAGGGATGTCCTCTAGAGGTGCCTAAAGGCTAGAGGTGTATCGGTGTCTTATATTAAGGCGATAAGGGTCATGTATGATAGGGTCAAGACTCGGGTTCGAATGGTGGGAGGAGACTCAGAGCACTTCCCAGCTGATGGGGTTGCACCTGATCCCTTTACTATTTTCCTTGATGATGGATGAGTTGACGCGTTCTATTCAGGATGAGGTGTCTATGTGTATGTTATTTGCGGATGATATAGTATTGATTGATGAGACTCGAAATAGAGTTAATGCTAGGTTGGAAGTTTGGAGATATACACTGAAGTCTAAAGGGTTTTCAGATTGAGCAAAACCAGAACAAAATATTTGAAATGTAAATTTAGTGATGTGATGCATGAGGTAGTGTGGAAGTAAAGTTTGACACACAACCTATCCCAAGAGCGGGTTTTAAGTATCTTTGGTCTGTAATTAAGGGAAGTGGGGACATCGATGATGATGCCACACATTGCATTGGTGAGGCATAGATGAAGTGGAGGCTTACTTTCGGAGTCTTGTGAGGTAAAAAGGTACCACCTAAGCTTAAAGGTAAGCCCTACAATTGGTGCTTAAACCGCCTTTGTTGTATGGAGTAGAGTGTTAGCTAGTTAAGAACTCTCTGTTAAAAAGACACATGTTGCAGAGATGAGGATGTTGGGATAGATGTGCAGGCATACTAGGAGTGATAAGATAAGAAATAAGGTTATTCGATGATACAATCCAGATTAGCTCCAAGCCATTCACTAGAGGTCAAGCCCAGGAGCTTCAAAGGATCCAAGGATTGTTCATGATGCGAGAGGTACTTAAAGAAGCCTCCTTACCATCAACACCAACAACAACAACAAACCCAGTGTGTTCCCACAAAGTGGGATCTGGGGAGGGTAAAATGTACGCAGTCCATACCGCTACCTACTTACCATCAAGAAGGTGTTATTTGTTGATGATCGCACTCACATTGGTCAAAGGATCGTTGGAGGAGGCAAGCGAAGGCAAAACGGGGCTAGAAAGGCCCTTGGAAAGGACTTGCGCCCAAGGCGCTTTGGATTCGCTTTTGATCTGCTCTAGCATTTCAAGAGCGGATCAAAACAGCCCCTAGTGGGCCTTTTCTTGCAATTGGGTCACTTTTGGATCCTAAAATTTGTAATAATTAGCCTAAACTATAAATACATTTGAGGCTAGCTCATTCTCTTAGCTTTGCTTGATTATTGATGAATTGATGAATGTTTCTCCATTGAGTGAGTATTGGACAACTTTTGTTGAACTTTGGTTTAGAAACGTTAGTTTAGAGGACGTTCATCTCCCTCTTGGTCACCATAGGAATTAGGTGTTCGATTATATTGTAATTGAGGATATTAGAGTTTGACATACTCTTTTGTTCTTGGTTACTTCTTTTCTTGTGTCTAATTATCTATCTTATCGATTATCTTTACTTTTTTATATCATCTTTAGTTTTCGTATTTTGATTTCATATCATTTGGTATCAAAGCCGAGTTTGATTTCATTCCTACGAAGTCAATCTTGGGTCTAGTCGTCTTAGAAAATCGAAAATCACAAAAAAAAAATTACTATTCACGTTTTAGGTCTTAGGTCATATTTTGAGTTTTTGATTTTTGTGTTTTCTGTTTCTAGTGTTAGATTTGCATTCCCTAACACTATACGAGTCTATAAACCAAATTTGAGTCAAATCGGAGCTTATTTGAGAGTTTTATCCTTGTTGGAAGCTTGGGTTGAAGACGTTTCAAGTGGATTGAAAATCTAAAGATTTTGGTGAAGAATTTGGAGAAATTGATGTTTGGAATGAGTTTAGAAGGCTAAGAAGTACCTACATTCAAAATTTCAACTCATTCCAAGCTCCGGAGAAAAAGTTAGAAAGATTGGTGTTCTTGGTGTGTTCTTGAGGAGATTGTTATAATCATATTGAAATTCATCCAAAAGAAGGTGTTTGATCCAAAAAGAAGGAAGAAAAAGAGTTAAAAGGGTGTTTGTGTTTGAGCATCTAAAAAGATTTCAAGAACATTCCAAGAGAAAATTACACAAAGGGCATCAAGAAGTGCATTTTTGGCCTTGGAACAAGCAAGGGGCAGCCAACTTGCCCTTGACCTGCGCCCAAGGTGTGCTGCAGCTGCTCCCAGCCTGTTGCCGCACCTCAAGGCAGTGTCTAGGGGCTCTCGGCTCTCCTGCGTCCAACCTGCGCTGGAGGTGCGTTGGAACTGCTGCCACAACTCAAAACAGTGAGCAGCTTTCCCCACCTGCGCTGGAAGTGCTCTAGAGGTGCGCCCAAGGTGTGTGACACCTCCCCAACGCATGTCAAGCCTTCCCAACGTCCAATTCAAGTTCCAAATGCATTCTAACACTTCTAAACTCCAATTTACTCAGGTTTGATTCCTTAGTTTCATTCCTTGATTCATAAATTCAACTCTTGATTCTTAAAACTATCAACAACTAGTAATCCACCTACTAAGTTGGATGATTAGTTCTTAAATCCGAATTCATTCATCGTCTCGTTTCTTTCAAGCTTTTCTCTTTTTAATTCTTGATCCAAGTCCTTACATCTTTATTTGAGTCCATCAAACAAGAATCCAATCCGATCAAGAGTAGAACTTGACACGTCGATTACCACACGAAGTATAAACGATATTTCAACATTTGTGATCCAAGTGTGAGGTAAACAAAGGTGTGAAGAGTTTGTGAGGTTAATTTATCTAACGCTAACATGTTTGTTGTTTTTGAGTGTTTTTATTCATAGGTACAATGGCTACGGAAGGCGAAACTCCACAAGCCATGGATAACCACTCAACAAATGCTATCTCAGCGGCCATTGAAACTCTCAATCAAAAAATTGATTCTATGGACACTAAGACAAATTCACTTGACCTTAAGGTGGATTCTCTTGAAGGTAGTGCATCCCTTGTTGGTGGAAGAGTGGATAGTGTGGAAGGTCAACAAAACCCATCCCTATACACACCTCAACACTACCATGCTTCGACTAGTGGGCATGCTCCAAATCCTTTGGCTCATATGTCCTCGGAAAACCGTCACCCAATTATCACTCCACCAATACAAGAACATGATTCCATTCCTCAAGTCACTTCATATCCACAAAACCGAAATCCCATTCGTCCACTCCAACCTCAATTCAACCAAATGCAACATGATGAATCTCAAACCCGAATACCCCAACCTCCACTAAACCAAATTCCCCCATTCCAAGCACCCCTTAACCGAAACCAAACCATCCAAGTAAACGAGGAAGAAAGGGAAGAACAACAAGCGGAGTTTGGAGAATTCAATGAAGCCGACATATTGGTAGAGGAAATGAGAGATAGACCAATAGATCAACGAGGTTACCGAGGTCGAAGAGGAAGATTTGGTCCGGCGCCTAATGGAAGAGGGAACATGGGAAACCGCCCCCAAGGTTATAAACAATGGAACCAACAAGGTAATAGGGATCGAGATGTAAGCATTAATTCAATCGAGGTTAGTCTCCCAACTTTCAAAGGCGAAAGTGATCCCAAAGCTTATCTCTCATGGGAGTCCTCTCATGAAAGGATCTTCTAAGTTAACGATATCACCGAAGAGAAGAAAAGTTGTTATGCCATAGCCCATTTTGAAGGGTATGCCAATACATGGTGGGATTATGTCAAAAGATTTGGAAATGTGTTGAATGAAGGACAACCCCCTCCATGGGATGCCTTGAAGGTATTCATGAGACAGAGATATGTTCCGGAGAGGTATAGGCATGAGACACTTGCCAAGTTGTACAACTTGAGGCAAGGTAGCAAGAGTGTTGTGGCCTATTATGATAAATTCCAACAATTGATCTTGAAGCTCAACCATCGAGAGAACGTGAACCATGACATCATACGCTTTAAGGTTGGATTGAACAAAGATATCTCCTCATGCATGACTATCCACAAGTTCGAGACCATAGAAGATATCTTCCCAGCGGCCTTGGAGATTGAGAGGGATATCAAAGAAAGGGCAACTTACAAACCAAAAGGCTACTCATCTACCAATACTTGGAGTAAGAATAAAGAAGTAGCCCAATCGCCGTCGGGATGGAACAAGAACAAGGACTACAAGTCCAATGACAAGAACAAAGACTACAAGTCCAATGACAAGAAGCCCGTAAAGAAGATCACTCTAAAGTACTCTCCAAAGAATGAAGGTAACAAATATCCTACTCTTAATCCTAAAGGTTTTCAATGTTTTAAATGTCAAGGGTGGGGACATACGGCAAGTGAATGTCCCAAACGGAGAAATGTGATCCTTAGGGAAGGGAAATTGTATCACCTTGGAGAAGAGGTGGGATTGGAATATGAGAATGATGAAAAAGCCCAAGATGGAGAGGGGTCCCAAAAAGATGAGCTGAGCAAGTAAAGAAGGATAATAAAGATGCTTGGCCTCAAGATGGGGAGTATGAGGTTCCAAATTTTGTTGTGAGGCGTGCAATGATTAGTAAGGCAATAGATGACATAGTCAAAGGGAGAATTTATTCCATGTAAATGTCTTATAAAGAAAAATGTGTGCTCTTTGATCATTGATAGCGGAAGTTGTGCTAATGTGGCTAGTGCTACTTTGGTTGATTTCTTGAAGTTTCCCACAACCAAACATGTCACACCATACAAGCTTCAATGGTTAAATGACTGTGAGTTGAAGGTGACTAGGCAAGTGGTGATTCGATTCAAGGTCGGGAATTATCATGATGAGGTGCATTGTGATGTGATATGAGTTGAATGGTCGGAAATTCACTCTTCATCCACTTTCGCCATCTCAAGTGAACGAGGGTCACCAAAAATTGAGAGAATTTAAAGAGAAGGGTAAGAAACAAAGTGAGAAGGAGGACCAAACCGAGGAGCAAAATGAAGAAGAGGAGAAAAGGAGGTTGAAAGGGAAGAGTCCCTTGGTGATGTTGGCTAGGAACAAAGATCTTTTCAAAAAGAAGGATGACAAAACACCCATTCTTCTCCTAGCCTATGTTTTTCAGGCTAACCACTCTGCTTCTCCTATCCCTCATTCTATTTCCCTTGTTTTGCAGGACTATGAAGATGTGTTCCCAAAGGAGCTTCCCCAAGGATTACCCCCACTTCGGGGAATTCAGCATCAAATTGATCTTGTGTCGGGTTCTCAATTACCCAACAAGCCCGCCTACCGAAGTAATCTAATGGACACAAAAGAGCTCCAAAGGCAAGTTGAGGAACTCCTTAACAAGGGCTATATCAAATAGAGCATGAGTTCATGTGCAATCCCGATGTTGCTAGTGCCAAAGAAAGATGAGACATGGCGCATGTGTGTTGATTGTCGAGCCATCAATAAAATAATGGTAAAGTACCGCCACCCAATTCCCGTTTGGATGATATGCTTGATGAGTTAAATGGTTCTTGTGTGTTTTCTAAGATAGATCTTAGGAGCGGGTACCACCAAATCCGAATGCAACCGGGTGATGAGTGGAAGACCGCATTCAAGACCAAGTTTGGTCTATATGAATGGTTGGTCATGCCTTCTGGCCTCACCAACGCTCCAAGTACCTTTATGCGGTTGATGAACCATGTGATGAAACCGTTAATAGGGAAGTTTGTTGTGGTATACTTTGATGATATTCTAGTTTATAGCAAATCGCTTGAAGAACATGTCTTGCATTTGCAAAATGTGTTTGAAGTGCTTAGGAAAGAAAAGTCGTATGCTAATCTTGAAAAATGTTCTTTTGGTGTGAATCAAGTTGTTTTCTTGGGACTTGTTGTGAGCTCAAGAGAAGTCGAGGTGGATGAATCTTAAGATAGACCCCATCAAGAATTGGCCAACTCCGAAATCCATTGGTGAAGTAAGAAGCTTTCATGGGTTGGCTAGTTCTATAGGCGATTTGTCAAAGGATTTAGTACCATCGCCGCTCCTTTAACCAAGGTGATCCATAAGGATAAACCTTTTAAATGAGAAGATAGCAAGCCAATGCATTTGAAGCCTTGAAGCCTATGCTTAGCTCCGCACCCTTAATGCAATTACCCAATTTTGATAAGATGTTTGAGATTGAATGTGATGCAAGGTAGGAATAGGTGTCGTCTTAATGCAAGATCATAAACCTATTGCCTATTTTAGTGAAAAGCTCAAGGGCGCAACTCTAAATTATTCCACCTATGATCTAGAGTTATACGCCTTGATTGAGCCTTGGGTAATTGGCAACATTATTTGTGGCCCAAGAAGTTTGTGATTCGAAACCGATCATGAATCCTTGAAACATCTCCGGGCCCAAGATAAACTCAATAAAAGACATGCCAAATGGATTGCTTTCCTAGAGACTTTTCCTTATGTAATTCATTACAAAAAAGGAAAGGAAAATATGGTAGCCGATGCATTGTTTAGGAAGCATGTACTATCTTTACATTGTCTTCTAAATTGATGGGATTTGAGAGTCTAAAGACAATGTACCCCGAGGACCCAAATTTGCTCAAATCTATCAAGATTATGAGACATGGGGTAGGGAAAGGTAGGAGAGGGATAGTGCCTCTACACCTTACTCCAAGTTTGATGGTTTTTGTTCAAAGGAAAAAGGTTGTGTATGCCCTCTAGCTCATGGAGGGAATTGTTTGTAAGAGGCACATGATGGAGGTATGATGGGTCACTTTGGAATTGACAAGACCCTTGGAATCCTAGAGGAACAATTCTATTGGCTCAAGATGCGTCAAGATGTTGCTAAAATTTGTGGCCAACGTATGGATTGTAAAAGTGCGAAATCCTGCCTTCTCCCTCAAGGGTTATACACCCCACTATCCACTCCTCAACGCCAATGGCTTGACAGCTCTATGGATTTTGTCTTGGGATTGCCTAGGACAAGGAGGGGGTAAGGATTATATTTCTGTTGTGGTTGATAGGTTCTCAAAAATGGCCTATTTAATTTCATGTCATAAAATTGATGATGCTTCTAATGTGGCTTCTTTGTTTATTGAACATGTTGTCAAAATACATGGAATTCCTCGAACCATTGTTAGTGATAGGGACTTTAAGTTCCTTAGTCACTTTTGGAGGTCGTTATGGGGTAAGCTTGGCACCAAATTGTTTTTCTCAACGTCTTGCCACCCACAAATGGATGGGCAAACGGAGGTGGTAAATAGAACCTTGGGTTCTATGTTGCGCACCTTAGTTAAAGGAAAAATGGCCTCTTGGGAGGACCACCTACCTATAGTCGAATTTGCTTATAATCGTGTTATTCATTCGACTATTGGTATGACTCCCTTTGAATGTGTTTATGGTTTTAACCCCCTTACCCCTTTAGATCTCACTCCTTTGCCTAGAGATGTTGTGATAAGCTTAGATGGAGACAAGAGGATGGAAACCATGAAGAAGTTGCATGAGAAGGTGAGAATTCGCCTTGAGAAAAAGAATCAAGAGGTGGCCAAAAGAGTAAACAAGGGAGGAAGCGACTTGTGCTTAAACCGGTGATTGGGTGTGGGTGCACATTTGGAAGGATAGGTTTCCAACCCAAAGAAAAGCCAAATTGATGCCCCGAGGTGATGGTCCATTTCAAGTGCTTGAAAGGATAAATGTTAATGCCTACAAGATTGACCTTCCTTTGGAATATCAAGTACACAATACCTTTAGGGGTCGTTTGGTGTGAGGTACAAGGGATAAATAGTCCGGGATAAAATGATGAATTATTTTATCCCACGTTTGGTTAAAGGTATTCGTTAATATCGGAATAACTTATCCCACCATTTACACCATAGTGATGGAATAAGTTATCTCAGATGATCCCGAGATTAATTATCCCAGAATAACTATTCCCAACCAACGATTCCTTAATGTGTATGATCTTTCACTCTTTGACATGATAGAAGATGATCACCCTTTGAATTTGAGGTCAAATTCTTCTCAAGATGGAGAGGATGATACAATCCGGATTAGCTCCAAGCCATTCACTAAAGGTCAAGCCCGGGAGCTTCAAAGGATCCAAGGATTGTTCATGAAGCGTGGGGTACTTGAAGAAGCCTCATTACCATCAAGAAGGTGTTATTTGTTAATGATCGCACTCACATTGGTCAAAGGATAGTTGGAGGAGGCAAGTGAAGGCAAAACGGGGCTAGAAAGCCTCTTGGAAAGGACTTGCGCCCAAGGCGCTTTGGATCCGCTTTTGATCCGCTCTAGCATTTCAAGAGCGGATCAAAACAGCCCCTAGTGGGCCTTTTCTTGCAATTGGGTCACTTTTGGGCCCTAAAATTGTAATAATTAGCCTAAACTATAAATACTTTTGAGGCTAGCTCATTCTCTTAGTTTTGCTTGATTATTGATGAATTGATGAATACTTCTCCATTGAGTAAGAGTGTTGAACTTTAGTTTAGAAACGTTGGTTTAGAGGGCATTCATCTCCTTCTTGGTTACCGTAGGAATTAGGTGTTCGATTAGATTGTAATTGAGTTCGACATACTCTTTTGTTCTTGGTTACTTCTTTTCTTGTGTCTAATTATCTATCTTATCGATTATCTTTACTTTTTTGTATCATCTTTAGTTTTCGTAATTTGATTCCGTATCATCCGAGAAAAGGTGGGAATGGCCCCTGCGTAGCAGACAAGATAAGAGAAGCGAGATTGAGATGGTTTGGACATGTGGAGAGGAGGTGCGCAGACATCCCAGTGAGGATGTGCGAGAGGTTGGTGATAGTGGGTACATGGAGAGGTAGAGGTAGGCCAAAAAAGTATTTAAGAGAGGTGATTAGACAAAAGATGGTGCAGCTTCGTATTTCTGAGGACATGACACTAGATAGGAATGTGTGGAGATTGTATATTAGGGTAGAAGGTTAGTAGGGTGTGGAGTGTTGTGTTGCCTTAAGAAGGTTTAGGGTTGTTGGTGTCTGTCATAGTATTAGTCGTATCCTTGTAGTTCTTGCTTTTGATACCCATCATCATATGTTGTTCATTGTGTTTCGATCACCATATTATTTTGATGTTATTGTTCATTTCGTGAAGGCTCTACCCTGCTTTCCTTATTAACTGTTATGTTTTTTACATTGCTTTCTTCTTCTTGAAACTGTCTTTATACCTCCACGCAGTAGTGGTAAGGTCTACGTACAATCTACCCTCCCTAGACCCGACTTATGAGAATTCATTGGGCATGTTGTTGTTGTTGTTGTTGTTGTGATTTCAGAAAATGGGGTTGGCGTTGATCAAGTAAAGTTCACGCAATCTTCGGGCGGCCAGTACTAACTAATGTGAAGGAGCTACGTGGATTTCTTGGGTTAACAGGTTATTATCGCAGATTTGTGAAGAGTTATAGAATAATGGCTCAGCCTCACTAAACTTACCAAGAAAAATGTTTTTTAAATGTAAAGATATGGCACCTGGGCCTAACTCAACCCCAAAAGCTAGCTCAAAAAGAGAGGATTGCCCAAGTCTATAAAAGCAAACCACCAGTCCATTCTCCAACAAATATGGGACCTTTTTGCCCGCTCTAACACCCCTTCACACCCAGGGTCCAACTAGCGCGTGGATCGGGATTCTAAACAGGGATGAACCTGCCTCTGATACCATATAAAGATATGGCACCTGGCCGTAACTCAACCCTAAAAGCTAGCTCATGGAAGAAGGATTGCCCAAGTCCATATAAGCAAACCACCAGTCCATTCCCCAACGAATGTGGGACTTTTTACCCACTCTAAGATTAACAATTGCTTATGTTAGTACATAACTTTCTTCTTCTAGTCATTTGAAATCTACTTATGACTAGGAATTGTTGGTTCTTGTCCTAGCTTCGCAGAAATAGAAACACCAGCTCTTAGGACATCCATACTTTGTCCGAACAGAACATTGTCGCCTCAAGTATCTCCTTTCCCAGCGTATTAACACTAATGAGCAACAAAGATTATAGACGAAATTGCTTTCCTTCGACTTCACAATTGTTTATAAAAGCAAGAAAAGACAATTTGGGAGTTGATTATCTTTCAAAGAGGCCATTGAATGCTGAATTTCTGACTCTTGATATTCATGTACTAATAGATTTTTCCAACTGGCTAGTTGCTCTCCAAGCAAATACAAAAAGGGCAGCCTAGTGCACTAAAGCTCTCGCTATGGAAAAAAAAAAAAAAAAAAAAACACCACAAGGGTGTATTGTACGCAGCCTTACCTTGCATTACTACCATAGGTTGTTTCCAAGACTTGAACCCGTAACCTCCTGGTCACATGGCAGCAACTTTACCAGTTACTCCAAGGCTCCTCTTCAAGCAAATACATATACTTGTGAGATTATTAAACCCATCCCCAAGACCATTCATAACAACTAGATTTTTACCTGGTGGATCAGAAACTTTATTTCAAGAAAGGGTTGGTTGTTCTGGATCAATCTTCTAAGCTTCTCTCAAAATCGCATGACACAGCTTCTGTCGAATATAGAGGATATTTGAAAAACTTGAAGCACCTTTCCTCCAACTATTTTTGGCCACAGATGAAGCATGATGTTAAGCTCTTTGTTCGAAAATGTTTGTTTGGTTTGTCAACTGGCCAAATACCAAGCTTTAGCACCAGCTGAACTTCTACAACCCTTGCCTACACCTGATAAAATAGGGGAAGATATCTCGATTGACTTTATTATATGACTTCAAATCTGGTGGTTATGATACAATTTTGGTTGTTAAGAACTCCCACATCCAAAAGTTGAAGGTGGCGGAGATGAGGATATTGAGATGAATTTGTAAACTTACTAGGAGAGATAGGGTAAAAAATAATATTATTTAGAAGAAAGTGGGAGTGGCTTCGGTGGAAGACAAGATGCGGAAAGTGAGGTTGAGATGGTTCGGGCATGTGATGAGGAGGTGCATGGATGCCCTAGTACAGAGGTGTGAAGGGCTAGTTATGGATGGTATCGGGCAGGGTAGAGATAGGCCGAAGAAATATTGGAGAGAGGTGATTAGGCATGACATGGAGCAGTTACAGCTTACGGAGGACATGACCCATCGAAAGGCGTAGAGGACGCAAATTAGAGTAGAGGGTTAGTGAGCAGGAGTGCGTCCTTACTAGCAAAGTGGAGTGCTTTGTACGTGCCTTGTAGTTTCTTATTCGTAGTGTTTTGGTGATGTTTGTGATTTCAAATATATATTTATAGGATTACATTGTGGGTGTCTTGTTTCTTTTAGTAACTAGTGGTGGATTATCCCATTTTGTTGTTTGTTTTTTTGTTTTTATGTTTTTTTGTTTGTTATACTGTTATTTTGTCTTGGGCCGGGGTTTATTGGAAACAGTCTCTCACTCTCTCTACTTCATCTGATGTAAAGGTCAACGTACACTTTATCCTTCCCAGGCCCCACTTTGTGGGAATACATCGGGTATGCTGTTGTAGTAGTAGATCATCTCAGCAAGCACTCTCATTTCATCCCACTTTCTCACCCATATACTACCAAGACTGTTGCAAATGTTTTTTGCAGAGAAGTTGTGCGTCTCCACAGCATTCCTCGAGCAATCCTATCTGATCGGGATGTCATCTTTCATGGTGCTTTTTGGCAAGAGCTTTTTCGACTTAATCAAACAAGGCTAAGAATGTGTAAGTCTTACCATTCATAATCTAATGGACAAACCGAGATAGTTAATATAAGCTTGGAATCTTATTTTGTGATGATTTATTGTGGAGCAGCCTTGTACATAAAGTCAGTATATACCATGGGTAGAATTTTCTTTTAACGCAGGCTTTCATTCATCCACAAAGACTACCCTATTCAAGGTTTATTCAAGGTTGTTTATGGTAGAAACCCTCCATCCATTTCTCCTTTAGTTCATGGAGAAACACACACAGCTAAACTTGAAGAACAACTTTTGAATCATGATGTCATGTCAAAAATTCTCAAGGATAACCTTTTCAAGGCCTAAACTCAAATGAAATAGCAAGCTAATTCTCATCGTTAACTTTCGGGTTGGAGATTTTTTCTTTCTATGTGTTCAACCTTACCGTCAACATTATTTTGCACATCGTAGGTACTAAACATCGTCACCTCGATTTTTCGGACCATACAAAATTGTACGATGTGTCGGACCAGTAGCATATGAACTGGAGCTACCTGCTTATTCCAAAGTCCATCTAATTTTCCATGTATATTTGCTCCGTTCAGCTCATGGTCAACAAGTTGTTATACCACCAGCCCTTCTTCCTCTTGCTGAAGATTAGGAACTCACCATAACTCTTGCCAAGATGCTTGCACATCAATGGGTCAAAGAAGTTGGTGCTTCTTCTTTAGAACTGCTAGCTGACCGTCCCCCCGAAGCTAGTTGGGAGAACTATGATCTCATTGCACATCGGCTTCCTTCTTTTTGCCTTGAGGACAAGGCGACTTTTCAGAGGATGCACTGATACCACTGCTTTTTTACACTCTAGAAGAAAATTTTCTAGAGAATTTAGACAAGTATGTGGAGATAATCCATCTTAGTTTCTTGGTTTCAAATAGGATAAAATACGTAAGCAACAGATATCTATAGCAGTTATCTACAGCAGTAACTAGTTATCTATGTGTTAGGAGTTATCTTTATGTTTTAGTTTAAATATATGTACCTAGAAGAATTCTGACGGGAAAAAGTATTATCAGTATCTTTGTCTGGAGATTTGTCCACTCCATACAACATATTATTGGTTAATGTTGTGTTTAAGATCCTTGCACTTCATTTAACCAGTAAAATTTCATTCTCATCTTTTCTTCATCATAGCTCGGCTCCTATCAAAATTTCAGCAGCCTATTATTGGGACTAAGTTCAAGAGTTGCATACAAGAACTCCACAAACAAAAATATCTTTTAACAAATGAGTGCAGAGCGCACACCTCAGCCAGCCTAATATTTTCTCCTGATCCTTTGAATTGTTCACACCAGATAGACCCAAACAAACTGCTTTAACAGCTGATTGTTTGACACCAGCATCAAACAATGCTTCTGCTATAACCTTTTCCAGTGTTTCTCTAGCTACATCTCCTGTAAACATGGACCGCATGGCTAAAGAAACTCATATCTACTAGGAACCAAGAACATTTATATGTTATGGCATTACTTCAACCATAAGCAAAACATTCTAGCAGTTGATTTAACATAACTTCAACAATTGAACAGCAGAAAACATTTGACATCCATAGAAATACACAAAATTATTCTACTCATAGAATTAAATTTGCATTCAATGCGGATTAACTTGCAATGATGATCATTCATGCTCAAAATAACTTCCAAAAAGACTTTAAAAGATGACATAATAATTCAAGACCTTAGGCATATGGTCAAGTACAAAATTCCTACTGATTACACATATAAATTTTGCTTCTGATTAATTGACCTATTTAATTCTGCTATGCGAGCTTTGCCCGCCCAGTCAGTCCCAACTGCAGATAAAGAAGGATGGCTGTGGCAGGTTAACAACTAGTATAAATATAGCCGGACTATGATGAATCCTCTGAAGACTTAATTATTTGAATTTGGAACATCCATCCACGTGCAGATACAGTAGATTGGGCACTTGATATCAGAGGTCCTGAGAGGTACCCACTTCTTGGAGTAACCTCCCAAAAAGAATAAGATGCATTTGTCAGGTTCGGTTGACCTCAAATGGTGTGGAATTAAGAGATAGTTGATTGATTACTATGAGCTACTTCATTTCTTTCTATCTTCTTCCCGCCCTTCCCCAAAAAGCACAAGAATAGTTGGAGTCTAGATTTTAGATACTAAAGATCAAAAAAGTGTTGGGTGACTATTCTTTTCGAATAACTAACAAGCACCCCAGAAAATGCATGACAAACCCCTTATTAATGTAGAGAAAAAAGCAGATAAAGCAACCAACATAAATAAAATTATACAAGACCAATTCACATATTGAAAATCTTAATCAGAATTGGAACTGACTAATTTATATATCCCAAGGAACGGAATTAGCGGTTCCTGACAAAACAGAATTCTCCCTAGCTGACAACAAAAGGATATAGGTATACCTCCAACGCTATTAAAATTGGAACATCCGGCAATGGCGCGGCCCAGAATCGGAAGAGGATCAGGGAGGATATGGATGTCGGAAAAGGGAAGAAGTGGCATGCAAACACACACAGTGGAGGTAGTGCCCCCATCTACCCCCAAGATCACCTGGCACTCATCAGATTCTGAACCCATTTAAACCACAAAACCAAAGAGCTATTTTGTTTTCAATGAGGAATTTGAATATGAATTTATGTCGGGAGAGAAGGGTGGGGGAGGAACAAGGAATGGATAGAAAATTTGGCAATGAGCCTCTTGACTTTTCAATTAGTAAAATGACTTAATTAGTTATTTTTATTTTCTCATTCTGAAATAAAACTAGTGGTGATATGCCCGTAACACGGGCCAACATATAAAGTGATAAAAGACTAAAATTAGGATGACTTTTAAATTTTAGTCTTAAATAAATAATAATTTTATATTTATATTTTTCAATTTTTATTTGTTTTTTTTTTTAATTTTACTTTAATTTTTATTTTTTATTTTCTCTTTTTACTTTTAATTTTCTCAATTCTTTCTTTTTTCCGTTTTCCTCTTAACTTCTTTTTTTTTTTATTTTATATTATTTTTATTTTATATTATTTTTATTTTTTCTTTTCTCTTTTTTGTTTGAGTTTTTCTCAATCTTTTTTTTTCCTTTACACCTTTCAACGATTACTTTTATTAAAAAATATATATATATATTTTTCTTTGATTTTTTTCTTTTAAAATTTTTCTCAGCCTTTATTTTTATTTAATCTGTTTTTTTTATCAACCTTTAGTTTTTTACTATTCTCTCTCAACATCTACATTTTCTTTGACTTTTATTTTTTTAATATTTTTCTGCATTTTCTTCTTTTTTCATAATTTTTATTATTTTTGTTCTTTTCTTCGATTTCTTCCATTCAAGTTACATCTCATGAGCAAGAATTGACACTATCACATTATAAAGGCAAGACTTACGACTTTCAAACAATAATCTACGTTTCATGAACAAGAGTTGACACTACTACATTGTATAGGCAAAACTTATGACTTTCAAACAATAAGTTATATTTCAGGGGCAAGAGTCGACACTACCATATTGTATTTTGATTTATGAGATATCTTATAACTCTTACCTTAAAGAAAAGACTTAGCTCAGGAACTTTCAAACAACAAATTATTCCCCACGGGTAAGAGTTGATTCTACCACATTATATTTTTATTTACGAGATGTTCTACAATTATTGTCTTAGAGGCAAGACTTAACTCAAGGACTTTCAAACAACAAGTTATGTTTCATGGGCAAGAGTCGACATTACCACATTATGTTTTCATTTATGAGATGTTCTACAACTATTGCCTTAGCAGCAAGACTTCGGTCAAGGACTTTCAAACTACAAATTATGTCCCACGGGCAAGAGTTAACTTTACCACATTATGTTTTCATTTATGAGATTTTCTACAACTATTGCCTTAGAGGCAAGACTTAATTAGCTCAAGGACTTTTAAACTATTATGAAATTTTCTACAACTATTGCCTTAGAGGCAAGACTTAATTAGCTCAAGGACTTTTAAACTATAAATTATGCCCCACAAGCAAGAGTTGACTCTATTACGTTATGTTTTCACTTATGAGATGTTCTACAACTATTGCCTTAGAGGCAAAACTTAGCTCAAGGACTTTCGAACTACAAATTATGCCCTACGGGACAAGAGTTGACACTACCACGTTATGTTTTTATTTATGAGATGTTCTATAACTCTTACCTTAGAGGCAAAACTTAATTAGCTCAAAGACTTTCAAACTACAAATTATGCCCCACGGGAAAGAGTTGACTCTACTACGTTATGTTTTCATTTATGAGATGTTCTACAATTAATGTCTTAGAGGCTAGACTTAGCTCAAGGGCTTTCAAACTACAAATTATGCCCCACGAGCAAGAGTTGACACTACTACGTTATGTCTTCATTTATGATATGTTCTACAACTCTTGCCTTAAAGGCAAGACTTAGCTTAAAGACTTTCAACCGATAAATTATGTCCCACGGGCAAGAGTTGACACTACCACGTTATGTCTTCATTTATGGGATATTCTACAACTCTTGCCTTAGAGACAAGACATAGCTCAAGAACCTTCAAATAATAAATTATGTCCCACGGACAAGAGTTGACACTACCACATTATGCCTTTATTTATGAGATATTCTACAACTCTCGCCTTAGAGACACAACTTATCTCAAGAATTTTCAAAGAACTTTGTAACAACAATTCATGCCCTTAAATTTGTTTTGATGTCAAAAAAAGAAGATACCTTTGCAGATTATCAAATTTTTTATTTCTCAACAAAATATAATAGAAGTTGAGAAAAAAAAGAAAAAAAAAACATCAAACAAAATAGAGAAATAAAAAAATTGAGAAAAAAGCGAAGAATTTAAAAAAATTGAGAAAAATAAAAATGAGAGGAAAACTAAGAATAAAATTTGAGAAAAATGAGGGGGAAAAGAGAACTGAAAAAGAAAAAAAGATCAAACAAAATAGAGAAATCAAAAAAGAGTGAGAAAAAAAGCCAAGAAAAAAATAAAGATTAAGAAAAAAGTGAAGAATTTTAAAAATTAGGAAAATAAAAAATGAGAGGAAAAAATAAAAAATAAAGTTTGAGAAAAATGAGGGAAAAAAA
>NC_061112.1:64470679-64523667 GCF_002878395.1 Capsicum annuum
AAAAAATTAAGGTTGAGACAAATGAATTAAAACATGAAAATAAAATTAAAGAAAAAAATAAGAAGTGAAAATAATAAAAAAAATAGAATAATAAAGTTAAAGGAAAAAATAAAAAAAGTGAAAATAATAAAAAATAAAATTTGTGAGAAAATAAATATGGAAAGTTTAAAAAAATATATTTGAGGTGTAGAGAGGCAAAATGGTAGTTGTACTATACTTAAAAAATAAGGAAGTTTATTCTTTAAAGATATTTTTTGTTGGGGTTAAATATCTAAAGCCACCCATATTTGGGTCTATGATATGCAATTTCCCGATATTTTTAGGCTAATTATTATGGTTTATAATATATTTTACATAACTTTTAAATGATATATGTTACACCTTCTGTCTCAATTTATGTGATATTGATATAATTTTAAGAGTTAACTAAATTTTTTAAATATTTAAAATTATTAATTATTACAACTTATAGTACTTTTTCTTCTATCCCAATTTATATGCAGTAATAAAATTTAGAGAGTCACATAATTTTTTTTACTTCTTTTTAATTAGTTCAAGTTGTAAATTATTATAATTTATAATAATTTTACGTAATTCTCAAATATATAACAAACTAAAAAAAAAAAAAGCAAAACAAACAAATGTAAAAAAGAAATATGTAAGTAGGCAACACAAGCAAACATGTTGATCAGATGCGTGATTATCATCCTTTATTAGTGGGGTAATAAATCACAAATGTCTATTTAAGTGGCACAATGCTTAGATTACCACAATAATTAATTAGAGGTGATACAGTGAATTCATGGTTGAAGCAACGAAGCAGATATAAATGACTTACAACAACTAATTGGAAATGATATAGCAAAATACTATAAAAAATTTTGTGAAAAAAATTTAAATGGGTCTAACATAAGACGTCAAGTTAATTTAAAACGTCAAGAGTTAATTTATCATTTTATATCCATTTTATCTTTTTTATTAATTTTTTTAATACTTAGATAACTTATAATAATTAATTAAGGTGATATAGTAAAATTACAGTTGAGGCAGCTGAAACAGACATGTCATAAATATCTAATTTATTTATTTTATTAAATATTATTAATTTTTAATAATTAATTAGGGGTGATATAATAAAATCACGGTTGAAGCAGCTGAAGCAGATGTGTCATAAATGTTTATTTTAGATTTTTTAATTAAATACTATTTATTTTTAATACATAAATGAGTTATAATAATTAATTGGGGATTATATAGTAAAATCGTGGATTGGATATTATTAATTTTTCAATACATAAATGACTTATAATAATTAACTAGGGATGATATAGTAAAATCACGGTTGAAACAATTGAAACAGACATGTCGTAAATGTCTATTTTTTAATTAAATATTATTAATTTTTTAATATATAAATAACTTAAAATAATCAATTAGGGGTGATATAGTAAAATTATGGAACAAGCAGCCTGCTGAAGCAGGCATGTTGAAACTTAGCCCACTTCTACTATAGTAGTAATAAAAAAATAACTTTAAGAAAGAATTGAATTATAATAGTCTATATCTATATTAGGAGGGTGTTTGGATAAGATTATAAGTTCTTTTTACTTTTAGGAGTGGCAAGTTCCAAAATTGCTTTAAAAAGTCAAAATTTGCTTTTTATAAGTCAAAAACTAAAAGCTCCAATTCCCAACTTATTTTTTTGGCTTTTAAGCCATTGTAGTTTGACCAATTAAAAGACATTTCTGTCCCTCGAAATTCTCCCTTATTCCAAACCCTTATGTAGCCCCAAAATAGCTTTTAATGCTTGTATTAATTGAATATTTCCATTTTTTGTATTTATGACAAACTTAACTCTAGCTATATTAGTACTTCTTTTGTATGAAACTTCTAATTTATGAAATATGAATTTTTATATATTATTCTCTTCTTTAATGCTCCCTCCGTCTCAAATTACTCGTCCCAAATTGAGATGACACATTGATTAAGAAAAATAATTAATAGCATGACTAGTTTACCATAGTACCCCTATTAAATGATATTTACATTTTAATTTAAAGAAAAAGTAATTAATGCAAAGGGTAAAACATGAAAAAAATTATCTCTTCTTGATTAATGAGAAAAGAAAAGTAAAATGAGAAATCAAATTAAGAAATTTGAGATGGGTAATTTGGGATGGAGGGAGTATATTCTTTTAAATTTGGACAATTATTATTGTACAACATATGAATTTCTCTAATAAAAAATTAATTCACCAACCAAAATATATGGAGAATACTCATTGAAAATATACAACTTCATGGAAGGTTAGTGAATGATCCATCTATATTTCACGACGTAACATTCGTATTTGCCAATGTTTTAATAGTGATAGTCATTACTCAATCAACGGGTAATATATTTTCTAATTAAGAGTCTTTTTATCAAACAAATAGTATCATTTGTGACTAACTATTTATCTATTAATGTCATTATAATGATTAGTAACATATATATTTTGCTTAATGATTTAAACTCTTTTAACAAAAAAAAAAAGGTTTTTTAGCACACAAATTAATAGTCATACTTGAAAATATTATATATATATATATATATTAATTGTAATTTGAATCATTTTAGAAATAAAAATTAATAATAATCAACTCTATTTATTGTTAACAACTTTAAGGGTATTTCAGATATTTGACCAAAAAAAGTGCTTGAAAGCACTTGTATATATCATTTTAGAAATAAAAATTAATAATAATCAACTCTATATATTGTTAACAACTTTAAGTGTACCAACAACAGTGGTGGCGTAGCGGAAAGGGGCTGCCCCAACCTATCCAGAGGTCGAAGGTTCGACCCTGGGTATAGTCAAACACTTTGTTGGGAGCTCTTCCCCCCAAATAGGGCCCGACGCGGGGCAAATCCGCATATATTCGGACTCCTAAAAAGCAGGTATCGGACACCGGGTGGTTTAAACAAAAAAAAATAACTTTAAGGATATTTCAAATATTTTGACCAAAAAAAATGCTTAAAAGCACTTGTTTACCAAACACATCTATAACTTTTTTTCAGTTTTAACACTTTTATCCAAACATATGACTGCTTATTTTTAAAATAAGTTTAACACTTTCAAAAGCACTTTTAAAAAACTTTTTAAAAGCCATTTTTTTCAGCCTATCCAAATGGGCCCTAGATACTTAGCCTATGCCAGCACGGGCCCAACATATGTTATTTGCATTATCTCACTTTATGTAGTATAAATAGCATTTGGAGTGTCAATCAAACTTTTAGTAAAATGAATTTTTAAATAATTTAAGTTGTTAATCATTGTGATTTATAGTATTTTTGCGTAATTATCAAACAATTTATGTTACTCACTTTGTCCCAATTTTATAATTTAGAGAGTCAATCAAATTTCTACTAATATATTTTTTAATTATTTTAAGTTGTTAATCATTGTGATTTATAGTATTTTTTTAATATAATTTCAAATAATTTATGTCACTTGCTTTATTGCAACTTATGTGACACTGTTAGAATTTCAAAAGTCAATCATATTTTTTATATATGTTTTTAAAATACTATAAGATGTTAATAGTTACAACTTATAATTTTTTTTGCATAATTTTTAAATTAATAATATTTTACCAAAATAAAAGAAATAAATCAAAATAAACAAAGTACTAAATTTTCAAATCATTGTAAATTCGCTAACATCATTTGGATCAACAAATTACTAAATTAAAACATGTAAACTATACAATATCAAAACTACCCCAGGGTTTTATGTGACACAAATATAATTTAGATAATTAATTATATTTTTAATATGTTTTTAGATATTTTAAATTATTAGCTATTGTAATTTATAATATTTTTTATGTAATTTTCAAATACTATATATTACTCTCTTTGTCTAATTTTTTGTGGCATTGATAGTTGTAATGCCCCGTATTTTTCTAGCATAATCTAAGTCCTAATACATGATTATTCATATATAAAAATTTTGAAAAACTCATTACTTTTAATTTTAGCGACTGCCATTATGTAAAAAATTCAATTAGCTTTCCAACAATATAAAATTTTCCCAAATCCGATAATCGGGTAAGAAGTTATGACGATTTTAAGCTTTCGTCGTTAAACACCGTCATTTTGACCCTTAGCGCGTCGCGGGGTCAATGTAAATAGCAATTTTCAATTTCCAGTGTTTCTTTGTGATAGTGGCGCATCACGCCGTAAGCTCAGTTCATAATTGTCCAATTCCAGTGAGGCAGCGCGATCATGGCGCGCCGCGCCAATCGTGAAAATTAGAATCAAAGGGGCACTGCAATTTCTTCGCATTGCGCCTTCAGCCCAGTTCCCATTTGTCAGTTTCCAGTGACACGGCGTGATAGCATCGCGTCGCACCAGGTGCCCATTTCGAAAAAAATTGATGAAAATTAAAAGTTTCGTCCAAGGGTAAAACAGTCCTTTCCCCTAATTTTAATCCGCCCAGGTGTGCTTTTAAGCCCTAAAAACATTTTTAAACTCATTATTTTAATTATTTTTTCCAAATCAAGAAGCTTTCTCTCCCAAATCAGGAACCCTAGCTCTCCAATTTCAAGGCCAATCCTCAAGAACTCACCAAGAACTTTAGGAAATTCATTAGTTAAGGTATGTTAGATGTTCATCCATGAATTCCTTTCATCCATGAATCCCAAATAACCTATTTTAATCACCAAGTTATAATATTTCATGTTATTATGTTTTAAATTATGATTTCATCCATGAATCTCCATGCACTATTGATTTTATACCATGTTACAATGAAATTATCGTTACTATTCAATTCTCCAGGTGTTAATATTATTATTTATTGAATTAAACCATGATTTAGTACTATTATATTGAATTCATGCTATTTTTGTAAGTTCCATGGCATTCCTTTGATTGTTTTAAACCATGAACTACAAGTGTTTGATAAAATGCCTACAAGAGTGATTTATTTAATAAAAGCCTTTATGTTTTGATCTTCAAGATTTAGTGTCATTTTACTATTATTCTTTTGAGTCCTGGGGGTATTGAATACCCGAAATCCATAGTTGTTTACTTGTTCTAGTATCAGTACATTACAGAATAGTCTTCAGAACATACTATGAGCATTATCAGAATAGTCAGTTACCTGTCAGATGAACTAGAACAGTCTAGTATTTCAATTTCTTTCAGTTGGGAGTAGGATTTAGCACCGAGCAAGTGTAGGGATGGCGGCTTCCCTGTCAGATAGGCAGAGTCGTTAGTAGTAGTCCCTTTACTCCAGAACTACGTAGCCAGCGTAGGATATGAGAAGTCACCCATCAGATTAGGCTTGACTATCTCGCAGGGGTCACCCGTTAGTTCAAGCTTGACATCCTTAGTCCTTTGGACATTGTATCAATTTAGTGGATACACACAACCATCATTAGTACTGTGGCACGATATTAACACCCTTCCAACTGGGGTTACAGGTTAGACCCCGATTAGCTCAAATTGGGGAATGTCGGTCAGATGATACCTCCCACAGTCTCAGATATAGTCTCAGTTATAGTCCCAACCCAGTTATTCAGTCTTAGTGTTGTTTGACCAAAACATACAGATTTCAGTTATTTCAGTATTTCAGTTTACAGATTTTACTCAGTTTATGTTATATGCTTGGTTATGCATCCTCAGTATTTATAGATTTTCATACATTTTTAGTATCTACAGATTCCATGCTCTTTATTCAGTACTTCATGCTTTACATGCATATCCAGTTAATTATTAGTTCTGTTCATGAAACCATGCTTATCAGCCTACCTCATTTAGCATACTAGTACATTCAAAGTACTGATCCCATACCTTTTCTTTTGTGCTATGATGCATTATATCATAGGTTCTGACGCCTAGTTCCCTATTCGCGATTAGACTAATCAAATCCTCAACAGTAGCAGTGGTGAGTCCTCATACTTCGAGGACAGGCTTACTTTATTTCATATCTTAGTTAGTAGTTAGTTGGAGTTAGTTGGGGCCTGTCCCATCAACTCATATTCAGTCAATCAGTTTTAGAGGCTTTTCAGACATTAGAGTCAGTTATTCAGTATTAAGATATTATAGTTAATTATTCAGTTTATCATTATTTTATCAAATTCAGTCAGTGTTTCTATAGACTCATATTTTAGTTTTAAATTCAGTTATTAAAACCTTATGGCATGTCAGTATTCTTTCGCATTTATGATCATGTTACCCAGTTCTCACAACAAGTACCACTTTATGGGTTAGCTTGTGGTCCCTCAGGACTGTAAGCACCGTGTGACGACTAGGGGGTAGTCCCGGGTCGTTACAATAGTCAATTATATTCTTAAAATAATTTAAATTTTTAATTATAATGATTTATAATATTTTTTCTTCTATTCCAATTTAAGTGACATTAATATAATTTTGAGCGTCAACCAAATTTTATGATTGAAGCAACGAAGCGGATATGTCCTAAATGACTTATAATACCTAATTAGAAGTTATACAACAAAATTACTACAAAAAAGTATTTGTAGAAAAATTTTAAATGAGTCTCATATAAGATGTCATGTTAATTTAAAACTTTTTTTTATTAAATATTACTTTTTTTAATACCTAAATAACTTATAATAATTAGTTAAGGGTGATATAGTAAAATTACGATTGAAGCAGCTAAAGTAGATATGTCATAAATGTCTATTTTTTTATTAAATATTGTTAATTTTCTTATATGTAAATGATTTACAATAATTAATTAAGGGTATTATAGTAAAATCAAGGAGCAAAGTATTTGTGAAAAAAATTTAAAGGAGTGTCATATAATATGTCCTATTAATTTAAAACATCAAGAATTAATTTATCATTTATGTCTATTTTATTATTTATTAAATATTATTAATTTTTCAATACCTAGATGACTTATAATAATTAATTAGGATGATATAATAGAACTACGGTTAAAGCAGCTAAAATAGACATGTCATAAATATCTATTTTACTTTTTTTATTAAATTTTATTAATTTTCTTATATGTAAATGACTTAAAATAATTAATTAGGGATAATATATTAAAATATTAAAATATTTTTATTAGGGAAGAAGCAAAAATGTTGACGAAGAGCTACCTGCTTCTTTACGCTTATTAATAGTAGTACATCTTTAATATATTAAGGGTGTGTTTGGTATGATGGAAAATATTTTCCATGGAAAATTTTTTCATAGAAAATAAGTTGGTGTTTTACTTATTTTCTTATGTTTGGTTGCTGAGTGAAAAATATTTTTCAAAAAATATTTTATGGTATTTGGTTGGTGAATAGAAAATATATTTTTTTCTACCTAAATTTTAACTCTACATGAGCGTGTGGTCCTCTAATAAAAAATATAATATATTTTCTAAAACATAATATTTAAATACACATTTTTAATCATCCAATCAGTTTGTTTGAGATATGACATCAACAATTATACATTAACCTGACCAAATTTAGAAAATAATTTAATTTTTTATTATGTATTAATAAAATAAATTTATAATTACGTATTGTTTATTTTTTTATTTATTAAAAAGAAACTTCTTAATACAATTTATAAAAGAAAAAGTAAAAAAGAGTGAGCTAGGTGGTACTTGATTTGACAAAACAAAGCAATAACTTTAAAAAAATGATAAGAAACGTAATAAAAAGTTATAATTTATAAATTGTAATAAAAAGTTTTAATTTATAAAAGTTTAAAAAGTTGTAAAGTTTTAATTTATAATTTTTTTTAAAAAAACTCAGTGTACTATCACATAGCTTCTTTATGTCAAATCATATAAACGTAATAAATTATTACGTTTCATAAATTTTTTTTGTAAAACGTAATAAATTATTACTACGTTTTACGAAAACTTTTCTACTGTACATATCCGCTATCAAACTGTTTAGAAAAGGTATAAAACGTAATAAATTATTATGTTTAGCTTATTTTGATAACTTATTAAATATGTGACCTATTTTGGTCACTTTATTCATATTTTGGTTCCAAGTTTCCATAAGTCACATCTCAATATTTTCTAGAAAATGACTTCCCTTGGCCTATAAGGGAAGTCATTTTCTTTTAAATGAAGGAAAATGAGTTCCTTTGGAAAATATTTTTCCAAAGTTATATTACAACCAAATAAGGAAAAATAGGAAAATGTTTTCCAGAAAACATTTTCCATCATACCAAACACACCTTAAAAGTGTGAAGACCCTAGAATAGTGATTTTAACTTCTTGCCCTTCATTAAAAGACTCTTCTTTAGATAAAATTGTCTTTTCATTATTTTCTTCAATTTATTATTTAATTATTTTTTATTATATTAACTAAACCTGCTAATATATATAAGACTCCCAAAAATATAATTAATTAATATTTTTTTCTACTGTTAAACTAGAAAAATACTCCTAAAATAAGAGTCTATTAAGAAAATACTTCTATAAATATACGTAATAAGATAAGCACCTCTTGAATTTGTAAGTAAGCCTTCTTTCTTTTTTTTTTTCCTTATGAAATTATTCTATGAATTGTTATATATGGTAAAGATAAATTCGTCCATGGACAATTGAGATTTGGGTTCAATTTGCATCTTTGTTACTTTTTTTTTCTTCAAGTTAATTAATATAATTCTCAATATTTGTATGGTCTATTTCACATTTATATATGTTCTTTTGTTTTTGCTTTGTCATGGAAGTTGAGGTTAATGCTTTGTTATATGCATCTTGACGTTGTAAGTATGTCATGTTAATATTTATATTCGTTGAATTATGTATGTTCTTATGGAGTATTTTGTCAATTTGATGCTCTCTTGATATTTTAACTTTGCAGTTATACTTTGATCAATTAAGGTTAATTTTTTTTGCTTATTAGGAGAATATGATTGATGCTCATCTAACTTGATTCGGTTGCAGGTCTATATTGATGGATTCTTGATTTTCTATCCCCCAACTTCTTCACTGTTTTTGTCAACATAATAGAATTCAACGTGTGTGTATATATGTATCTTCTTTGTTTTCATTCAAGTCATTATTTAGGGTCAAAGTTTTCGTTCATACGAGAATTATTTTCATCAAAATTGAAGTTTTGTGATCACTATAGTATTGTTTTGTTTTAGTTTATAGGTAGTAGATGAATGTCGGTTGGCGTTGAAGAATTTCTTGTGTAGAAGTTAGGTTTAATTGTATCATTTTGATATCTTTATTATCTTGTTATTTTATTTTAATTTACAAATGGTAGATGAATGTCAGTCGACTTCGAAATTTGTTTTATGTAAATGTTAAGTTTAATTGTATTGTCTTAGTATCTCTATTAGTTTATTATTTTGTGGCAGTTTACAGTTCGTAAATGAATGTCAATCTGATACGGGCATGACCATGAAGATCGATGTGTGTGCAAGTGTGACAAGAGCTCGTCCAAGGAAATACATTGTTGAAGGATGACTAAGGACCTAAACACACTAAAGCCGCTCCTTTGCTACACTAGAGAGGCACCCCCTTTCACTAAGGGTCTTTTGGTAATTTCATCTTTTTATGTAATAAGACTATAAATGGATTAGTATTAGGTTATTTACTCCTTAGTTGATTATTGTTGTGAGTTCTTGAAACATTGTAACACCAAAGTTCTCTCTAGGTTTGAGAGTAACTTTCCACCTGTAACTAGGGGTTCCAAGTGTAGAATCACTTGAGTTGCAACTCGGTTTGAGACGTTGGTGCTTGGGGAGGTCACGCCCCTCTTGTGTCTATGTAGGAGTTTAGTGATTGTCATGTGTAGGTGTTAGTTAAGGGTCCTAGAGTTTGATATATTTTAGGATTCTTAAGATTTATACCTTCATTTGTCTAACTATATATCCTATTTATTTATTGCAATTCATTGGTTTTGTTATTGTCATCTTGTATACGTTTGTGTCCTTGTTCTTGTTGAGTTTGTGGACTATTTTTGTGACGTTTTGTGGACTGTTTTGTATCTTCAGGGGCTGTTAGCTATCACGAATGGCTTTGAGGATTTTTTTGGTGTGTAAACTTTAAGTTTAATTATATTGTTTTGATATCTCTTTTATCATATTATTTTGTTATAATTTACAGGTGGTAGATAAATATCGGTCGGTTTGAAGAATTTTTTTAGGTAAAGGTTAGGTTTAATTGTATTGTTTTAATATCTCTGCTTTGAGATTTTTTTTATGTAAAGGTTAGATTTAGTTGTATTATTTTGATATCGCTATTATCATATTATTTTGTTATAGTTTACATGTGGTAGATCAGTGTCAGACGACTTTGAGAAAATTTTTATGTGTAACTATTAGATTTAACTGTATTGTTTTGATGTCTCTATCATTATATTATTTTATTGCAATTTACAGGTGGTAGATGAATGTTGATCGACTTTTAGAAATATAATTGGTAAAGGTTAGGTTTAATAAATAAATTCTTCATCTTTACATACTCAAAAGATATTGAATTTAATTATTGTATTCATGTTTACTATTTAAACAAATATCCTATTTAGTGTAATGTTTGAACTCATTAAAGTGAGATATACGCGCGAGGCGCGCACACCTAAACTAGTATATTAAAACTTATGAGAGCAATTTTTAAATATATTTAAAACGTAAAATCCTAAATTATTTTTCCAATTTCAAATTATTTTTTTCCTCTGTCCAATTTTTTTTCTCTTTCATTCATACTAAAAACTCATTATTTCTTCAACTTTCTCCTTTTTGAAGCTAGTATTTTATTCCTAAATGTTCTGTTTCCTTTCAAATTTATAAGTTTTCTACTCTACTTTAATTTTAGTCCATTTTTTAGGTAAAATGGTCCGACAGACTCTTGTACTTGTCCTGATTTGTAAAGTGAACACCTTTACTTATACTTTTGTCATCTAAACCCCTCAACTCAATAAAACTCAATATTTTAAACCCTTTAGATACATATGTGGCATCAAAGTACTGGGGTGGAAAACGCGTGTTTCCACACATTTTTTTGGGAGAGTGATTAAAAAAGACATTTATAATATTTAAGAAAATTAAAAAAATCTAAAATCCCCCTCTCCCGTCCTTCTCCCGAACCCCGTCTAGCACCCTTCTCCCGTCCAGCACCCTCTTCATCCCCCACCTACTCCTCCGCCCTGAAATGAGTGCAAAGGGTACAAAATCTTTCTCAAAGGACCAAACTCGGGTTTATGAAGTGGTTGAAGGATTTTTGAACCAATTCAAAAGATTGCTCAACTTGAAGAGAGGAGAAAGAATCTTACACTCCAAGGGTGCCTCACTTAAAGGGCATGGTGGTCTTTTACACTCCAAAACCTACACTCAAGGGGCATCTATTCCTAAGCTTCATTAAGGGCATTTTGGTCTTTGATTGTAATAACTATAAATAGACATTTAGACTTCTATTTTTCATTAGATTTTGATGAATATTGAAACTTGAAATACATTTTCTCTTGTGAGGAGTGTTTATAGTGTAGGACTTGGAAAGATCATTGAAACTAGGGCATCCTTAAGTGTGGAATCACTTGGGTTGCAAATCGGCTTAGAAATGTTGGTGCTTTGGGGAGGTTTGAGTCCCTTTCGTGTCAACGTTAGAGTGTGGTGTATCAATTACAAGCTTTAGTGGGTTTTGGTGTTTGATACACACCTTAGTTCCTACAGTATTGTAGTTCTTATGTCTCACTAAATATCTTTCTTTTATTGCATTTTAGTTTGTTGTTTTGTCTCTAAATCCGTTGGTATTTTCTTCTTATGTTGCTAGTCTTATGTTCATCTCCCTTCTTTAGGTGCATTTTTGATTCATAGCTTTAGTCTTATATTACGCCCCTACTCCCCACCCCACCCCATCTACCACCCTCTCCCTGTCCCCTACCCCGTCTACCACCCTCTCCCCATCCTGTCCACCACCCTCTCCCCATCTCCCTACCCTCCCCCATACAGCACAACCACCAGCACACTAACTAATATCTCTTCCCCCTTCCCACACACATATATCACCCCTAAATCTGCCAAAACAACCCCCCTCACCCACACACAAAAAAACGATATAATATTAATTGCTAATGAATTTTGTTTTAAAACATAAATTTTTAATTTATTTTATATTTATTTAATGGTAGAGATAATTTTTAAAAAATAATGGTGGAGATTAATTTTTTTGTTCTTGAAGTTTTTGATTATAGGATATATATAGCAAAATCTCGAGTTAAAATTTCTTTTTCGTTGTTAAAGTTTTTGATTTTGTAATATAAATTATGAGATTTTGAATCATAATTTTATGATATATAAATTCTGATTTATATTATAAATTGATTAAGTTATATCAATATGATATAAATTGTTATTTTTAAATAATGATGGAGATGAATTTTATTTTAAAAAATAAAATTTTAATTTATTATTTTAGTTTTTATTTAATATTGTTAATCAATAATTTTAAAAATTAATTAATGAAGATATTATGACATGTCATTGATTTATTTGACGTGGAGATGATGTGGAATTTTTTAAAGGAGGGTGAGTCACACACATGGTCAGAAGGGTTTAAAATGTTGGATTTTGATGGGTTGAAGGGTTCAAATGACAAAGGGCTAAGTAGAAGTGTTCACTTTACAAACGAAAATAGGTACAAAGGTCGACGAGACCATTTCGCCATTTAAAAAAAAAGAAAAAGGTTTGTGTATATATATATATGTGTGTGTGTATATATATATATATATAAAATCAGTCGGATCAATAATCGATCTGTCCATATATCAGTTGGATTGATAATCAATCTTTTCATATATCGTTCGGATCGATAATCGATTTGTCACATTAATAATCGATCTATCCGTATATTGGTCAGATTGATAATCAATTTGTCGGATCTGTCCATATGTTGATCAGATCAATAATTAATCTATCGGATCGATAATCGATCTGGCCATGTATCGAGTGGATCAATAATAAATTTGTCTATCACAAATCAGGTTTAGAACTAATTCGTAAAATGTGTAAAAGATTTTTGTGAGAGGGTTTTGTTTAAATTTTGTAAGTTAGTGATTTGTGGACTAATTTGTAACTTTTAAAACTAGTAAATAAATTGTAAATCACAAATAAATTTAAATTTTCAAAAGTGGGTCATTTCCCTTTTAAAAAAATTGTAGTCTATTTAATTACAAAGTAGACTTGAAGAGACCATTTAACAAAGAATACCAAGGATGGAATAACGAGAATTTTCTTTCCAGTTAGACACCTTTTTATTTTTATGATTAAATTTTTTTTACGTTTGATAAGATATTTGTCTTTTTATCCTTTATATTTTTCTTCAATTTCAACAATACTTTGAATTTTCAGTTTTTAAATATATTGTTCTTTCTTGCTTTTTTTGTTTGCCACTTCTCTTCTTCTATTTCTTTCAATTTTCTCTTCATTTTTTCCCTTTGTTTTTGAATTATTAGATTTAAAAATTATATATAATTCAACTTATTTATGGTATTAACAACTTTAAGGATATTTTAGTCATTTTAACAATAAAAAAAAATGCTTAACAATACTTGTTTACCAAACACATCAACAGTTTTTTTTTCAGTTTCAGCACTTATATCCAAACACTTGTCTACTTAATTTATAAACATTTATTTTCAGCTTTTAATTACATAAGTTAAAAAATTATTTTTTTAATCTTATCTAAATGGGCTCTTACTCATTTACTTATAAAAGGATAAGGGGCCAATGGAATTGCACCACTCCTGATAAGGGAAAAGGGGTCAACAAAATTGTGGCAAAGCATGTCAATATGTTTGCTTAAGCTTATGTCAATATATTTGCTTTGGTATAATTTAATGGGCTATTTCTTTGTCGCTTTTTATCTTTTTCTCTATGTTAATTTATTTATCTTACTTTTTTCAATCTATTATATATTTGAAAAAGATACATAACAAAGACAAATTACAATACTTAATAACTTAAAATATTTAAAAATATACAAAAATTTAACTGACTCTCAAAATTTTATTAGTATCACTTAAATTGGGAATAAAAAAAGGTATTATAAATCACAACAATTAACAACTTAAAATATTTAAAAAATTTAATTGACTATAGAAATTGTATCAATGACACAAAAGTTGATACAAGGATAGTAAAATATATTATTAGATAGGGGATCAATGGAATTGCACTACTGTTGATAAAGGGAAAGGGGCCTTGCCAAAGCAGTCATTATGTCAATATGTCTGCTTTAGCATAATATCATGGGCTATTGATGAGCCACGATTTCATGGCACTTTCGATGCTTAAAATAAAAAAATATGCAAGTATTTAGGTCCTTTTTATTAGATGTGATGTATTTTTATGTTTGTATTGCGGAAAACTAGGTTCTGGAGCAAAAGAGGAGAAAAAGAAGTTGAAATATGCAGAGGACCCACTTATGAACCGTAAGTGGGACTTACCTCCTTCGTAGGTGATAGAGAAAGTTCCTGAAGATTTGAAGTTTGGCCCTGACACCTACGAAGGCACTTTCGGGGGTGTAAGTGGCACCTATTATGACCCTCGCAGGTACCCCTATAAGTGGAGGTTTTGAAAGTTGTTGAATCTTTTTAAGACCTAAGACCCACCTAGGGTCCGTAGGTATTACCTACAGCTTGTAAGTGGGTCCGCAGGTAGTTGCCGACCTAGTTTTCCTTTTTCATTTTAGTTAGTATTTTTAGGGGTTTGATGTACTCTATAAATACCCTATTGATGTTTTGCTATTAGTTTATGCACTCTTTATACTTACAACACTATATTGATTCCGAGATACAATTTTGATCTTGGAATCCATTGTTCTTAGTTTTACGTTCAATATTAATTTGACATTCTAGTTTTTATTTTTTAATTATTGTAAGATTATTCATATTCTTTCTTTTATGAATTTAATGGATGTTCGGCAAATATGAGCGGCTAAACCTCTTAACTAGGGATGTGGGAACCCTGATGGAATAACGAAGTAGAGAAAGTGCAAAGTTATTCTTGATTGATGTTCTTGCTTGTATTATGATTTTTTTTTTGATTTGATTGCTTTTTTAATGACTGCTGAAGTTAAGAACCTGTTTGTATTCGATACCATATCCACAAAAGAGGTTGAGCTTAGGAAAATAAAATCATAATAGTAATTTGAAGCTATCAACCTTCATCTAATTAACTTAAAACCCAAAAAGAGATAGTTAATACGGGATCCAGGACAAGGGTTTGTAAAGAGACACTCTGAGACTTAAAAGGTGGTAAGTGAAATTCACAAAAGGCATTCACCAGATAATTGGTGATATATATCTTGTTAGATTTTGCATGTAAGACATCGAGAGAGTTCGACTAGCACAATAAGTCTGCAGAGTTAGGAAGTTAGGGGGAACACAGTCCTAGTAGTCATCTCATATAGATTTCACCCTAAACCAAACGAGATTTGTTACTACTACTACTACTACTACTACTACTGTTTTCACAAAATTTCCCCATTACTTTTCTATAATTTTCGTCTACCTCAGCAACTTCGTGATAAAAATTTGGTCTATTCTCTGTGGGTTCGATCCCAACCTCTGTTGGGTTATATATTTTTTAGCGACCACATTATATTTTCTTGGAGGTATAATCTTGGGCGACATTAAATTTTGGCATCGTTGTCTAGGAATGCGATTACAGATTAATTCGATTGGAGTTGTTGAGATTGTTGGTTTTTATTTTTCTATTGTTCTTGGGGCGTACACTAATGTATGCCCAGTACTCGGAGTCAAGGTAATCCCTTTATCCCATTTGATATTGAGTTGGAGAGGACCTTACGATAGAATTGTAAGATGAAAGGGCAGGAGCATGGGGTTCATGATGACCCTAATCTGATTCTGCCACCTCCGTATAGTATTCTAAAATAGCCGCACAGACTATTACTCGATTATTGGCTGAAGAGAATACGATGAGAGATGTAGCTTCCCGTCGTGCAGCTCAAGAGAAAAGAGTGAAAATAGAAGAAGAGCATTGAGCAACACTCGATAGAGATGGAAGAGATAGAGCTCAAGCGCCCACAACTTTTTCGTACTTGCCAGGTTTGATAATTCGAAAGAAGATTTAAGGTATGTTGAGCCTATCGATATATGAGCTATAATTCCTCCTGATTTTCCCCAAGAGGTAAAGTTTGATATTATGAGTGTTATGATTCATCTGCTCAATTTGATGGGTGTGTTTGCTGGTTTGTCGACTGATGACGCAAATATGAACATCATAAATTTCATTGGGATCGATACGACGTATAATTTACTTGGGGTGAGTCGGGAAACTTTATGACTCAAGTTGTTTTCATTCTCTCTTATAGGCGAAGTGATATTATGGTTAAGGGAACTACCTTGAGGGTCCATCACTACTTGGAATGAGTTGCAAAACCAGTTCTTGGATGGATTCTTCCCGCCTTCTAGAATGCTGAGGTTGAAAGATGAGATTTATAATTTCAGGCTATTGCATTCTGAGGCATTATGCGAGACATGGTTGATGTTCAAGAAGAAGTTGATGACTATGCTCAATCATAAAATTTTAGGGAGGAATTTGCTTGAGATATTCTATAGAGTCCTGAATGCAAACACCAAAGTTGCTGGCGATAATATTACTGTTGGAGATTTCATGAGCCTTTGTTGGGAGGTAGCTACAGAAATCTTAGACCAGGTTCTAATGCCATCCTAACTTTACTAACAAAATCGCATCCCGCAAAGGCGATCTCTTTAATCATGGATAAAGTGGCGACTAAATAAGCTCGAAGAATATTCAAGAGAAAGAAAAAGGAGTCGGTACTTACGCTATTAGTGCTTCCAGTGAGCAGAGATCCCTAGATGATACAATGGCTCAAGAAGTGTCACAAGTGAGGACAGAAATTGGATTACTTACTAAGCAGTTTGAAACTATGAATGCTGAGAAAGTAAATGCAATGGGCGTATGAGGTAGGTTGGCTAGATATTAAGAGTCTAACTCTGAGGAGGAAGCTAAGTATCTGGATAGAGAGATGGCGGGTTTTCGATCCAAGGGCCAAGGATCCAAGGGTCCAATCAAGACTCTTGTAACTCAAGGCAAGAGAATCCAGGTTGGAACTATTATGGAGACAAATATGGGAATTGAAGTAGAGAGAGATAGTGACTAAAGAAGAAAGAATGATTATAAGGAGAAGAGTGGAGCATACGTTCTACCGAGGAACCGTGATACTGATTTGAGGATGGAAGCATTACTTGCAAAGTTTATCAAGGGTTTAGAGAATTAAGAGAGTTTCCTTAAGGATATTAAGATAGATATTTCCAGACTGAGCTAGAAGTTAAAATCCTATGCTATTGCGATTAAGCAACTAGAGCACCAGTTTGGTCAGATGTCGGTTATGTTGAATCAATATCAATTGGGCATCCTTTCGAGTAACACCATACAAAATATGAAGAATGACAATCACTCTTTAGCCATCACCATTCAGAGTGGTAAGACTACTATTGATCCTCCCATATCAGTAGTTGATGAGGTGGGGAATGATATTGTCGATCTTGTTAATGCACCCAAAGCTTAAATTGAGAAATTGGTCACTAATGCTGAAACGTCATAAAAATCAAAAGGTGTAGAAAAAGAGTTGAGAAAGATAAAGATAAGGGTAAGGAGGTCAACCTACTCTTAAAGTCTATTCCACGAACTCCCTTAACTTTTCCTTAAAGGTTGAAATAGAAAAAGAAAGACGGGAAGTATAAAAGTCTATTGCTATGCTAGAAGATTGAGTGTGAAAATCCCTCTCCTTGAGGCTTATGAGTAGACGCATGGTTATGAAAAGTTTATGAGGGATTTGGTTATAAAGAATAGAACTATCAGTTATGAGTATATTGGTGGTTTGCATCATTGTATTGCGATTACATCTATATATCTTATGCAAAATAAAGGTGATCCCGATGTCTTCATAATTTTTTGTTCTATTGGGTCATCTAGATTTGCAAAAGATTTGTGTGACTTGGGTGCAAACATTAACTTGATATCGTTTGCATTGTCCAAACAACTGGGCTTAAGACCCCCCGAACCCATGATGATGCGATTATTAATAGTAGATTGTATACTTAAAAAATTCGTGGTCATATCGTTTGATGTTTTAGTAAAGGTGGATAACTTTATCTTTCCAGTCGACTTTGTTGTCTTGGATTGTGAGGTCGATTTTGAGATGCCCATAATTTTGGGGAGACCATTCTTATCTATGGGAAGAGTATTGATTGATATGAAAAGAGGTGGCTTAAGTTTAGGTTGGATGATGAGGAAGTCATGTTCAATGTTCGCAAAACTATGAAGAAACAAAATGACATGAGGGTGTTTTTGGTAATAAACTGCATTGATGACCCTGTAGGCCAACCCTATGGATACCTTGATGAAATCTAAGTAATTAAGATACCTATGTCGTGCTGCGATGTTAAAAAATCAGGCGCTACTTAGGAGGCAACCCAAGATATCTTGTTATTTATATATTTGTAATGATTTGTGTTAGTATAATTGCCGTCAGATCTATGCACCTAAGGTTCCACAAGTATGTTCCTAACTCTCTTGCTTTATAGCGGCCCAATGCATGCTTATTTAATGGGAGTGAGGCTACTTGTGGGTCTAGATGTCCTCTTGGGGTTTTTATTATCGTGCCTTTTTTCCCCAGAGTCTATTCTTAGTAGAGCTGGTATGTTTAGGTATTGTTTTGTTTAATTAGGAGACAAATAAGGAACCCAAGTGCAGTTGACATGTTTTGTTTCTGTTTTTAAGTATTTGAAAAAGGAAACCCCTCGTAAAATTTTGTGAATTGTGTGATGAGAATATACGTGTGACCATCATTTGAATCTTGTCATGGAATTAGTATTAGGAACAAAATAATCATAGCTTAAGATTTGCATGAACTGGATAGTTAGTAATTTGTAATATAACCTTGTATCATGTGCATGTAAGATAGTTACCTAGTTTTCTTTGTGCATTTAATCCAAAACTTGCTCGGTTAGTCTTGCCTAGTTTAATCGCCTAGTTGGTTAGGACATGATCATAAGTGGGTTTTGAATTAGTCCACTCTTACCCTAAATAACCATCCAAATATGAATAAGTATCCCTTGATTCCCGATTTGAGCCTACATGGACCTATTTTATTTATTTTCACCTTTTCCCAAATTGATTACAATGAACCTGTTTTGGCCTTGGTTCCTCTTTGGATATTGTGCATCTTAACTCAGCAAATTACCTAAGTTGAGGGTGGCTATCATAGGGGTGCATGGTTAAAATTGGGTATGCAAAAGGGTGTAATGTAAAAGAAAAAGCAAGTAAGGTTGGGAAGGGTAGAAAAAAAGAGAGAGAAAGGAAAAAAATGAAAAACTTGAAAAGAAAAAGAGAAAAATGAATAAATAGTAAAAAGAAAATCACACCCAATCCAAAAATCAATAAAGGACAAAAATGAGGAATTAAAGAGGAATGGTTGAGTAATGAAGCCAAAATGTAAGTGTAGTGTCAAAGAGGGTGATTGATTAGTTCCCAAATGTACCATACCCGCCCCCAAGCCTACATTACAAACTGAGTAAAGTCCTATAGTGATCCTAGTCCGACTGTTCGAAAAACTAAGGTATAGAAAACAAGAGCAAGCTTATGGTATTCTATGCACATTGATTGTAACTTCATCTATGAGAGTAAGTATCTTGACACAGTCCCTTGCATTGACATGCGCAATGACATTATGAGAGATGGGGCTTCTTTCTGTGAGGGTACATGGGTTGTGTCACTAACTACTTACTTATTCGGGTAGTGTAACTTACATACTTGCTTGATTGTTCGTTGCTAATGTTATTCCATTGATTGATTCATTTATGTCATACTATTTTGCTATATGGATCCACACAGTTGGTTTTGAAAAGTCAAAAATAGAAGCAGACAAAAGTTTTTGAGCTGAAATTGAGTTGATTATTGTAGGTGCCTTAGGTTTATCTTAGTTAAACATCGTGTTGTGTTTGTTATATGTTAGTTGCCTGAGGACATGTAAAGTTTCTAAGTTGAGGGTGTTGATGTGCCATGGTTTCATGGCGTTTTCGATGCTTAAAACCGGAAAATATGCAAGTACTTAGGTCCTTTTTTTTAGATGTGACGTGTTTTTATGTTTGTATTATAGGAAACTAGGTTGTGGAGCAAAATAGGAGAAAAAGAAGTTTAAATATGCAGAGGGCCCACTTACAGGCCATAAGTGGGACTTATGTTCTGTAAGAGACGGAGAAAGTTCCTAAAGATCTGAATTTTGACCCTTACACCTATGAAGGAACTTACAAGGGCGTACGTGGCACCTACAACCCTCATAGGTACCCACATAAGTGAAAGTTCTGAAAGTTACTGAACCCCTATGAGAACTACGACCCACCTAGGATCGTAGGTAGTACCTACAACCCGTAAGTGGGCTTACTGGTAGTTGTCGACCTTGTTTTTCTTTTTTATTTTGGTTAGAATTTTTAGGGTTTGATATATGCCATGAATACTCTATTGATGTTTTGTTAGTAGTTTATGCACTCTTTATACTTACAATACTATATTGATTCTAGGATACACTTTTGATCACGAAATTCATTGTTCTTGGTTTTTACGATTGGATATTAATTTGAGATTTTGGTTTTTATTCTTCAATTATTGTAAGATTATTCATATGCTTTCTTTCATGAATTCAATGGATGTTTTTGAAAACATGAATAGATAAACCTCTTAACTAGGTTTGTGGGAACCCTGATGGAATAACGAAGTAGAGGAAGTGCAAAGTCTTTCTTGATGATGTTCTTGCATGTATTCTGATTTTCTTCAGTTTGATTGCTTTCTTAACAACTGCAGAAGTTTAGAACATACCTGTATTATATACTATCTCCACAAGCGAAGTTAAGATTAGGAAAAAAAAATCATAATACTAATTTGAAGCTATCAACCTTTATCTAATCAACTGGAGACCTAAAAGGAGATAATTAATCTGGGAGCTAGGATAAGGGTTAGTAAAATGACACTCTGAGACTAAAAAGGTGATGAGTGAAATTCACCAAAGGCATTCACGAGACGGTTGGTGATACATATCTTGTTGGATTCTTCATTCAAGGCATTGAGAGAGTTCAATTAGCATGACAAGTCTGCGGAGTTAGGAAGTCAGGGGAAACACATTCCTAGTATTCATCTCATATTGATTTCAACGTAAAGTGATCAAGATTTGTTACTACTGCTACTATTTTCACAAAATCTCTCCATTTACTTTTCTACAGTTTTCGGCTACCTCAACAAATCCGTGATAAAGATTCAGCCTATTTCTGTGGGTTTGACCTCAATATTTGTTGGGTTATATATTTGACAGCAACTGCATTATACTTTCTTGGAGGTGTAAGTAATCTTGAGCGGCATTAATTATTATTTTTTGTGTCTCTTTATGTTTTTCCCCGTTTTAATTTATTTATCTTACTTTTTAGGATCCGTTTGGCCTTAAGAATCTTTTACTTGTTTCGGAAAATTATTTTACTTTATGAAAATTGGAACGTTTGGCCATGAAAGTTTCAAATTCAATTCCAAATTATTTTTGAAAAAGTGAAAACAAGTTTTACTTATTTTCACTTTTTTCCAACTTCAGTTTCAACTTTATTTATTATTACGAATGACCCCATTCTTTTTACTTTTACAAAAACAACAACTGGAGTTAAATGCACCCACTTCTTTCTACTTTCATTGAAAGAAGACCTTAAAGTTGAATGCAACTTCAATTTTTGTATTTTTTCTCAAAATCTCCTCATGATACAACGAGACCTCTATCCGTCCACTCTCGCGACTCTTAATGCAACACCAACAACAAGGATAATATTATTGTTTCTCCTCTTGATCTTGGGCATATTTATATGCTTAAAGCACCAATATGCACCCAGATTTAGACTTAGTTGAAGAATTTTTGTATTAATTCTTAAGTATAATTTAGCTTTTATTCTATTTCTTGCCTAATGGATATGATTAGTACTTTCAGGATAAAAATCATAAAGAATTGTGCGCATTTAGATACAATAATGACATGGAAGGATTGAAGGAAAGGAAGGGAGTGAAATAAAGCTAAAACAACGAAAGCTGGAAAGTAGGAATCCTCATTTGAAGATACTCCACATCGCGCTAACCAACAAAATAGCAATGGTTAAATTCAAGTGAAAGTCCGCAAAACCACCGCGTCGCGGAGCAGTTCCACTTATCAAATTTTGCGACATGAAAGTTTAGCGCATCGCGGATGATGAATATTTCACAATTGTCCCAATTCAGTGGCTCACCGCGATTGTGACGCGTCGCGGTGATGGTGCATTTTACAATTGTCAAGAAATACTTGAGCTCCGCGATTACCCAGATTTTAATGAAAAATACCAATTGAAGGCATGGCGCGACGCGTCGTGTGAAAAAATCGAGAATATTGTAAGTGTTTTGTCCCAGCTATAAAGGAAAAAATCCAAGATAATTTTGGGGGCTTTAGCAAGGATAGCAGCAACGAAAAAGGAGAAATCTCTCTCTTTTAGGTTTCTTAGACATTCTTTTAAATTTCGTTACTTCAAAACTTGTTTCGGGTATGATTTATTACTTATTTTGGATGATGAATTCAAACATGAGTAGCTAAACACCCTATTTATAGGGTTGAGGCTAAGAGCATGATTACTCTTTTATATTCTTATTCATAGTTTCTTTTTTAGATTATCATCTGGGTTGTTCTTAATTTCTTGAGCTTACTATTTTAATGATTGGCCACCATTAGAATAAATCTATATTTCTATGTGCATCTGGGAGGAGAATCATAGGATAGAGTGAAGAAATTAGGGAGCAAAGTTCTTATTCTTTTATGAAATAAGGAATTTGAATTAGCATCTAGGATAAGGATATACCTAAAAGCCTTGCTTGGTTCACTTGCAAGAAGACAACTTCATGAATCTAGAAGAATTATTGTATCTCTGTGGGAGTTGAAGCTACGACATTCAATAGATAAAAGATTTGAGGTCGGGAGACTAAGATCGTTGCATAAACCTTGGGAATCATCAACCTGATAACCAATTAGACTGTGATAAGACTAGAGAATTGTATGATTGTTCAAAATATCTCAACCCTGGAATGATCCTCATTATTGATTACAACCGTTGCTTGTTTTGCTCTAGTTGTCACTAATTATTTCTTATTTAGTAATTTACATTTTATTTATAAAATCAAAATCATCTTGATACCTTCAAGCACTTAATACTCAATTGTCTTAAACTAAAGATTACATAAATTTCTAGTTTATTGATCCTCGTGGGAACGATATCTAATGGTCTAATTCATTATATTACTTGCACGATCGTGTACACTTGCGTGTGCATAGAGACATAATAAGTTTTTAGCGTTGTTGCCGGGGATCAAATAGAATTAGTAAATTGCTTAATTTTTTGGTTTTTGATAATAAGTTTAAGTGTTAACAACTTGATCTTAGCGACTGAATTTTTGCAGGTTTAGCTGAACACTGGACTGGCTAGGGATAAAGAGTTAGTAGAGCCCTTTGTAGAACCAGAAGTAATTTTTCATCAGAGGCGAAGAGCTCAATACTACATTTAACAGGGACAGATGGATGAATATGATATCCAATTATTGTTGATCCAAATGTTGGAAATATTCCAGCTCCTGTTATTCCAGCTGTTTCTGTTCAACCAGCCGCAAGACCTGTTCGTGAGGTGGTAATTTCACTTACGAACCATGTGACTAACAACATTTGGAAGCCTGAACCAGGAGGTCGGTGGGAATTAAAATAAAATACAGTGTAATTATTGAAATCTGTGGGGAATTTTATGGACTTTCACACGGCAATCCGCAGCAGCACTTACAAAAATTCTTGGAAATAAGCGATACATATATTTCTGAAGATGTGAATGCTGATTATGTCAGATTGACACTCTTTCCCCTTTCTATAATGGAGGAAGCAAAGAGATGGTTACATGCTAAACCACATCACTCCATCACTTCATGGGAAGATTGTACTCGGAAGTTCCTTATTTGATTGTTTCCATCCTAGAAGACTGCATGATTGAGGAGTGAGATATTGATTTTCAAACAGAAAGATGGAGAAAATCTTTACCAAGCTTGAGAGAGATTCAAGGGCATGCTCAGAAATTATCCTTATCACCATCAATCGAATGATGTTTTGATGCAAATATTTATAGAACGCCTTGAGTGTAATACCAAGATTCTCTTGAATTCAGTAGCAGGGGGCCAAGTTTTGGACAAAATATATGAAGAACGGTATACCTTGCTGAATCGAATCGCACAAGGGAATTCTAATTGGCATGCAAACTCAAGGAATGCTCCCAAAAAGGTTACAAGAGTTTTGGAGGTTGATCAGTTCACTGCATTACAAGCACAGATTATAGCAATGTATACTAATATGACTACTCAGCTTAACAACTTAAAGTTTGGTGCAACACAACCAGCAGCCATAACAAATGTGGTTCAATAGGTATATTTGTGGTGTGAAGTTTGTGGAAGTGGTGAGCATAAAGTAGATGTATGTTCTGTTAATCTAGATTCAGTCAACTATGTGGGGAATGTAAATCGTCAAGGTCAATAGAATTTTGGTAGTACGTATAATCCAAATTAGCGGAATCACCCTAATTTTTCATGGGTTGGATATCAGACACAGAATACAAATCAGTATAAGGAACCAGTGCAATCAAATCTATAATCGATTCAGAATAATCAGGCGACTTCTCAGAATAGTAATGTGGAGGAGTTGATTAAGCAGTTTATGGCTCAAGAAGCACAGTTTGTGGTAGACATAAAGGCTTAACAAACATAATTTGTAGCTGAGTTGAAAAGTCAACAATTGCTCATAAGAAATCTGGAGTTGTAGTTGGGTCAAATTGTAGGATCACAGAATACAAGGCCATAAGGAGCATTGCTTAGCAAAATTGAGGATAATCCTAAACAGGTGAATGCGGTTACAACAAGAAGTGGGCTACAAACTAAGGAGACGGTTTAGGAGAAGGATAATCCCGCAGTCACTGATGACAGTTTGTAAGAGAATGCAGAAGTAGAAGTCAAGAAAAAAGAGGCAAGTGAAGAGATTCATGTGGAGAAGAAGACTATCCCTTTACCCTTTCTTCAAAGGGCAAGGAAGCATCAAGAGAAAGCCAGTTTTAAAGAGTTTCTAGATCTTCTGAAACAAGTTCAAGTAAACCTTCCTCTTGTTGACATTCTACAGAGTGTGCCAAAATATGCTAAATACTTTAAGGATATTGTTGCAAATAAGAACCGATTGACTGAATATGCTACAGTTGCACTTACTCAAGAGTAGACGTCTAAAATTCAAAATAAACTGCCCATGAAGTTGAAGGATTCGAGTAGTTTCACCTTGCAGATTACCATTAGTCAGACTATTTGTGCACGTGGATTGTGTAACTTGGGTGCTAGCATAAATCTCATGCCCACGTCATGGTACCGGAAGATGGGTCTTAGGAATGCCAAACCCATGACTATTGTGTTGTAGTTGGCAGATAGGCCACTTGCTAGACCAGATGGTATTATTAAAGATGTATTGGTGCAAGTAGGATCTTTAATCTTTCCGGTGGATTTTGTGATTCTTGACTTTGAGGTTGATCCAGTTGTTCCATTTATTTTGGGATGACCCTTCTTAGAAACAGGACAGTCACTCATTAATGTGACAGTTGGAAAAATGAAAATGAAAGCGCATGATAAAGTAGAGGTTTTTGATATGTACAGATCATTGAAACTGCCAGCCATATATGAGGAGTTGTCTTCTATATCGTTTATTGATCTTGCTTCAGATTGGCAGTTGTTTTTGTCTGATAATCCATTAGAGAGAGCTTTGATGGGTTATGATCTATATGGAGACGTGGAAGTATTAGAATTAGTCCAGGTTATGAATTTGGCCGTAATTGAGACAAACAAAGTGTTGATTGAGCCTTTGAATAGACTAATTGGTCTACCACCCAGGCCTTCAGTCGAAGAAGCTCCTAACTTGGAGCTTAAGGTTCTTCCTCCTCACTTACAATATGTTTTTCTTGCTGATCAAGATACCTTGCCTGTTATATTTTTTACAAGATTATTAGATGTACAGGTAAAGGAAGCCTTAGTGGTTCTCAAGAGGAGAAAGAAGGCGATTGGCTGGCAAATGTCTGATATTTTAGGAATGAATCCAGCATTTTGCATGCAAAATATTTACATGAAAGAGGGGCATAGACCTAGAGTACAATACAACAAAGATTGAATCCTGTGATGAAGGAGGTGGTCAAGAAAGAAGTGATCAACTGGTTAGATAGTGGTATTGTTTACTCAATTTCCAATAGCAAATGAGTGAGTCCGATGCACTGTGTACCAAAGAAGAGAGGAATGATAGTAATAACCAATGATGATAATGAGTTAGTTCTCACACGTACAGTGACCGATTGGACAATATGTATAGAATAGCGGATGTTGAATAAAATAACTCATAAAGATCACTATCCAATTTCCTTCATTGACTAAATACTGGATAGATTGGCGGGACAAAAATATTATTATTTTCTGGATGGGTACTCTGGCTACAATTAGATAAGCATAGCACCGGAAGACTAAGAGAAAATCACGTTCACTTGTCTATACGGTACATATGCGTTCAGACACATGCCCTTCGGCTTATGCAATGCACCTGCTATATTTCAGAGATGTATGATAGCGATATTTTCAGACATGGTGGAAGAATTTGTGGAGGTATTCATGGATGATTTCTCTGTGTATGGTAATTCATTTGAAAAGTGTTTGCGAAATCTCGACAAAGTTCTAAATCGATACGAAGAAACAAACTTGGTGTTGAATTGGGAAAAGTGCCATTTTATGGTTAAGGAAGGAATTTTCTTAGGCCATAAAATGTCATTCCAAGGGCTGGAAGTGGATAAAGCAAAGGTTGAAATGATTGAAAAGTTACCTCATCTTGTCACAGTCAAAGGAGTGTGGAGTTTTTTGGGACATACTAGGTTCTATAGATAATTCATTCAAGATTTCTCAAAGATTGCAAGTACCATGTGCAAATTGTTAGATAAAGAAGCCAAGTTTGAGTTCAGAGCTGATTGCCATGAAGATTTTAAAAATCTTAAGAAGAAGTTGACGGAAGTACCTATTTTGATCGCACCAGATTGAGAGTTACCTTTTGAGCTGATGTGTGATGCTAGTGACATTGCAGTGGGAGAAGTGTTGGGTCAGAGAAAAAAGAAAGTATTTCGATTAATTTAATATTCTAGTAAGGTGCTGAATGATGCTTAATTTAACTACACAGTTACAGAGAAAGAGATATTGTCCATGGTATATGCATTTGACAAGTTTCAATCTTACTTAGTTGGTACCAAGGTCATTGTTCATATAGAACATACTGCCATTAAGTATCTTGTGAACAAAAAGGATGCAAAGCCACAACTAATTAGGTGGATTCTTCTACTTCAAGAATTTGATCTTGAGGTGCGAGATAGAAAGAGAGCTGAAAATCAAGTTGCTGATCACTTGTCATGGCTGGAAAATCGAAGCCATATTGTGGATGACTTTCTGAGTATTAAGGAAGAGTTTCCTGATGAGAAGTGGTTGTCATTAGATGCAGTTGAGTTCCCATAGTATGCTGACATTGTGAACTTGATAGCTTGTGAGGTGTATCCTCCTGAAACCACCACACAACAAAGGAAGAAATTACTCCATGATTCTTGTGCTTACATTTGGGATAAACCATACTTTTTCAGGAAGGGTCCAGATGGATTTATTCGTAGGTGTATCCCAGAGGCTAAATTTTCAAAGGTGTTACAAGACTGCCACTCATTTTCTTATGGTAGACATTATGGGAGTAAGAGGACTGCGAGAAAAGTGTTGTAATCAGGTTTTTTCTGGCCTACTCTGTTTAGAGATGCAATGGCTTTTGTAAGGAATTGTCATCAATGTCAAAGGTTGGGTACTATATCTAGGCGTCATGAGATGCCCCTCAATAATATTTTAGAAGTGGAAGTCTTTGATGTTTGGGGGATCGATTTCATGGGCCTATTCCCTCCTTCAAAAGGTAATCTGTACATTCTTGTAGTGGTTGACTATGTCTCTAAATGAGTGAAAGCTATGGCGAGTCCGACTAATGATGCAAGAGTGGTTTTGAAGTTTGTGAAGAAGCACATATTTTCCAGATTTGGTACGCCAAGAACAATAATTAGTGATGGAGGTACGCACTTTATTAACACCTGGTTTAAAAATCTTCTTGCTAAGTATGGTGTTAGGCACAAGGTTTCCATTGCACACCATTCTCAAATGAATGGACAAGTAAAGGTATCCAATTGGGAAATTAAGCAAATACTTCAAAAAATCGTGAACGGGCAACGGAAAGATTAGGCGGAGAAGCTAGATGATGCACTTTGGGCATATCAAATAGTGTACAAGACACCCATTGGGACATCTCTATATCACTTGGTGTATGGTAAGACGTGTCATCTTTCTGTAGAATTGAAACACCAAGCATATTAGGCGATGAAGAAGCTGAACTATGAGATGACTACCGCAGGGAAAGAAGGTTATTGCAACTGAATGAGCTTGATGAGTTTAGACTCCACACCTATGAAAATGCCAAGCTCTATAAGGAGAAGACCAAAAGATGGCATGACAAGCAAATTCAAGCTAGGGAATTTGAACTCGGACAACTTATGTTGTTGTTTAATTCACGGCATAAGTTGTTTCTGGGTAAATTACGATCGAAATGGTCCGGACCTTTTGGGGTGGTGTGTATGACACCCCGTAGAGCTGTGGAGTTATGGAATAAAAAGAAGGCAGAGAAGTTCCTTGTGAATGGACATCGTGTAGAGCATTATTGGGCGGATCATTTGGATAAGCACAAGGAATCTATCACTTTTACGGATGAGTGATGATGAGATGAACCGTGTCATGACGTAAAATAAGGTGCTATGTGGAAGGCAAACCACACATGTATTGTAATAGGTAGTTTAATTTTTAGCTTGTAAAATCAAAATGAAAAGAAAAATATAAAAAAATGAGTCGTGCCATGACCAAAACTGAGGCACTGAGTGGGAGACAACCCACTTTTACTTATGATATTTGTTGTTTTTATTTGAGATTGAAGGGAAATTCAAAGTGAAAATGAGGAAATTACCACAATTGAGGAAAACAACTAGGTTTGCAAAATGATATGTGTAAGTGGGGATTTTTCTCAGGTAAGAAAAGAGTGAAAATTACACAAGAAAATCTGATTTTGAAGAATGGCGCGACGCAGAACTGGGTAGTTTGACAATTGTCAAATTCCAGTAAGGATTCGCGATTTCCATCGTGATGCGGAGAGCTGTGATTTGACAATTGTCAAATTCCAGTAGCCTGTTGCAATTTTTAGTGCGACGCGTAACTTGGAAAATTGACAATTATCAATTTACAGTGACTTAACATGAAATTTAGCGCGTCGCGGTGGTTAGTTAAATGGAAATTGTCATTCTTCAGTAGTTCTATGCGATCTTACCGTATCGCGAAGGGGGTTAAAATCGGGCATTAATACTAAATTAATGCTAACCCGACCCGCCCCTCTATAAATACCCCGTCAAAACCCTAAACCCTCTTATTTCCTCCACAAGCGCCGTCTTTTCAGCCTTTCCTCCTACTAATCATCTAAAATTTCCCCAAAACTTTCATCCTTCTCTCAACTTTTGAGGTATGTGCTTTAAATTTAAATTTAATTTTTTTCTTTCTTTTTGTATCTTATGATGTTGGCTAGCATTTTGGGGCAATATCCCTATTATAGTAGTTGTAAATTTTAGCATTGCCCGTGATATTTTGTCTTGCAATCTTTGTGACATCTTAATCTAGTCTTCATAATTCTGAATTGATTCTATGATAATCGAATGGTTATATGCAGTTTGTATTTGGGGAAAGTGTTTTTCAAAAGTTAGTTGTGAGGTTAGGAAGTGTAGGGGCATTGTAGTTAGATGTGTGAAGCAAGAAGGTTTAGAAAGTTAGGGGTAATTTTATTTTGGATGGAACCATGTTGATTATGCTCCTACTGTCCACCATGCATATACCCTTACTATTTGATGTTAGTTGATTTAGTAGAATTCTAAGAAAATACTCCTTTGATGCGTGATGTTGTAGCAACATGATCTCGTTCATAGTCTCTTAATGAGTAATTAGATGGGAATAGATGAGACGGTGTTGTATGCTGAGGAAATGATTAACGCTGAAGTATCCCGAAGAGTAATATGATGTCTTTAAATATGATAATAAGACCAATAAAAGGGAAGTTTGAGTACCTTGGATATTGACACATGTGCTTAGCTAACAACTGAGTATGGGGTGGAAAGTCATCCGTAATGCACACTTAGTTTAGCTAGTCCCAAGTTTAACATACTCAAATATTTATTGCATTTTCTGTATTACAGGAATTTTGTAACCACAAACAGTCAAAGGCAAGGCAAAGACTGGACCTTCTGCACCTTCTAGGAAGAGGAGCAGACCATTGAGGGTCAACTGACTAGAGTGCCTAGGGCCCACCACTTCAGCGGGGGTAGGTTCACAAATTTGGGTTCAAAGCTGTAGCAAGGATGGAAAGCAGTGGTATTCCAAGCATACGGATGCCAAATATATCTCGGAGGTGTACATTGATCGTTTTAGCCTCATGAGAGAATGTCCATCTATGGTACAAAGAATTGATGAAATTAACATGAATTTCATCTTCTATCAGCCAACTGAGTGTAGTTTGCACTTAGTTAGAAAATTTTACCCCAATTGGGGCCCCAGTCATCCTGAACATTTGTTGAAGGTTCACAGGAAAGTGGTTCGATTCACTACTGCTGATATTAATGATTTATTGGGTATACCAGAAGCCAACCCAAATTTCTTGAGGCAGTTTATTGTTTCTCCTCCGTATGCGCATATCAAGCATCCGTTATATGGTCAGCGATCCTTAGCTCGTTGGACTAGGCATCGTGTTACAGGTTTGCACTCTTCCTTCCCTTATACTAATATGAACAAGGAAGCAAGGATATGGGGTCGTATTATTTATTCATGCTTGATTCAAGAGAAGCATATGACGAAGGTTACTCGGTATAGGGTATGTTTGATCTATACCCTGATGTGTCCTGATGTGGCGATAAATGTGGGTAATATGATTTTTTTCTACTATGAAGAAGACACGTACCCCGGCAGGGCGCAGTTTTGGGTTTGGAGGTTTGGTTACTAGATTTTTGCGAAGGCACAGGGTGGATGAAGAGGAGCTGGATTATAAGCCCAAGTTTATTACTCGCCCTGTGGATATAACTACTGCAAGGAGTACATCTGTGGTAGCTGGCCCGATTTTGACCATGCTGGAGCGACAGACGAGGACTTATAAGTTACTGGGCAGGCTGTATGGTTTTATGATGATGCTGTCAAAGATGGGAGATAGACTAACTATACTAAAAGAGCTCTATGCCGTAGAGCTCGATTATTCACTTGGGCGCTATGCTAGGACTATGTTAAGGATTGGCCCAGATTTTATTGAGTCAGTTGATGATGATATACCAACTGATGAAGATCACAGGTACAAGGATTCAAAGATGGAGTCGGATGAAGAGGACCAATCTGATGATGATGGAGCTGATGATGATGGCGATGATGTGGACGGGACTCCTGAGGATATGACTACTATAGTCCCGTTTGAGTGACCAGGGAGTATACTGCCACTCTACCATAGGCTTATTTGGAAGCACTGGGACAGTTCTTTATTTAAGTGTAGGGTGGTGGGTTCTTTTGGTATTCTGTTTCATTTTTGTTCTTTTATTATGGTTGAACAATTTTATTTTTTATTCGTTTGATTTTACGAGTTCTAGCTATTCGGAACACTGGTCTGTAATAGTTAGTAACTTTGTGGATTGCAATTTGCCCTCTTTGGCATTTATCGCATGTTGCTTAAGTTTAAAGTATTATTTTATTGTTATTTTTACCCTCATTGACAAGTTTTAGTTTCAAGTAGTTATGTTTGCCTTTGCCCTCTTTGGTAATTAGGAATAAATAGTCATAGTTAGTTGACATCCCCTATGATAAATGGATGACGACCGTCTTAAGGGGAGTGGTCATAGGAATTAAAGAAATATACGAGAACCTAATCACTATCTTAGAGGAGTGTGTGGAATGGGCCATCTTTGCAGTAATGGAAATTAATTTGAGTATAAATAAACATAAAAGTGTTTTTATTTGATTACTGATGATTTAATCTCGTTAAATAAAATTTGATGTGTTGGCTTAATTTTGAATTCAATAAAGAACATGATTGGGAATCTTGGTTTGATTCTGTGCATACACTGTGAGTGTGAGGATTTGTGTATATTCTACATGAATAGAAATAACTAGAACTTACCTGGTGTGTCTATAAAGCGAAATAAAGGGTGTTGGGTTTAGGAAGTGATGTAGGCATTTATTTAACAGCCTTGTTTCTAACTTAAATAGACCTACCTTGGTGCATAGTCTTAGTCAACCCCGTTGAGCCTTTAGCCTCTTTCTTTGGCAGCCTGTTATGTAACCCGATCCTTTCTTTTCTAAATCTTAATTTGATCCAAATAAGCTCCTAAGCGTTTTAATATAAAACTAAGAGGAGATTAAGAGCGTAAATGAGGAGGAGAAAAGGTAAAAATTTGATGCCCCTAAAGTAGTTGTTATTGATGTTTGATGATTCTGGGTTAATTGGGAGTTAGTAGATAGAAATATTACAATGAACCTGTTTTGGCCCTGGTCCAGATGGATAATGTGCACCTTAACGTAGGCTTCGCTTAAGTTAAGGATGGCTATAATAGGGGTGCATAACATAAAATTGGTACGAAAAAAGAGAAGTATGTGGAAGGAATGACTATTACTCCCAACCCGGTTTGAGTAAATAAGCTAATTGAAAGAGGAGTTGAAAAATAAAAGAATGAGGAGAAAATAGAAGGATAAATTGGTGTTGGAGAACAGAGTTAACTGATAATTCTTGTACTAAAACGCTTAGGAGCAATAGTTATTATTTCCCCAAATAGTACCTACTTGTCCCTAAGCTTTTATTACAACCCGAAAACGACCTAGTTGATCCTTCACCCAAACATCCAACTATTAGTGGAGTAGGATACTAAGGGAAAACTTATGGTTCATTCACTAGCATGTATGAATTCTTTGTTGAGAGAAAGTGATTAGATGTTGAAACTCCCTATTTTTCATAGATATTAGTGTGAGTTAATATGGGAAAATTTTCTTGAGTGAGGATGCAGGCAGATGAAAGACGAATTACTTATTGTGTTTCTTTGATTGAGTTTGCCCACATGTTATAAATTCATTATTGAGATAGAAAAATTTGTACTAAATTGTCTCATATTGCTAAAAATTATTTTGACAAGATGATGCAAGAATACGCTATTGCAAAGTGTAAGTGCCCATTGCAACATAACTTTTAATTTATGATGCAAAGAGGAAGTAATTGTGCTTTTGAATTCATGTGTTCGAGGATGAACAAGGTTTTAAGTGTGGGGTGGTGATCTTGGGCATATTTATTTGCTCAAAGCACCAATATGCACCTAGATTTAGATTTAGTTCAAGGACTTTTGTATTAATTCTTTAGTATAATTCAACTTTTATCCCATTTCGTGCCTAATGGATATGATTATTACTTTCAGGATAAAAATCATGAAGAATTGTGTGCATTTGGATACAACGATGATATGGAAGGATTGAAGGAATGCAAGGGAGTGAAATAAAGCTAAAAAAATGAAAGCTGGAAAGTAGGAATCCTCATTTGAAGATACTCCGTGTTGCGCTGACCAAAAAAATAACAATGGTCAAATTCCAGTAAAGGTCTGTGAAACCACCAAGAAAGGAGTAGTTCTACTTATCAGATTTTATGACCTGAAAGTTTAGCGCGTCGCAGAGGATGAATATTTCACAGTTGTCCCAATCCAGTGGCTCACCACAATTGTGGCTCGTCGCGGTGAGGGTGCATTTTACAATTGTCAAGGAATACTTGAGCTCCGCGATTGCCCAGATTTTAATGAAAAATAGAAATTGAAGGCATGACGCGACGCGCCGTGTGGAAAAATCAGGAATATGTTAAGTATTTTGTCCCAGCTATAAAAGGAAAAATCTAAGATAATTTTGGGGGACTTTAGCAAGGATAGCAGTGGCGGAAAAGGAGAAATCTCTCTTTTAGGGTTCTTAGACATTCTTTTAAATTCCTTTACTTCAAGACTTGTTTTGGGTATGATTTATTACTTATTTCGGATGATGAATTTAAACATGAGTAGCTAAACACCCTATTTCTGGGGTTGAGGCTAAGAGCATGATTACTCTTTTATATTCTTATTCATAGTTTCTTTTTGGATTATCATCTGAGTTGTTCTTAATTTATTGAGCTTACTATTTTAATGATTGGACACCATTAGAATAAATCTATATTTCTATGTACATTCGAGAGGAGAATCGTAGGATAGAACGAAGAAATTAGGGAGCAAGGTTCTTATTCTTTTATGAAATAAGGGATTTGAATTAGCATCTAGGATAGGGATATACCTAGAAGCCTTTCTTGGTTCACTTGCAAGAAGACAACTTAATGAATCTATAAGAATTGTTGTATCTCTGCGGGAGTTGTAGCTACAACATTCAATAGATAAAAGATTTGAGGTCGGGAGACCAAGATCATTGCATAAACCTTGCGAATCATCAATCTGATAAACAATTAGACTGTGATAAGAATAGAGAATTGTATGATTCTTCGAAATATCTCAACCCTGGAATCATCCTCATTATTGATTACAACCGTTGCTTGCTTTGCTCTAGTTGTCACTAATTATTTCTTATTTAGTAATTTACATTTTATTTATAAAATGAAAATCATCTTAATACCTTCAAGAACTTAATATCCAATTGTCTTAAACTAAAGATTGAATAAATTTCTAGTTTATTGATCCTCGTGGGAACGACTGTCTAAGTCATTATATTACTTGCACGATCGGATACACTTGCGTGTGCGTAGAGACGCAACTCCTCTCACATTTAATCTTATATTGTAGGTAAATTAGTTAAGATAGGTATTTTTGATAATTTTTAAACTTGGGGGTATAAAATTATATTTAAAAAGTTCTTTCCAAAAGTCTAAAAAAAGTATCAAAAAGACTTTGACAAACATAACTCCAACTCTAACTCCAACTCCAACTTTAATTCCAACTCCAACTTCAAAAAATTTTAGTTTCCATGGCCAAACACCTACTTAATCTATTATATATTTGAAAAAAATACATAACAAAGACTATAAATTACAATACTTAACAACTTGAAATATTTAAAAGATATATAAATAAATCTAATTCTCTCAAAATTTTATAGTGTCTCTTACATTAGCACAGAAAAACAGTATTATAAATCACAAGAATTAACAACTTAAAATATTTAAAAAAATTTATTGACTATTGAAATTGTATCAATGCCACAAAAAGTTGAGACAAGGAAAGTAATATATATTATTGGGTAAGGGGCTTATGGAATTGCCCCACCGCGGATAAAGGAAAAGGGGCCAATAAAATTTTGCCAAAGCATTCAGTACGTCAATATGTATACTTTAGCACAATTTCATGGGCTATTTCCTTGCCTTTTTTTTAAATATTTTTCTCCATTTTAATTCTTTTATCTTACTTTTCTAAATATATTATATATTTGAAAAAAATACATAACAAGGACTACAAATTACAATATTTAACAACTTAAATATTTAAAAGATATAAGAAAAATCTAGTTGACTCTCAAAATTTTATCAATGTTACTTAAATTGAGACAAAAGAAATAGTATTATAAATCACAATAATTAACTACTTAAAATATTTAAAATTTTAGTTGACTATCAAAATTGTATCAATACTACAAAAGTTGAGACAAGGAAAGTAACATATATTAGTTGAAATTTACATAAAAAGTATTTAAAAGTACAATAGTTTACAACTTAAAATATCTAAAAATATATTTTAAAATATGGTTGACTATTCAAATTCTATTTGTATCACATAAATTGAGACAAGAAAGTATATTGGGTTCGTTCTAGCATGAGCTCCTCGATATCTAGTACTATAAATATGAGTTGTAATAGTTTAGAACTATTTTATTTTGGAAAAATTACAAAAAAATGCAACTACTAATGCTGCATTATAAAATATAGCTCAGTCTATGTTACATCACCAAATATGACTCAATTGTATAGAAAAAAAAGATACTTTACATCCTTAGCCATATTATTACTCTCTCTTAAACACATCTCCAATCTTCATCAACCAAATAGAAAACTGAATGTAAATCCCGAGTTTTGGCCTTAGAAAATTTTCTTGAAATCTATCCTCCGAACCAAATACGGCTCTAGGGTATGAGCTGTATGCTGGGGTACGAGTGGTATGGTCCTGTCATAAGCTGACCAGTGTAAGTTGGTGGGATGATTTTGATCACTGGAGTGGTCATGACTTAAGGGTATGAGTCATAAGGCTTGGATACGAGTCGCATCAGGGACTCGTATGGTGGGCAGTATTTAATCCTCTTGGTAATTCATTTTGCCAGGGATACGGATCATGGATACGGATCGTATGCTGATTTTATGACTTGGTTGGATGAGTCGTATATTGGATAGTGTCTAATATAAGGTTACGACCTTGGTACGACTGGTGGGAACCAATCGTAAGAAAGGGTACGACTCGTAAGAGGGTCAGTCGTATCCCGATTTTTAAGGGACTTAAGTGGGGGTATTTTGGACATTTTCCTACTTTTCCAAATTATGACCCACAACTTCTAATACACTTAGGAGGTTATTTACCCTATTATTCTATTCATTAACACAGAGAAAACTATTCCTAAACATTCAACAATTCTCTCAAGAGCTTTTGGGGCAAGAGAGCTAGGGTTTCAACTTGGGGATTACTTTGGTGATTTTATTCCATTATCTTTCTAGGTTTAAGGCATGTTTCTCTTTCCTACTTCTTATTTCTAAAAAGTCATGGATTTTATGGATGTTTTCATAGTTTCAGTGTTGCATGGTTTATGGTTTCAACTATTAATTGGGGTTTTTGTTTATAATGGCTTGGTTATGGTTTCCTATGGTTTAATTATGCTTTTATATGCATCAATGATGGTTTTGGGCAATTGTATTGCATGGTAATAGATTTGGTCTTTGGAATTGGTTTTGGTTATATTATATCCCCAAGGTGTTTGATGAAATGCTTATAAAGATATGTCCATTGCATTGACTTTTGTAAATGAAACTCTTGCTTGTTTTCAGCTTATGTATGAAACTATAAATGGTTTACAAAGGTTAAAGGATTATTGGTTTTTCTTGTGGAGTACATGAAAGTCTCCCAAAAGGTTAATATGATAAATGGAAAAGGCACTTGAGAGTCCCCTAACCCTAAATTGTTTGGCTATGGATAAATCTTGTAAGTATGATTGGTATGATGATACCACTAATAAAATGGCCTTGGTTAATAAATGGTAATTGGATTTGTTTGGATATGGTTTTAATTTGGGAATTAATGGTGGGATATGTAACTAAGCCGTGGAAGGTAGAGGTTCTGGGGGAACTGAAACTAGAAACTCATATTTGCCTATATGAGGGGTCTTTGATGGCCATGTGTGAGTGTCACGTTTTATATTGTAGGGATGTACTAGTCATCCTATGGGATATCTCCTGGTCAAGCGGCTACATGTACTAGGACTCTTTTAGCAGGGGGAGCTGAACCCATATGGCCCATGGGTATGGTTAAACAACAAGGTTACACATCCCAGGTAAAGGTTTTAAATATATGTTAAACATGGATTCCCTTTCCTGACACTTATATATATGTATGGTTGTATGCATAATGAATGGTTTTACTTGGTTGTTTAATTGACATTACTTTATCCTTATCCTGAGATACATGCTAGTGGTCACTCGCTAACCCATCTACTGGCGACTGTACACCTACGCTATACAGGAACTGGCCGTTCAACTTCTTCTACATAGTGATTAACTCAAGGATAATATTTGGATTGAAGTGGTGAGCTCCCACCTTTTTGGAAGACTCCATTTCATGATATGGATACTCTTAGACACTTTGCTTTTATTTTTATTTTAGACATTGGTTTTGGCTATGGTTGTGGGCATGTCCCAATCGGATATCTGTATTCTTTTGGATAGAGTCTTTGTGGTACTTCTGGGGGTTGGTATGAGTGGGATTGATATTGGTGTCGGCTTGGCATTGGAATAATCTAGGAGGCTGGCATCATCAGACATAATTTCTCACTGTTTCGTCATATTATATTTTGGGATTAATTATCATGTTATGTTTTGATTTTCTCTTTGGTTTGGTATGGTATGGATGGTTGGGTTTGTTATGATTAGCCTCGGTTAGGTCGCTCACGATCATGATCCTATCCTAGAGTCTTGATGTGAACAATAACACTATCTTGTTATATCTTTAGAATTCAGCTCATCTGAGGCTGTGAAAGGTGGATGGTTGGGTTAAGGGTGCGGTTCTCGGTCCGGGTTAGACTTGGGATGCCCATTACGTCAAGGCCCTAGTTCGGGTTGTGACACTGAATTTGGTTTTCAATTTACACAAGGTTAGACATTTCTCATCAAAAGTTGTAACTTACAAAAGCTGTAAAATTTATAAAATCTTTCTTTTCCTGCGACTCCTATTAGGGCACGCTAGTCCTTTCATTGAATGTAAATGAATATTCTTATTGAATCTTTTAGATTCCCATTAATTGATACTATATTTTTCCTTTTAAATTTTTGTGGTGGATCTCCAACTTAACATGCCAAATCCTTAGCTGGAACCTTCTAAATTATATACCTACTTATTGTTGAACTCAATTAGTTTTTCTGCCCCATGATCTATATTAGTTTCCAATAGCATAAGTAGGGAATCATTGACTTCCATAAGTATATTATATCTTAAAGATTATACAGTATAAACATAATCTAAATTTTACTTTTTATTAGCTCCATGAGGTAGCCTTCCCTATTTGAACATGGTTTTAGTCCGAGATGAACGATTATTGAACGAAGTAGAAGAATCAAAGTTTGATTAGAAGTATATCATGTATGACATTAATGAATCTTGTCCTTGTTGGGTAACTCCAAATACTGCGTATGGCATGGCCCACTTGGAATTAAGGAAGAAGACACAGGTATAGTTTTTGTATAGTATTGTATATGAATATACTATACACTTTTATATACTTTTACATGATGTTGTATAATAAGTGTATATACAATTATACAATAATATGAAAATTATACAAAAATATATGTATGTATATATAATGTTTATAATGTATCTACATTGTATAAGTGTATATAAAATGGAGAGGAAGAAGAAAATCACTAACACAAAAAATATTGTATTTTATATACAAATATATACAATAATATACAATGCAATATACAAATATATACACTACTGTGCAAAAAACAGACCACTTCTTCCTCGAATTCAAGCATCAAATTGATTCAAGAGCACCTCAAAACTACACCAAATCATAAAAAATTTCAAATTTGAGTTCCAATACATAACCAATCTTTTACAACTATACCACGCGAAATAGAGCGTATTTATGAAAAAACTGAAACCTGAAATTGTAAAAAAAATCAAAATAATGCTGATTTTTTTCACTAATTTGTTTGAAGTTTCTTGGGAGAGAATTGAGAATGAATTGGAGTAAATATCATGAAGAAGAAACTGGGAATTTGGTATTAGAAGTGTTGTTCCCTATGTAACTAGAAAGAAAAGTTAGTTTAGAGTGAATGACGGGCTATAAAGTGTAAAGTATATTTTTGGTTACTTAAATATAAAGTAGTTGTACTTTTGTGTAATTATCCTTTTTATTTTATGTTATGAATACAGTGGTTGAAAATGAATTGTCCATTTACTCCATATATGAATTACTTACAATCCTATGTATCTACATAATATATTTCTCTAGGTTAAATGAATTATTTGGATAGAAATGTATTTTTTTAATCAAAAGAGGCCAATATTGATCATTTATTACAAAACCAACAATATGTACAGAAAAATTTGATTCATATCATGACCCAGTTTTACGAGTCATGATGGCACCTACTTTAACCACCAGTTGGTAAGCCAAACCATAGGCCAGGACGATAAGTAATGGGCTGGTTGGTAGAAAGTAGAGTAAATATCAAAATTATTCAAGTAATTATTTACAAGCCATAAATATAAGAATGATAACACAACTAGAGATAAATAAGAAAAAGAACAAAAGTATCTCATGACCTAATAATGTTGGTACTAGAGCCTCCAGCAAAAGAATAAGAGTACTAATAATATCAAATATGCAATAGTCTTGAGTAGAAAGACCATCCAAAAATAGAAGAAGGAGAGAATTCAGCTCCGACTTGGAAATCTCACCCTATATTCGAACTCTCAATCCGCACTAGTACGGACGACAACAACTTCAGCTAGTACTCGAATTTGCATGAGAAAAAAAATACAGAAGTGTAGTATGAGTACCAAAATATTGGATACTCAGTAGGCATCATCGTCCAATTGAGATAAATCATAATAAAAATACAATAGGATGCGAGATGGTAAACTAGAGTCAAGAAAAGGGATAAAACTAGAATAATGCTCCAAATACAAAAAATAAATAACCGAGTAGATAATATAAGAAAAGCAACTAACTATAGTCTAATGAGGCCCTCATATGATCAGAAGGCACAAATAAGAGTAAATAATACAATCTACCCCCCCATAAGCCCGATGGATGCTATTAGGAAAGAAATACTTATAATGATAATCTTAAAGTATTCGAACCTCAAAACTGTAACTGTGGATTCTCCCATACCATAAACACCGGACTCGAACCGGTTCCATAATCATCATAAGTAACCTCGCAATGCTGGACTCAAACTGAAAATAGTATCGTAAATACCATACTTAGACTAGAAATAATATCTTAACTACCAGACAGTATTAGTATCATTAGCTTAGTGTACGTGCTTTGCACGTGTGAGTCACATCGATCACTAAAAATATATCCATAAGAAGAACACATTATTAAAAGGTTGCAATTAACGTTAAAATACATGCTATATGTACTTAAACAATAAAAAAAATAAATTTAATTTGAATCTCAAAATTTCAATTATACCACGTAAATTGAGACAAAGAAAATAATTTGAAAAATTATAAATCTCTAAACAATTTTTTCCCAAAAGCTTGATCAAACACTGACTTTTTAAAAATAAGAATGTTTAAGAAAAATTGAATATTTTGGAGAAAAAAAAGCTTAAAAATGACTATTTTGGAGGAAAAAAAAGCTTGGTCAAAGTCATGATAAGAAAAAACATGTTCACCTTATGTATTATATATATATGTCAAAGTCATGATAAGAAAAAACATGTACACCTTATGTATTATATATATATATATATATATATATATATATATATATTTGCATTAAGGTCAAGAAACACAATAATATCAACATTGAATATATCTCTATTGATCAGCGGTGAGTTTTGACCAGTTAAGCCATGGTGAACTTTGATATTGCTAGAAATTATTACACGACTGGCTATAGAATTGGCTAGAAAATAGTTTGAAATCATATTATAACTTTTCATGGTTGAAAACAGATTGAAATCATCTCAAAGATTTAACACATAACCTAATAAAGATGAAAAATAGGATATCATGACGAATAAAAAGCATACTATGTTCCATGGCTGACCTTGAGAGGGGAAATTACCTAGTCCTATATATTAGATTTATGTTTGAGTCTGCAATTTATAGAAGAAAAGATGTTTTAGTTGATGTAAAAAAGGAAAGAAAAAAACATGGAGGTATAGAACTAAAATAGGATTCAAGACCTATTCAAGTTTTATTTCAATTATTATTATTATTTTTAAACAAAGAAACTTTCTTAAAAATAGCAAAAAGACAATTTTGTCTATTGTGGAGTTTTTTAAGTAAGGGCAAAAATTTTAAATCACTTTTCTAAGGGCCTTCACACTTTTAATTTATTATAGATAATTATCGGACTTGAACCGATCTTCATAGAAATTCATGGTACAAGTCTAGTCAAAAGTGCGAAAGTGTCTAAATCCTTCTAAGGCTAAAAAATATAAATAGGATGATAGAAGAGGGCCTCTTAAGTCTATAAGGAGTTAATTATAATAGTGATCTAAAGTGGGTCGGAGGGGCCCGCTTCTAACCTTGAAAGTCCATTCTAAGGCGTTTTCGGCCCCATGCTAGACTAAGGTTCCAAATTCCACTACAAGGTACTAAATAAGTCTCATTAAGTCCTAAGGTCGCCATTCAATCCAAGAAACAGATGGATAGGTTAAATTTACCGGCTAAATAACCTAAATTTTTCTAAATATACAACCGATTCATAGTTTTCCAATGCAAGAGTAACATAATATCATATCGATAAAGCTCAATCTATAAGGAGAGTAAGCCTTGCCTACTTGGACGCCGAAGAATGCCTAGTAAAGTACAATAAATTGGAGATTTTTCCTATCTAGAAGCCTCCGCATAATGCCACACTATCAAAATATTGATCTACACATTAATATGCAAATAATGATATCCATATTACATTTTAATGCCTCGGGTCCATAATTGAGTCAAAATTTCATGTGGGGCCCACTTGCAAAATCACAATTTTGAAACTGTCAACATGTTCTCTATGCTAGGGCTAGTCATATTTTGATTAAAACTGAAAGAGTCAAAAAAATGAATCGAAATTTAATTTTGCTTCGGTTTTTTATTTTTTTGGATTGGTTTCGATTTCAAATTTTAGAAATTCGGTTAAACTATTTGGTTTTCGGATTTTCAATTTTTTTTTTGGGTAAATCTAAAAACCAAAATTATATAAATAATATATTATAGTTTATACATATATATATATATATATATTATTATATATTTAAATATACTAAAAATATAATATAATCTGATATAACATATACAACAACAACATACCCAGTGTGTTCCCACAAAATGGGGTCTGGGGAGGGTAAGATGTACGCAGTCCATACCGCTACCTCCGAAGAAGTAGAGAGACTCTTTTCATAGACCCCCGGCTCAAGATAAAGAATAGGTGACAAGGAGATGGATTACATAACAGAAAAGGCGTAAGGAATAATAAAAAGTAAATCAGAGTAATACGAAAATACTAGAGATACAACAACATGAAATAAGCAGATAACAACTGAGAAAATATGAAAGGGACACCCACGTATAAGTAACACATACTCGCCGCCATAGACACCTATAGACATAGACCTAAGGTTACTAACCTGGCTACACAAAATCTCTCTTAGTGGCTTGCTACAACCCACACCCTTCCGCTAGCCTTCTACCCTTATCCGCAACCTCCACACCTTCCTATCTAGGGTCATGTCCTCAGTAAGATACAGCTGCTCCATGTCATGTACGATCACCTCCCTCTAGTATTTCTTTGGCCTAACTCTACTCCTCCAAAATCCATCCAACACTAGTCTCTCACACCTAAGCACTGGGGCATCCGCATTCCTCCTCATCACATGTCCAAATCATCTCAGCCTTCTTTTTTGCATTTTATCCTCTACCGATGCCACTTCTATCTTCTCTCAGATAATCTTATCCCTAATTCTTTCCCCTATAGTAAGCCCACACATCCAATACAACATTCTCTTTAACACCAACCTCATTGTTTAGATATGGGAGTGCTTGACTGGACAACACTTCATGCCATACAATATGGCCAGATGGACTGCCACTTTATAGAATTTGCCTTTAAGCTTAAGGGGCACTTTCTTATCACATAGCACCCCCGAGGTGAGCCTCCACTTCATCCAACCTGCTCTAATATGATTGGTGATATCCTTATCAATCTCATCATTCCCCTGGATCAAAGACCCAAGATACTTAAAACTATTCCTCTTACAAATATCTTGGGAGTCTAACCTCACCACCACATCGTCCTCCTGCCTCAAGTCACTAAACTTGCATTCCAAATACTCCATCTTAGACCTACTAAACCAGAACCCCTTCGACTCAAGGGTTTGCCTTTAAACCTCCAATTTGTCATTCATGCCCCTCAGCATCTCATCAATCAGCACTACATCATCCATAAATAGTATACACCAAGGCACCACGCCTTAAATACTCCACATCATCACGTCCATCGCTATTGTAAATAGGAACGGACTAAGAGTCAATCCCTGATGCAACCCTGTCTTGACCAAAAAATGGTCTGAGTCTCCTCTCACCGTTCTCACCCTGGTCTTCCCTCCACCGTACATTTTCTTAATAACTCTGGTGTACACTACCGGGACCTTTCTCACCTCCAAAAACCTCTAAATAACCTCTTTTAAAACTTTATCATACGCCTTTTCTAGGTCGATGAACACCAAGTGTAGTTCCTCTTCCTTTCTCTATACTGCTCCACCAATCTTCTCACCAAATAGATTGCCTCTATCGTTGAACGGCCAGGCATAAATCCAAATTGGTTCTCCAAAATAGACACAACCCTCCTTAATCTCCGCTTAAGCACTCTCTCCCAAATCTTCATAGTGTGACTCAATAGCTTAATACCCCTATAGTTGTTGCAACTCTGAAGGTCACCTTTGTTTTTATAAAATGGAATCATCTTACTCTATCTCCAAGCCTTAGGCATTCTCACAGTCTTGAAAATACCATTAAATATGATATAACATATAAATATATAAATTATAATCATTTTGTAACCCTAAATCCTAATATATTGCTTTGCTTTAGACCCTAACATTAACGTGAAGGTTACAGTGGTGCTCAGCCATCCTCTGTTCATCATTCATTTGAAATTTTGATATCTCCAAAGACCATCTACAGTCATTTGCTTAGTTCATCACTGCTATTGGCAGTCGTTGCTGAGTGCAGCCACTGCTGTCACGCCAATGAAGACCACTCAATGAGGTTGATATTTATGGTTATCTTATGTGTGTTGAATTAATTATATTTGGGAATGAAAAATAGGTTTGAAAAAAGATTATTTTTCTAGAAAAATCAACAATTTTAAATACTCACTACTTTAATCTTTAAAACCAAAATAAAAAAATAACCAAACTAAATTTGTAAAAACTGAACCAAACCAAAATAATTTTGGTTTTGTTATGGTTGTCATTTTCATCAATCCAAAAACTAAAAAACCGAATTGATATTTAACAATCAAACCGAATGTCCATCCCTACTCTATGCTCAGGGATTGTATACACTCAATAATGAATAAATTTCAACCTCAAAGGACACCAAACTCAACCCATCCAAAAACTATAGATTTAAGACTAAATTAAAGAATTTAAATCAGTAATGAGATGGAACTTGGAAGGATTAAGATGAGGAAATGACTTTTTCAAGCTCACCAACACCCCACGATTACCTAATGATCAATCTCCTAGTTTTATAGGCTCTCTAGGATTTTGATGGACTTAAAGCTTGAGAATAATGAGAGAAAAATGGGTGAAAGGTGAAATAAATTCCTTGGAAGTTACCGTTTAAGTGACTCTTTGACTATTTAAGCGATCACCGCCAAGCGCGTAAGCGACCTATGCCCCAGACTTACCTTCGCTAAAGTGGACAATACATTGTTTAAGTGATTTTGCTAAAGTGATTAGTTCTTTGCTAAAATGACTAGGTAGGGACCTTTCTTGGCTGTAAAAATGACTCTATTGGATGCTTAAACAGTTGCATCAGCTGAGTTCATGCCCTAGCTAAAACTTGGATTTTGCTAAGTTTCCATGAAGCCCTAGGGATGCATTCAGAATCCCATGAACACAAATGAACTAGCTACCTTATCAAATTTGACATTTCAAATTCAATGACACTATTAAATTTTTTTATCCAAAGTCATTTTGATGAAATATGGGCCCCACACCCAAAGGACATTTTATCAAAATCTATCCAATAGCTTGAAATGAGTTTGGAAGCCTTGGGACCCAAACCCAAGATCCTTCTAGCCTAAAATTGACGTTCCAGAGCTAATGGAACTTTTAATATTGGAATACGAGGTTATTAACCTAAAGTTTACGCCTGATAGTCAATCCTTAGATTGGGTCAGTCACAGTTTTGATCCTATCCTAGAGTTTTCATGTGAGCTGTTATACTATCTTATTTTATACTCAAAATTCATCCAATTTAGGACAGGAAGCTTGAGGTTGGATTGAGTAATGGGGGGTGGTCTCTGATCTCGGTCAGATTTGGGATGGCCATTACGACAAGGCCCTTAAGCAGGTCGTGTCAAGTTGGTATCAGAGCACTAGGTTCATGGTCAATTAGGAGTCCACAAATCCGTGTTGAGTAGAGTCTCTTTTAAGGATGTGTATCATGCTACACTCATAAAGGATAGGCTACAAGGCATTTAAGAATGCCTCACTTTCTTGGTATTCATTTTCAAGCTTGGAGTCTCAATCCTAGAATATTCTCTAATCCTTGTTTGTTCATCTTTAAGATCATGCCTCATAGATTTGGAACACGAAAAAATTCTTCTATCCCATTTGGAGGTAATAATGAAGGGATGTATCCTACTTATGGGGTTCACCTTTGATCTTACGGTCCTGTCCTTGATAGTCTGGAGCTCCACCGGTTACTACTAGTCCCTATCAAGGTGAGGTGACTAATGTAGAATTTTGTCAGTCTTTTCATGTTATTGCTCAGATGGTTGCTGCGCAGGCTAAGCGGGGTGCGACTATTGCTTTGTTCATTAAGGCCTCAAGGGTTGGCCAATTTATGAAGATGGGTCCTCCCATTTTTTCTGGAGCAATAGTGGAAGAGGATCCATAGATCTTCTTGGATAAAGTGGAAAAGATATTTTGGGTGATACAGGCTACCAATATGGAGAGGGCAAACTTTGCAGCATATCAGCTGAAAGATATTTTATATCAGTGGTATAAAGAGTGGTACATGGATAGGGGTGATGTGGAAGAATCAATCTTATGGGATACTTTTTCTAAGGCCTTCTTAGATTGGTTCTTTCCCCAAAAGTTGAAAGAAGCAAAGATGAAAGAGTTTTTGAACCTCAAGTAGGGGAGGATGTCTATAAAGGAATATGCCATGAAGTTTCACCAGTTGTCAAGGTATGCTCCTGATTTAGTTGCTGACATACTGGCAAGAATGAGAAAGTTCACTTCTGGGTTGAATCAAGATCTAATTTTGGAGAGCAAAACTGCCTTACTAATTAAATATATAGATATCTCTAGGTTGACTATTCATATACAGTAGGCAGAGGATGAAAAAAAGAATCAAACAAAGTTTAGGGATAGACATGGTAAGAGGAGCAGGTTTTCTAACCAGAAATGTGCCCAGTCTCAGGGTAATCAGGATTATGGCAAATGGCAAAAAAAGAAGTGGGGGAGTTCTGGTTCCTTCTCTTCTGCTAGTTTTCCTTACCAGTCGAGCAACAGGCATCATCAAGGTGGTGATAACTTCCATGCGCAGGATGCCCAATCTCAAGCAAACGGAGGTCAGTCTGTTTCTTTATGCCCTCCTTTTCAGTTCTGTGGTCGTCCTCATTGGGGTTATTGTGATGAAGGAAAGGAAAAATGCTTCAAGTATGGCCAGGCAAACCATCGGCTCAGGGATTGTTTGGTTAATAAGGTGGTTATAGAGGCGAATAAGATTCATGTGGCTTCAACTTCTGCTCCTACACTTGGTGGTATTGCATTTACTTTTGTTACTGCTCCTGGTTCTAGTATTGGTCGAAATAGGTTGTCTGCTTTGGCATCCCAATAGGAATTCGAGGCATCACCTAATGTCGTTACTGGTACATTATAACTTCTTTCTTATGACATTTATTGTTTGCTTGATCCGAGGTTCATTCTCTCTTATATGACTCCTAATGTGGTTGTATCTATTGGTTTTGGTCCAAAAGTTATTTTAGATCCTTTTCTATTTCTACCTTAGTAGGTGACTGTGTTATGACTAAGAGAGTCTATAGAGGGTGTGTGGTATCTGTTGGTGGCAAGCAGATCTTGGTGGATCTATTTGAGTTGGGTATGAAAGATTCTGATGTCATTTTTGGTATGGATTGGTTGCACTCTTGTTACGCATTCTTGGATTGTCAAACTCGTAGGGTTATCTTTAGGTTCCCTGATGAATCGGTTATAGAATGGAAGGGTGGTGTTTTAGCTCATAGGGGAGGTTAATCTCTCAAGGTTGTCTTTATCACTTTGTTCGAGTTAAATATTCTAACTCAAAAGGCCCTTCTTTCTAGTTAGTTCCAGTGGTTAATGAGTTTCCAGAGGTCTTTTTGGATGATCTTTATGGTGTTTTTCTGGATAGGGAAATAGAGTTTGGTATTGACTTGGTTTCAGACACTCGTCTAGTTTCTATTCCTTCATATAGAATGGGTCTGGCTGAGTTGAGAGAACTCAAGGAACAACTTAAGAATCTTCTAAATAAGGGGTTTATTCATCCTAGTGTATCTCCATGGGGTGCACAGGTGTTATTTGTGCGCAAGAAGGATAGTTCCCTTCGGATGTGCATTAACTATAGGTAGTTGAATAAGGTGATGCTTAAGAACAAGTATCCTCTTCCAAGGATAGATGATCTGTTTGATTAGTTGCAAGGTGCCAAGTTCTTTTCTAAGATAGATCTTCGATCTGGGTACCATCAGTTAAGGATTAGGGAGGTGGTATCCCTAAGATGGCTTTTTGTACTCGGTATGGGCACTTCGAATTTTTAGTGATGTCATTTGGATTGACTTATGCTTTGGTGGCATTTATGGATTTGATGAACAAGGTTTTTCGTTAGTATTTTGGATCTCTTTGTTATTGTATTTATTGATGACATTTTGGTTTATTCAAAGAGTGAGGTGGATCATGCTGATCACCTTCGTAGGAACAACAGTTGTATGCCAAGTTCTCCAAGTGTGAGTTTTGGTTGAATGCTATAACTTTCTTAGGTCATATTATTTCTAGTGAGAGGATTATGGTGGATTCGCAAAAGGTTGCTGTGGTGAAGAGGTGACCTAGACCCACGACTCTATCCAACATTCGGAGCTTCTTGGGTTTAGCAGGGTATTATAGGTAATTTATGGAAAGCTTTTCGTTGATAGCTGCTCCTTTGACTAATTTGACTCAGAAGAAGGACAAGATTTCTTGGTCTAATGCTTGTGAGGGGAGTTTTGAGAATTTGAAGTATAAGTTAACTTCAGATCCAATTATGACCTTGTCGAAAGACAATGATGGGTTCGTCGTTTATTGCGATGCATCTCGAGTAGGTCTTAGTTGTGTGTTGATGCAACATGGGAAGGTGATTTCCTATGCTTTCAAGCTGTTGTAAGTGCATGAGAGGAATTATCCTACTCATGATTTTGAGCTATTGGCGGTTGTGCTTGCTTTAAGAATATGGTGGCATTATTTGTATGGTGTGCACGTGGATATCTTTTCTGATCATAAGAGCCTACAGTATGTGTTCACTTAGAAATAGCTTAATCTCAGGCAGAGGAGATAGCTTGAAATTCTCAAGGACTATGTAATGAGTCTTCACTATCATCCAGGTAAGGGTAATATGGTTGCTGATGCTCTTAGTAGGTTATCTATGGGGAGTTTAGATCATGTGGAGAAAGGCAAGTAGGAATTGGTGAGGGATATTCATCGCTTGGCTAATCTTGGAGTTCGTCTCTTGGACTCCAAGGATGGTGGTGTGATGGTGCAAGAACTAGTTGAATCATCTCTTGGTGTAGAGATTAAGGAGAAACAAGTGCTGGATCCTATCTTGATGAAAATCAAGAGTGACATTGATGAGCAAAATATAGTGGTATTAAAGATCGGTAGTAATGGTCTTTGCAGTACCAAGAGAGGTTGTTTGTTCCTGATGTCGATGGTTTGCGATAAAAGGCTTTTGGATGAGGTACATGAATCATGCTATGTAGTTAATCCTGGCTCAACTAAGATGTATCATGATCTTAAGGAGATCTAATTGTGGAATGGCATAAAGAGAGATGTGGCTGATTTTATGGCCACTGCATGTTGTGTCAGCAGTTTAAGGTTGAGCATACGAGGCTAGAAGGGTTGTATCAAGAAATTGAATTACCCGAGTGGAAATGGGAAGTGATCAATATGGACTTCATTACCGGTCTTCCTTGGTATAAGAATTAATCTGGTTTGATCTAGGTCATCGTGGATAGGATGACCAAGTTTGTGCACTTTTTACCAGTGTGGATTACCTTCCCAGTAGAGGATTACATAAAGTAGTGTCTTCAAGAAATTGTGAAGCTACATAGGTTGCCTGTTTTGATTATTTCTGATCATTGCTCGCAGTTTACATCTCACTTCTGTTGCTCTTTTTAGAAAGGGTTGGGGACTAAGGTTAGTTTGAGTACTGCTTTCCACCTGCAGATGAATGGGTAAGAGGAGGGAAATATTTAGACATTAGAGGATATGCTTCGGGCTTGTGTGATTGATTATGGCGGCAATTGGGTTGAGCATCTACCTTTGGTGGAATTTTCTTAAAATGATAGCTATCCCCTTTTGAGGCATTGTATGATAGGAGGTATAGGTCTCCTATTGGTTGGTTTATGCTTGGTGAGGCGGATATGTTTGGTCCCGACTTGGTTTACCAAGTTATGAAGAAGGTGAAGGTGATTTGGGAGAGGCTTAAGGCTACCCAAAGTTGCGAAAAGTCCTATGCAGATGTTTGGCATAGAGACTTAGAGTTTGAGATTGGGAATAAGATTTTTCTCAAGGTATCTCCCATGAAGGGAGTAGTGTAGTTTGGTAAGAAGGGGAAGATCAGTCTCCGGTATGTTGGTACTTATGAGGTTTTACGAAGAATCGGTAATGTTTCTTATGAGCTGGAGTTCCTTCTAGCTTGAGCTTGGTTCAACTGGTCTTCCATGTGTAATGCCTCGATTCTGGTATCCTAGATGCTACAAGATGCTCATAATTCCGAAGGACCACAAGCTAACCCATGACTGGTACCTGCTGCAATAACTGTAAAATAATACTGAAATATGCGAAATAATGGGCTGAACTACTATAAGGTTCAATACTGTAATAAATTTGGAATAAGGTATATCAATACCAAAACTGAAATAACTGTCTAAACATGCTATAGTTGAAAAAGCCTCTAAACTGTCTGAATAAGGAGTTGATGGGACATGTCCCCAACTAACTCCAACTACTGAAAGAAACTAAGTACTGAAGTACTAAAATAATGAAATGAAAGAATATCCTCAAAGGATGAGGACTCACTGCTACATCTACTGCTGCTGACTGAATCTGAACTACTAAGGATGCTCTAGAGCACGTGCTTTTGAACCTATGGTATAAGACACCATAGTGCAAGAGAAAAATATGTGTCAGTACGTGAGAATGTACTGGTATGAAAAGTGAGGTAGGCTGAGTGCAAGGGTTCGTATGCATGAACTATACCTGACTGAATAACATGAACATGACTGCGTGAGAATGCATGTATGAATACATGAACTGTAATGGAGATTCATGATAGCACTGAATATTGAATCTGAATACTGATAACATGGGTTACTGATAACTTATATAACTGATAACTGATATACTGTTAACTGAGTGACTGTGTCTAACAGTCCTAATTTTGATGTAACTTGCTGAGTTCCGTACTGAGCTGAGTGACTGTATCTGACAGTCCTGAAATCTGTAGAACTATCAGAGTTCTATTCTGAAGACTGGGATTGGGACTGTGGGAGGTAGTCATCTAACCAACATTCCCTAAATAAGATAATATAGCTGAGTAGGGGTCCAATCTGTAACCCCAATTAAAAGGGTGTCAATACTGTGCCACTAGTAAGGACAAGCTGTGAGTGACCCTCATCTATCAGGTACCCTAATAAGAATGGTGGGACCCTAACCTAACAGGTTAAGCCACCTCATCAACCCTCATCTAAAAGGTTAGATATCTCAACCTACGCTAGATACGTAGTTCTAGAACGCAAGGATTGCTTCTAAGAATTACACCATCTGCTAGCAGGTGAGTTCCCTTCCTTGGGTTTACTTGGTGCTGAATCCTACTCCCATTTGAATAGATGCTGAACTGATTATATTGAGCTGAAATGGACTGAGTTTCCTGAGTTCCATTGACTGACGGAATACTACTGAATTCTGATAACTGACTGAGTTTTACTGAGGACTTAACTGACTATTGAATGGGACTGGACTAACACTGAGATTACTGAGTTTTCTTGAGTTCTATAGCTGACTAAATTGTAATGATCATGGCTTGAATGAGAGTATCTTGAAAACTGACACTGGCTCTAGGAACACAGCTAAATTATTGGGTATTAAATACCCCCAGGATTCGATAGCATGAAAATAATAAGACATGACCATTCTTGAACACACGACCATAGTCATCAATTCACAATAATCATTGAGGGATTTCACAAGAACTTGAAAGTCATAAACTTGTACATGGATAGGAAAGCATGCAATATATCATAAATTCACAATTTCAATCTTATGAGCATTTCCTCAAATCATTACAAGACATAGCTTTAGCATGGAAGTCATTTTGAACAAGTGGGTACATCATGAGCATCATTTGGATCACAAATGGGTCATAATACACAATTCTTATTCACTTAGGCATTTTAACAAACACATGGAAGGCATAACCTTTTCTAGGGCATGAATCAACAACTAATAAATTATGGCTATAACAAGCACTTCAAATTTAAGGATTCCAATCCACATACTATCATAAAGTCATGAAAATTCAATAAAGATTCAATCTTGGAAATCATAACACAGCATTTACATGTATACAATCAAACCGACAACATGGAATTCAAAACTCATATTATGAAAAGGGTTTCGTGAGATCCAAGGGTAGAAGGGACCCTTGGATGAACACTTTACATACCTTTATTAAAGAATTTTGGAAATTTAATGGAGAAATCTTGAGTTCTTGATTTGAAATTAATCACCTAGGGTTTTCTTGTTCTTGAGCAATTGTGAACTAATGAGTATATTTAGC
>NC_061112.1:64526667-64556581 GCF_002878395.1 Capsicum annuum
GTTTATACATATTCTGAGAGAACTATCTTTCTTATGTACGAATAGAATTGGCGCACCCCATGGGGAAACACTGGGTCTGATGAACCCCTTAACTAAGAGATCCTTCAATTGTTCCTTCAATTCTCTGAGTTTTACTGGTGCCATTCTTTATGGTGGAATAGATATGGGTTGAGTATATAGAGGAAGGTCAATGCCGAAGTCCTTTCCCTTTCGGTAGGAATTTCGAGAAGATCTTTGGGAAAGATATCTAAGAATTTATTCACAACTGGAACTAATTCAAGACTGAAAGTTTCAGAACTGGAGTCTCTGACTTGCGTAAGATGATAGACACATCCCTTAGATATCATTTTTCTAGCCCGTAGATAGGAAACAAGCTGCCCCCTGAATGCTAAAGTACTACCCTTTCACTCTAGGATGGGTTCATTCGGAAATCAAAACTAGACAATTCTATTTCTGCGGTCGACTGTGGCATAGTAGGAATAAAGTCAATCCATGCCGAGAATGACATCAAAATTAGTCATCTCTAATTCGACTAAGTCTGCTGAAGTGACTTTCTGAGATACCATAACCAAACAGTTCCTGTATACTCACCGAGCTATAATAGTTTTACCCACTGGGGTAGAGACTAAAAAAGGTTCTGTTGGAATTTTAGGACTGACTCCGAAATCACTTGCTATATAAGGCGTAAGAAAAGACAAAGAAGCTCCTAGATCTAACAAAGCATTAACATATAAATGAAAGATCTATAACATACCAGTGACTAGATCAGAAGAATTTTCCTGATCCTATCGGGACTGAAGAGCATAAAGTCTATTTGGGCATTGCCTACTGGTAGCACTGGAAGTGGCACCCCGCCGATTCAGGTGATTAGATTGAGTAGAGGAACGGTTATGCTAACCCTAAAAACTTGACTGAGGATAATCTCTGGCTCTGTGGCCTGGCTTACCACATCCAAAAAAAATATCACTGCCAGCTCTGCAAATACCTTAATGATGCTTACCACAAGTCTGGAAAAGTGGGTGGGTTTGGGCACTACTGACACTACCCTGAGACTTAGAGCCTGGCGCCCTATCTTTGTTACCATTCCTGAACTTAGGAACTAGAGCACTGGCTGAGAAAGGTGCTGGAACTGAAGACTTTGGGAGAAAGTGAGAATGATTGCCACTCTCTGACTTAGGTTGATTAAAATTGAAGCTACCTATTCTAGCTCTCTTATTTTACTTTTCTCTCTTCTTAATCTTCCACTTCTTTATCTGTTGAGCATGGATCATAATACTGGCTATGTACATCTTACTAATCAACATTACAGTCCTGCACTCCTTAACCACACTATTATTTACTCCAGAAAAAAACTTACTCATCTTAGCTCTGCTATCTGCCACTATATGAGGAGCGTATCTTGCTAGTTGAGTAAACTTAAGAAAACACTCTTTCACTGTCATGTTGCCCTGCCTGAGGTTGATAAACTTCAACACCTTAGCTTCTCTTAGCTCTAGGGGAAATAATATATCTAGAAGGCAGTGGTAAACTTCTCCTACTCAACGAACCCTGTATCTACGACCCTCTCTTTCCACTGCTTAAACCATGTGTGAGCCGCATCCAACAACTGATATACAGATTGCTCAGCACTCCCTATCTATCTTAGACCCATTAAAAGATGGAGGGTTTATTTGGGTGAAGTCTCGAATCTTGGCTGTAGCAGAGTTGGCCACTGGATTGGCTAGAACTACTGCTGGACATTTATTCTAAGCAACAACTGAATTAGCAAGAGTAGTAAATGCAACTTTGAATTCTGCATGAGAGATGTACTCGTCCAGGGGATCTGGCTGGATGGGCTGAGGTACTGACTGATTCCCATTTCTTCTTTCGTTAGTCCTTTTAGGAGGCATGTTTAATAAATGAAAAGGAGAAATGAATTAGACTGAGATTTAAATTTGAGATCATGCTCACTTGAACGACATGAATAATAAAAGAAAGGAAACTATTCCTAAAACATCTCATAGCCTCCTATCCATAAATGTGGCGTGTAACACACCCATGCACAAGACTATACTAAATGTGACTTTCAGACTTCCTAGGACACTGTTGAACCTTAGGATCTGATACCAAGTTTGTAACGCCCTGCGTCTGGTACTCCGGATGCTATACGGTACTCATAATCCTGAAGGACCACAAGATAACCCATAACTGGTACCTACTACAATCACTGTTAAATAATATTGAAATATGAGAAATAATGGGCTAAACTGCCGTAAGGTTCAACACTGTAATAAATCTGAAATAAGGTATATCAATATCAAAACTGAAATAACTGTTTGAATATGCTATAGTCTGAAAAAGCCTCTAAATTATCTGAATAAAGAGTTGATGGAACATATCCCCAACTAACTCTAATTGCTGAAAGAAACTAAGTACTAAAGTACTAAAATAATGAAATAAAAGAATATCCTCGAAGGATGAGGACTCACTGCTATGTCTATTGCTGCTGACTAAATCTAAACTACTAAGGATACTTTGGAGCTCGTGCTTCTAAATCTATGGTATGACACCATAGCATAAGAGAAAAGTATGCGTTAGTACGTGAGAATATACTGATATGTAAAGTAAGGTAGGCTGAGTGTAAGGGTTCATATGCATAAACTATAACTGACTGAATAACATGAACATTATTATGTGAGAATGCATGTATGAATACAAGAACTATAACTGAGATTCGTCATAGCACTGAATACTAAATTTAAATACTGATAACATGGGTTACTGATAACTGATATAACTGATAAATGATATATTGTTAACTGAGTGACTGTGTCTAACAGTCTTGATTTTGATGTAACTAGAAGAGTTTCATACTGAGCTGAGTGACTGTATCTGACAGATCTAAAATCTGTAGAACTATCTGAGTTCTATTTTGAAGTCTGAGGCTGAGACTATGGGAGGTAGTCATCTAACCAACATGCCCCAAATAAGATAATATAGCTGAGTCGGGGTCCAATTTGTAACCCCAATTAGAAGGGTGTCAATATCGAGCCACTAGTAAGGACAAGCTGTGAGTGACCCTCATCTATCAGGTACCTTAATAAGAATGATGGGACCCTCACCTAATAGGTTAAGACACCTCATCAACCCTCATCTAGCAAGTTAGATATCTTAACCTATGCTGGTTATGTAGTTCTGAAATGCAAAGATTTTTCTAAGAATCACACCCTCTATTAGTAGGTGAGTTTCCATCCTTGGGTTCACTCGGTGCTGAATCCTACTCCCATCTAAATAGACGCTAAATTGATTATACTGAGCTGAATTGGACTGAGTTCACTGAGTTTCTTTGACTGATGAAATACTATTAAATTCTGATAACTGACTGAGTTTTACTAAGGCCTTAACTGAATACTGAATGGGACTGGACTGACACTGAGATTACTGAGTTTTCTTGAGTTCTGTAACTGACTAAATTGTAATGATCATAGCTTGACTGAGAGTATCTTGAAAAATGACACTGGCTCTAGGCACACAGCTAAATTATCGGGTATTAAATACCCCCAGGACTCGATAGCATAAAAATAATAAGACAAGACCATTCTTGAACACGTGACCATAGTCATCAATTCACAATACAATCATTGAGAGATTTCACAAGCACTTGAAAGCATAAACTTGTACATGGATAGGAAAGCATGCAATATATCATAAATTCACAATTTCAATCTCATGAGCATTTCCTCAAATCATTACAAGACATAGCTTTAGCATGGTAGTCATTTTGAATATATGGGTACATCATGAGTTCATCATTTGGATCACAAATGGGTCATAATACACAATTCTTATTCACTTAGGTCATCATTTGGATCACAAATGGGTCATAATACACAATTCTTATTCACTTAGGCATTTTAACAAACACATGGAAGGCATAACCTTTTCTAGGGCATGAATCAACAACTAATAAATTATGGCTATAACAAGCACTTCAAATTTAAGGATTCCAATCCATATACTATCATAAAGTCATGAAAATTCAATAAAGATTCAATCTTAGAAATCATAACATAACATTTACATGTGTACAATCAAACCCACAATATGGAATTCAAAACTCATATTTTGAAAAGGGTTTCTTGAGATCCAAGGGTAGAAAGGACCCTTGGATAAACATTTTACATACCTTTATTTAAGAATTCTGGAAAGTTAACAGAGAAATCTTGAGTTCTTGATTTTAAATTAATCACTTAGGGTTTTCTTGTTCTTGAGAAATTGTGAACTAATGAGTATATTTAGCCAAAAGAGGGTTAAATTTTGTGTTATGAGGGCTGAAGGTTGGGGGAAAAGACCTAATTACCCTTAAATACATGGGGTTTAAAAGACAGAAAAACGTGCCCAGCAATGCTGCATCTGACACGACGCGTTGAGTGTACCAGCATGATAACCGATGTGATGCACCAATATCGCATCAATTCACTAGTAATTGCCTTAAGCTGAGAAATATTTTATCTGTCGACGCGATTGGCAATGTGACGTGCCAACATCGCGTCGACTCATAATTTTGGATTTCAAACAAGGTCTAAATGAGGTTCAAAAAATCTGAAACTCATCTAGGAAACCCTATATATATTCCTAATCATGAGTTAACTTAAATATCGACCTTTAAAGGACGTGAAGGTTGAGAAATAAGATTGCCAACCTTCAAAGGCTAAAAATAAAACTAAGTTTGGATACCTAGCCAAAATAGTCTAAGTCTGGGATCCCTTGACAAGTATTAATGGAATGAATTAATCTTTGAGTTTTAAGGGGTCTTACAACATATTTTCATATTGAGGAAGTTCATTGGTGATCCTTCTTCGGTAGTTCCTTCGGAAGGATTGTGTCTCACAGATTTTTTATCTTATGTAGAAATCCCGATTGAGATCTTGGATAGGTAGGTTCATCGGTTGCGAACCAAGGATGTGGCTTTAGTTAAGGTTTTTTGGCAAAACCATAAGGTGGAAAAACCTACATGGGAAGCGGAGGAGTACATGAAGTCCAAGTATCTATATCTATTTTTTTTCTGGGTTCGTGCTGAGGGTATGCGTCTTCAACACTTCTTTATTTTTAGACTTTATTAAAGGTAATATTAATATCTTGCCTCTTTGTTTTCAAACTTTATTAAAGATTGGAAATATATTTGATAATGCAAATGACCCGAGTGTGTGGTTACCTCTACCTTATATGACATTCGAGGATGAATATTCCTAGTGGGGAGACTGAACCACCCTGGTTTTTGGACCTTAAAAAATTTCCTAGAATTCTGGTCTCTGGTCCTAATACGACTCTTAGGGTATAAGCCGTATATTGGGGTACGGAAGGTATGGTCCATTCGTATGCTGATCAGTGTTGGTTGGTGGGATGGATTTTGGTTACTGGAATGGATACGACTTAGGGGTATGATTCATATTGGTGGGTATGGATCATTTGGTTCCTTAACTTAATTTTAGTCTTGGTTACTTAGTTTGGATCTGAGTACGAGTGGCTCACCATGATCCGTAAGCCAGGGTACGAGTCGTACCTAGGACTCGTATGGTGGATAGTTTCTAAATCTTCCTTGGGTTTAAATTTGCTAGGGGTACGGATGAAGGGTACAGATCTTATGCTTTGGATACAACTTGGTTTGATGAGTCATATACTGGATAGTGCTGGATCCAAAGGTCGTGGCTAGGATACGAGTGGAGGGTACTAATCATATTAGAGGGTACGACTCATGAGAGTTAGTCATACCCCTGGGATAGAATTTTGAGCAACTTAAGTGGGGGTATTCTGGATATTGCCCCACTTATCCTAATAATTTTCCACAACTCATAACCTACTTGAGAGGTTATTTACCCTATTATTCCATTCATTAACACTTAGAAACTCTTCTAAAATACTATAATTCTCTTAAAAGCTTTTGGGCAAGAGAAGCTAGGGTTTCAACTTGAAAATTGATTTAGGGCTTGTCTTGGTGACTTCTTTCCATCATCATCTTGGTTTAAGGCATGCTCTCTTCCCTCATTGTTAATTCTAACTAGAAGCATTCTTTTTATAAATGTTGTCATGACTTTATTGATTTTATAATTTTGGTTTGCAAATATGAATTGGGGGGTTTGATATTAAATGGTTGGTTATGGTTTTCCATGGTTTTAATTATGCTTTATGTGCATTATTGTAGTTTTGGATAATTATATTGTATTGGAATGGTTTAATGGTAATTGGAATTGGTTTTGGTCATATTATCCCCTAATGTGTTTGACAAAATGCCTATAATAATGTTTTCATTGCATTAAGCGCTTTTAATGGAACTCTTGCTTGTTTTAAAAGTTGGCAAAGGAATTATACATGGTTTAAATAGCTTGGAAAGGTAAATGGCTAAATGGTTATGCTTGTGGGGTACATAGAATCCTCCAAGTGGTTTGGTATGGTAAATGGAAGGGCACTTAGAAATCCCCTTAAACCTATATATGGTTGGCTATGGATAGTACTTGCAAGTATGGTCGGTATGATGATACCACCACTAAATGGCCTTGGTTAATAAAAGTTGAATCGATTAGTTGGTTGCTTGGTAATGGTTTTACTTAGGCAATAATGGAGGGATGTGTAGCAAAGCTGTGAAAGTTGGAGGTCCCGATGAGACCAAAACTGGAAACTCATATTTGCTGATGTAATGTTGGTCTTGGTGATCGTGTGCATGATTTACCACTATATTTTAGGGGATGTACTAGTCAACCTAGGTTTTGTTCCCTGGTCGTGCGGCTTCACGTACAAGGGAACTTTCAGTAGGGGGAGCTAAACTTGTACAACCCATGGATGGTTTAGGACAGCAAAGCTACATAACCCAGGTAAAGGTTTTAAAGGCATGCTAAATTCGACCCCCTTTCTCGGCATAGTTATATATAGATATATATGTGTATGGTTGTATACATATGAATGGTTTTACTTGATTTTATAAATGATATAATTTTATCCTTATCCTGAGACCATGCTAGCATTCACCTGCTAACCAATCTACTGGTGGCTTTATACCCACGCTATGGAAGAATCGCCATTCTACTCCTCCTACATAGTGATTGACTCGGGGATCAAGATTTAGACTGAAGTGGTGGGCTTTCATTCTTTTAAAAGGCTCTATTTCATGTTATGGATATTTCTAGACACTTTGATTTTATTTTGGATATTGGTTTCAGCCCCCTAACCAGATTTTATTACTCTTTTGGTTAGAGGATTTATGGTACTACTATGGGTTAGAATGGGTGGGATCGGTATTGGTGTTAGCCTTGGCATTGGAATAAGCTGGAGGGCTGACATCATTGGACGATATTGTTGGTTGTTCTATTATATTTTATTTTAGGATTAATTATATTATGTTTTGGACATTTTTTGTTATGGCCTGGTTTATGGCCCTTGTTTCAGTATTAGTTTGGTATGGTTGAATTGTTCGTATAGGATGATTGGACTTGGTTTGGTCAGTCACAGTTGTGATCTTATCCCAGAGTCTTATGTGAACTATTACATTATTTTGTTTCATGCTCGAAATTCAGCCAACTTAGGGTAGACGACTGGAGGTTGGATTGGGTAATAAGGTGGTCTCCAGTCCCCATCGGACTTAGGACGCTCATTACAACAAGGCCCCTAAGTGTGTTGCGTCATATATAATGTTTTCATGGTATAATTATATGTATGGTTTCAAATATTTGTTGGCATTTTGTTATTAAATTCTTGGTTATGGTATTCCCATGTTTTAATTATGTTTTTACATACTTTAATGGTGGTTTGGACAATTGGTTTCATGGGAATGGTTAATTGATAATTGGATTTGTTTTTGGAAACACTATGCCCCCAACTTGTTTGATAAAATGCCTTCGATAATGCTTTTACTATATTATTGGACTTTTAATGAACTATTGCATGGTACGGTTTGGTAATGGAACCCTAAATGGTATAAATGGCTTCGAATGGTTAAATGGTAAGGGTTGGTGGTCATGGTTATGGTTAATTAAACTTCATTGTGGGTACAAGGGAATCCCCCAAGCTTGTGGGGCACATGGGATTCCCCTAAGTTAACTTGATAATGTAATCTATGGGTACATGGGAATCCCTTTACATAAAAGTGTTGGCAAAGGACATTTCTTGCAAACTATAATCGGTATGACGATAAACTACTCATAGCCTTGGTTAATAATAATGGAATAATGGCTTGGTTGGATGGAAATAGTTTTTATTGGGCAATAATGACAGGGTGTGATAGCTAACAGTGAAGGTGTGAGTCCAATGGATGGACACTGGAAACTTATGTTTGTCGACATGATGGTTGGTATACTATGAGGTACATGGGAATCCTCTAAGTACATTGTACATATGTATCATGGAGAACAAAGGGTACTCGGAATCCCCTATTTTTATGGTATCTCCGGTTTATGTGGCTACATGCATCGGGGCCCTTTCAGGGGGTTACATTGGATCCATATAACTCGTGGATGGTTCTAGGATAGTTAAGCTACACATACCCAGGTTAACGATTTTAAAGAGATGCTAAACCTGACTCCCTTTCCCGACATAGTTATATATCTATATATATGTATGGTTTGTATGCATTTGGTTGGTTTACTTGGATTTATTAGATGGTATTATTTTATCCTTATCCCGAGTTCATGCTAGCATTCACCCACTAACCCCTCTTCGGGCAGCTGTATCCCCGCGCAAAGCAGGAACCGACTATTTTACTCTTCCTTTTTTGTAATCAAATTCAGGATTAGCTATTGGATTGAAGTGGTGAGCTTCCATACCCTGGAAGGATCCATTTCATATCATGGATGTCTTTACATATTTTGTTCATTTTATGCATATTGGTTTTGGCTATGGTTGGGGACATGTCTCAACCAAGTATGTTTTCTTTTGGTTAGAGGCTTTGTGTGACTATTATGGGTTGGAATGAGTGAGATCGGTAGTGGTGTCAGCCTTAGTATTGATGTTGGTATTGGGGATAATACTGTCGGATTGGATTTATGATTGCTACATCCTCTTATGTCATATTATAGATCCATAATTGGTTATTATTTTGGTTTTGGTATGGTTATTGGTTGGTTTTCAGACGGTTGGACTCATTTGGGTCGGTCATAATCATGGACCTATCCCAGGGTCTGGATTTGTATCAATATGCTATCTTGTTATGTGTTTGAAATTCATCTGACTTAGGGTATACGTTTGAATGGGTTGGTTGGGTATCAGGGGTGGTCCCCGGTCCTATTTGGATTTGGGATGCCCATTACGACATGGCCTTAGGTTGGGTGGTGTCAATGGTTGTATGTTCTTGTGTATCAGTTGTCGGTAACCAAAGGGTGGGATTGTAGGGAGTGAGTATATCACTAGCAACATTTTCTATGTTACTCAAGGTTGGGCTATTAGTAGGACTCCTTACACTCTCCGTGACCTACTAGTTATGTTATGGTTTTGTTGATGCCCTACAATAGGTGCAAGTTTGTTTGATCGTATGTTTTCCCATGGTATGACTTATTTGTGATTGTGTTCCTTGTCTACACCTTAGTTTCAACCCTTGTAGTACCATTAGATATATGCTTAATATATGATGCTGAGATTAGCATGGTTAGTTGACATTTTCGAAGACTTATTGGCTCCAGTTTTGATTGTGACTCTTTCGGATGGCTGAGCATGCTCAACTTACTCCATTATTTTGGTGAAAGGCGATCGTTATCAATACAATAACCCGACTTGAGTTGGGGTCAAATCCACGAGGAGTGTAACTAGTTTTCTAATCCTATGTATGTTGAAAGTTACTAAGTGTTGACCCACAATGTACACAAAGATAAACATAATTTAAATTGGGGGGTATGATTTAAAAGTTCTTTGAACAAAATTAACTTGTAACACTAAATAAGAGCAATAATTTTTGATTAAATTCCAATGAAAGAAGAGTCTTGGGGCTATACTTTCCTAGTGGCAATTAGGGTATGGGTGCATGAAAGTAAAGTTCCAATTCTATTTAATGAATATATGGGTAGTCTAGGTTAGAGGTTATGGTGTTAGTCTTTCAATAAAACACAAAAGTTTCACCCATGGATTCTTTCGAATACCTCATGAGTTTGTCAAAACTATCAACCCAAAACCTTAATTTGGCATCCCTATTTCTATGATGATACACAAGACATAGCAAACCCACAAACCATCCTTATTTCTAAGACAATGTTAAGAAGTGAGATACGATCTACTTTATTGTTCACTAATACTCATCACCCAATCCCTCTTTCAAGGATGATGTGGGATCTAAGAAAGTTGGGGCTTTCAGCCACAAGTTCCAATTCAACAATCAAGTATTAGTGAATCCTAATAACATTAACTAAGAATCAAAACTAACAATCATTACCCATACACATTAGAACCCTATTTAAACATAACCCTAAGAATACTATTTAGCTACTCATAAAAATTGAGAAAATAAATATACTAAAGTTGGCATTCAATGCCTGTATTGATGCAAAACAATAATAATATCAAATCCAATTCCAAATTGTAACTAAAAATCTCTTGGAATATCAACAACAATTCTTCTTTAGGCTTTTACTCCATACCAAACTTGAAAATTAGTTGAAAGATGCCTCAAGTGTGTAAGGGTTTTGCCCCTTTAAGAATTGGAACTAGTTGTGTGAATTTACCAATCTGCCTCTAGAAGACTTCCATGCCATCGTGATCTTCATTAGCTAATTGCATTTTCGACTCTCGTAATTGCAGTGAGTCAATCGCGATCGCGAAGCTTTGATCGGTTCATGACTGTTGCGGTCGTGACCCTCAGACCGTGATCGCGGTAACTGAGGGTCGATCCATGCTCCAGATTTTCTATATTTTGCACTAACTTTGCCCTTTTTGTTCCCTTTTCATCTTACTTCACTTTATTTATTCCAATTACCTGTAAAACCTGCAAACTATGGGAATTAGTGCATTCAAATGGTAAATTTGTCTTATTTACACAATTTAACCATAGTGGTGTGCACAAATTTGGATGTCAATGAGTGGTAAATTTACCACTCATCAACGCCCCCAACTTAAAACTTTGCTTGTCCTCAAGAAACCCTACTTCTTACTTAATGAGATCATTCAAATATAAGCCTATTCATATGACCAAATAATCATAATGATTTCGATATTGATTAGCACCAACAAGTTGCTCACAACATGGGAAAACCTATTCTCACACCCCCAACATAAAGCACACCTTCAAGTATGCAAACAACTGTAAAGAACAATGAAGCAACAATCACTAACTCTATAGAAGTGACTCTCCATCGATAGCGACTTAACCACACTTTTTTCCTCATTTTTGGAAGATGACACTTTCAACATCTCAATTAGTCTACATGCTTCCTCACGAAAGGAAATCCCACACACCAAAGTATCTATTATGCAACAAGGGATTAAAATGCAAGCGTTCACTCTCATAAAAATTATCTTAATGCGAACAAGTATCATACCATATACTTGCCCTTATTTTCAATCGCCACTACTTTGAATACACTTGATTGTAGATCTCGAAGGACTTTTTCAAGATTGTAATGTAGGCTCGGGAAAGAGTATGATATCATTTGGGAACAAAGTGATACACCCTCCTTGAACATCTATATCACATTATTCAATCAAACTTTGGACCATGGGCCACTTCATTTGTTTTCAACTTCACACATGTACCTACTTTCACTACCATGATTCACCCATTTCTTTGAAAACAATTTCTTCTCATTTATTTCTTTTGTTCAATCTATTCTTTTCCTTCTTTTGATTATTTCTTTCTTTTTTACTTTTTTCATTTGCTTTCTTTTCTTAGATTTTAGGCAAACACTTACAATACTATGGCCCAAGGTCACCTCTTCCAAGACTTACCACCCCTAACTTAGGCTTTTGGCCTCAAGTTGCATTTTCAAGTTCAAGGAGGGTTGGATTCAAAAGAGGGGTAAAATTCAAATGGTTCAAGGCTTGTAATGTGGTTGCCAAAGAAAGGTTCCAAGGATTAAAATGGGTGACTAGGGATACTATTCTTCGTACGGGTAGGCTCTTTAGGCTAAAGTGGGTTCCTATGTTCACAAAGAAGGCTTAATATCATTTCACCAACCAAACATAATCACAATTATCCTTAAGAGACTAACAGGGCAAGTTCTAGAGGATATAAGTAAGCATGAGAGTTAAACAACTATGCTCAACACACATGACATGCAAACTTATCAAGGAGGCTCAATTGCATTTCCTACTAGAGACAAAATGAGGAATTTACCATATAATATCAACTAAGGACTTTGGAGTTAGAAAAAGAGGTAAAGCATTGTTACAAAATTATTCATGTCCATGCCCTTGGTTTTCAAATTTTTTGGATAAAGAGGGGTGCTTGCTTTGCATTCATACCACGCAAAATTTGCTATGATGGCACCGAACCAAGCCATCGCATCACATTTTGAATATCATGAGGTCAAATCATATGGCTACTCAGACTTCACCCCTTTCCATATATTCATGAAGAATTTATCTCTCTTGTTTTCTCTCTTTTTTATCTTTTCATGAGAATCCCTGAGCTCTCTATGTGACTATGCTAAAGAGGATAGGCTCTCTCAAGCCTAGAAATTGTGGTCCCCTACGTCTTCTAGTCCTCCAAGTATTTCTCATAGTCGAACTGAGCAACATAGAAGTGACAAATGATGGAAGGATATCCTAGCCCATGAGGTATCTTGGAAACAAGATCCCTGATTTTCCTCATCTTAATTGTTATCTCATCAAATGGCCCTGCTTTGGATGGTCTGCATGAATCTATATCTTCCTCCACTTTCCTCCCTAAGTCACCTTCCTCTTTTTTTCTCTTTCTAAAAGCTCTCTATCCCTATATCTTTAGTTGGTAAATGGTCATCTTGGGAGAGACCCAACTATCCTATGGGTACTCATTAACCCAGCTCGCCTAAACAACTCTATGATCAAGGATCGGAAAATGAGCATGGGACCACCTTTGTTTTTCTAGTGCCAAATATCCATGACCATAAATCGAGAAACACTCATAGGAATGTTGTCCAAGATGAAGGCCACTATCTGAGCACTCATGGTCGGGACATTTGTTAGGTTGGTGATGGGAGATACCCTGCTGCAAATAATGGTCAACCAGATCCTAGCTTCAAAAATGAAGTCACTTACTAATATTCCAGTCTTAGTGGTGGCCCATGGGACCTGCATACTTAGGAATATATGCTCAACCAACCAGCTCCCAGGGGTACAATCCTTGGCCTCATAGTCCCTCATATCTATATTTTGCAACCCATACACTCTATAATCTGCCCAGCCCTGAAATGAACTTTTTTGCCCATAATTCTTATACTGGGTAAGAGAGATTTACTATGCTGAGATTCACATAGAATTCCCTCATCCAATGCTCTTTTTCCCGATATGGTTTCGGGGCAAAGCATGTCCATTTTGTGGACACTAGTCTCATGTAGAAAGTTGGGAGCTTTTCAGGCACATTTTCTAACTCGATCCCCCTCTTCGGCAACAACTTCTTCCTTATAAGATCCTTATAATATGTCATCTCTTATTCAGGGGCCATGAAGTGATTGGTATCATAGCCTACCATTGAGTACCTAGAATCCATACACAGACCATTAGTCTATAAGGTTAGTGTGAAGAGAATATGTTATTTAACTTGATTAAGCTGAAGGAAAGACTCATGGGACATGGTAAGGCTTAAATGCAAGGTTTGAGATTTAGACTAGTCATTCGGATTGATCTCAGTTGTCGTGATCATGATCTGTTTGGATTGCGATCGTGATTCCTAAGACCGATGAGAATCATAAACTCAGTTATCATGATCGCAAGAATTGGATCGCGATCAAGGTAACACGATAATGACCCTCAAACCACAATCACGATAGTGAGGCATATCAGACCAAATTGCTCAGAATCGAAAACTTCCAATTTCAATACCAAATTGTGTTCCAGATAAAAAATTCTAATTAAGCACAAAAAACAGTCCCTAAATACTCAATCATGCCCTTAGAACATGGGAAAACTAGTAAAGGATTCATTCGAGCATTTTATCTAACACTTGGTGTGTACATACTATTCCTCTTAATTTTGAACAAATTAGGGTACTCAAGACTTCCCCATCAAAGTACACACCAAATAGGCACACTTAAACTAGGAATTTAGCATGCAAACAACAACCTTAGGACGTTCCTAAAACATGAGTTCTAAGTCCCACACATGAATACAAAAGAGAGAATTTTAAGCACATATTGGATTAGGGAATGCAGGGGAGGATGGAACAAATAATTGGATGCTATAAATAAGGGTACAAGTTGGAGTAATTTGAAAAAAATAGAGAGGGAATGTGGTGGGGGTTGGTGACTATTCACGTGTAAAGCATCCTCAATCGTGATCGCGAGCGAGGAATTGCGATTGCAAACCCCATGTTATCGTGGTCGCGAGACCCAGGTCATTTAAATCACAACAACTGAGAGTAGTTTCTGCTCCCCTGTTTTCAACAACTCAGCCCACTACTCAAATTCACCACACTTTCCCTTACTCAACATCATTCAACACACCTTATAGCGCCACAATTTCATGGATTAATCAGAAACAAAAATGAAACCTACTCTAACAATCAAAATTCAAAGGATGCGGTCCACTTTCGTGGTATTGGTAGGTTGCCTCCTACCTAATGCCTAATTTATCATCGTGACACGACATTCTTCCATCTTCAGGTTGGATCCTTGAGGGATCCATTATCAACTTCCCTGTCCAATACATCATTGATGGACACCACTAGTAGTTCCATTGGTTCTTTCTCCATTTTACATACCCGAAAAGATACTTCATCATTTTGGACCCAAAATTTTATTTCCTCTTGCTCCGTATCTGACTTGACCTGAACCGAGGCCTTGTATTAATGGGTGTCCCAAGTCTGATCGGGACCAGAGACCTACCTTCCCCCATTACCCTACCCATCTTTCAACCGTCTGCCCTAAGTTGGTTGAATATCAAACATATAGCAAGATAGCATAACAACTTACATGAAGACTCTGGGATAGGATCACGACCGTGACCGACCAAACCATCCCATACCAACGTCCAACCATAACAAGCCAAAACAATACCATAAATTCGACCATAGCCAAATAAATTCCATTAATAATTAAATATATAATCCCAAAATAAAATACGATGGAACAATGAGAAATTTTGTCCAATGATGTCAGCCCTAATACAAATGCCAATACTAAGGCTGACACTAATACCGATCCCGCCCATTCTAACCCATTGTAGTTCCACAAAAGCCTCTAATCAAAAGAATACAAAAATTCGGTTGGGACATGCCCCCAACCATAGCCAAAACCAATATCCATAAATAATCTGAAGCATGAAATAACTTCCATCAAATAGAGCCTTCTGGAGAAATGAAAGATTACCACTTCAATCCAAAGTTGACCCCCAAATGTCTGAATGCTAAGTAGGAGGAGTAGAATAGCCGGTTATTGTATCGCATGGGGATACAGCTGCCTAAAGAGGTGTTAGAGGGTGAACGCTAGCATAAACTCAGGATAAGGATAAAATAATACCATTTATGAAAACAAAGTAAAACCATCCTTATGCAACAACACACACACACACATACCTATATATATATAAATATAACCATCTCAGGAAAGTGAACTGGGTTTAGCATAAATTTAAAAAATTTAACCTGGGTATGTAAAGCTTAACCATCCTAAAACTACCCACGTGCTATATGGGTCTAGTATAACCCCTTGAATGGCCCCGAGTGTGTAGCCGCACAAACCAGAGATACCATAAGAGTCGGGGATTCCTATGTACCCTTCACTCTTTATGATACATATGTACAATATACCTAGAGGATTCCTGTGTACCTCATAAGTATCATATAAGTTCGCCACGACCTACCCCTCATGTCGGAAAACATGAGTTTCTGGTGTTCGTCCATGGACTCCAAGCTTCATGGTTACCTTCACACCTTGCCATTATTGCCCAATTAAATCCATTTTCTAACTAAATCATTATTCCATTATTATTAACCAAGGATATTAGTAGTGGTATCTCCATACCGACTATAACTTGCAAGTATTGTCCTTAGCCAAACCTTTTAGTGGTCAAGGGATTCTCATGTACCCATAGACCCTGTTATCCAATTAACTTGGGGGATTCCCATGTACCCCACAAGTATTCGTTACCATATTAACTTGGGGTATTCCCTTGTACCCCATAAGTATGTTCATTAAGCCAAATCATTCCAAAACTATTTAAACCATTTAGGGTTCCATTACTAAGCCCAAATTGCCCTCACTTAAACTGCACTTAATTCCCATCATAGGGTACGAGTGACCCTTACAAGTCGTACCCATCCAGTATGAGTGGTACCCACCTGTCGTACCCTAAGATTCCCCCCTTGGACCCAACATTGTCCAAGGTACAACACACTAGACCCAATTCATATTCAAGTGTACGACTAGTACCCATAAACCGTACCCTTGGCAGAATAGAATCCAGGAGTTTTGAACATTGTCCATTGTACGAGTCCTGGGTATGACTCATACGTTGGCTTACGGTTCATGGTGAGCTAATTATACTCAGATCCAACCTAAGTTATAAAGTTCAAGGTTAAGTGAAGTAACCAAACAACCCGTATCTATCAATATGACTCGTACCACCTAAGTCGTACCTATTCCAACAACTAAATCCACCTTATTAACAAACACTAGTCAATATACGATCGGACCATACCATACGTACCCAAGTGTACAACTCATTCCCTAAGTTGTATCTTGCCCAGAAACCAAAAATCAAGGAAATTTTCTATGGTCCAGAAACAAGGGTGTTTTAGCCTTGCCCACTTGGAATATTCATCCCGGAATGACGGACAAGGTAGGGGTAAACACATGCATGAGTCATTTGCATTATCAAATATTTTTCCAATATTTAACAAAGTTTAAAAACAAAGATGCAAAGATATTAATCTTTCCTTTAACAAACTCAGAAAATAAAGATATGTTGAAGAACATATACCTTCCGCATGAATCCCAGGAGTAGAAAATAAATGTGGATACTTGAACTTCATGTCCTCCTCTGCTTCCCATGTAGCTCCTTCCACCTTATGGTTCCATCATAGAACCTTAACAAAAGCCACATCCTTGGTCTGCAAGCAACGAACCTGCCTATCCAAGATCTCAATTGGGACCTCTTCATAAGATAGAGAGTCCGAAATGCCCAACTCTTCCAAAGGAACAATCGAAGAAGGATCACCAATGCACTTTCTTAACCTGGAAACATGAAATACCGGATGAAAGGAGCTTAAACTAGAAGGCAACTCCAATTCATAAGCCACATTAACAACCCTTCATAGAAACACGTAAGGACCAATATATCGAGGACTGGGTTTTCCCTTTTTACCAAATTGCATTACTCTCTTCATGGGAGATACCTTTAAGAATACCCTATCCCCAACCTCAAACTTTGAGTCTCTGTGACTTAGATCTGTATAGGACTTTTGGTGACTTTGGGCAGCCTTAATCCTATCCCAAATCACCTTCACCTTTACCAAAGCCTGATAGACTAAATCCGAATTGAACATATCCGACTCACCAAGCTCGAACAAACTAATAAGAGATCTACACCTCCTGCCATACAATACCACAAAAGGGGCCATACAAATACTAAAATGAGAACTATTATTGTAAGCAAACTCTACCAAGCGTAGATGCTTAACCCAACTACCACCATAGTATGTCATGCATGCCCGAAGCATATCCTCCAAGGTATGAATTATCCTCTTTACTTGCCCATCCAACTTTGGATGAGAAGCAGTACTCAGATTAACCTTGGTACCCAATCCTTTCTGAAAAGACAAGATTGCCAAAAATAAGATGAAAGCTGCATACCACGATCAGAGATAATCAAAACAGGTACCCCATGCAACTTCACAATCTGCTGCTGATACAACTGCGCATAATCCTCCACCAAAACAGTAGTCCTCATTAGCAAGAAGTGAGCAGACCTTATCATCCTATCCATGATGACCCAAATCAATTCAAATTAGTTCCTAGACTGAGGAAGACCGATAACAAAATCCATATTGATTATGTCCCAATTCCATTTAGGCAAATCAACTTCTTAATACAACCTACCAAGCCTCATGTGATTAACTTTAAATCATTGACACACTATGTATTTGGCCATAAAATCAACTACATCTCTTTTCATACCATTTTACCAATATATCTCCTTGAGACCATGACACATCTTCGTTGAGTCGAGATATACAACATAGTAATTCATGCTCCTTAGCCAAGATCCATTGCCGCAACCTACCGACATCAGGAACACATAACCTCCCTTGGTACCGTAAAGTACCATCACCACTGATCTCAAAGACCATTACCTTTTGTCCACCAATATTGCTCTTGATTTTCATTAAAATAGGTTCTAACACTTGTTTCTCCTTAATATCTACACCAAGAGACTATCAAATCACTTCTCGTACCATCACACCACCATTCTCAGAGTCTAAGAGATGAACTCCAAGATTAACCAAGTGGTGAATATCTTTCACCTATTTCTGTTTTCCTTTCTCCATATGAGCCAAATTCCACATGGACAACGTTAGCTTTACCTGGGTGACAGTGAAGACTCATATCATAGTCCTTGAGAAGTGCCAACCATCTTATCTTCCTGAGATTTAGTTCCTTCTAAGTGAACACATATCGTAGACTCTTATGATTAGAAAAAATATCTACATGCACTCTATATAGATAATGCCAACATATTTTTAAAGAAAAAACCACTGCCAATAGCTCAAATCATGAGTAGGATAATTTCTCTCATGCACCTTCAACTGCCTAGAAGCATAGGCAATCACCTTCCCATGCTGCATCAAGACACAACCAAGCCCAACCTTAGATGTATCACAATAAACCACAAACCCTTCACTGCCCTCAGACAATGTCAAAACTAGAGCTGAAGTTAGCTTATCCTTAAGCTTCATAAAACTCCTCCCACAAGCATCCGACCAAGAAAACTTTGCTTTTTTTTGGGTCGATTTTGTCAAAAGAGCTGCTATCATCGAAAAACTTTCCATAAATTGTCGATAAACCTAGCCAAACCCAAGAAGCTCTAAATTTTAGTTGGAGTCATGGGTCTAGGACACCTTTTAACCACCACCACCTTTTGAGGGTACACCATTATCCCCTCATAAGAAATAATATGACCAAGAAAAGTCACAACGTTCAACTAAAACTCATATTTAGAGAACTTATCATACCACTGCTATTCTTTTAAGGTCCGCAACACCATACGTAGGTGATTAGCATGATCCACCTCACTGTTGGAATAAACCAAAATCTCATCAATAAATATAATAACAAAGAGATCCAAGAACTGCCTAAAAACCTTATTCATTAAGTCCACAAATACCACCAGAGCAGTAATCAAACCAAATGACATCACCAAGAATTCAAAGTGCCCATAGTGAGTACAGAAAGTCATCTTAGGGACACCTCCTCCCTAATCTTAAGCTGATAATACCTAGACCAAAGATCTATCTTAGAGAAGAACTTGGTACCTTACAACTGATCAAATAATTTATCTATCCTTGGGAGAGAATACTTGTTCTTGACTGTCACCTAATTCAACTGCCAATAGTCAATGCATATCCAAGGGAAACCATCTTTATTATGCATGAACAACACTGGTGTACCCCATGGGGATACATGAGGATGAATAAATACCTTATCCAGATGATCCTTAAGTTGCTCCTTGAGTTCCCTCAACTCAGCTAGAGCCATTCTATAAGGAGGAATAGATATTGGATGAGTGTCTGGAATTAAATCAATACCAAAATCTATTTCCCTATCTGTAGGAACACCAGGAAGATCATCCAAAAAGACCTCAGGAAACTCATTTAGCACCAGAACTGAATGTAGAGAAGGAACTTCCGAGTTAGAATCTTTAAATCAGACCAAGTGATAAAGATAACCTTTAGAGATTAATCTTCGAGATCTAAGATAAGAAATAAATTTTCCCCTAGGAGCTAGGGAACCACCCTCCCACTCTATAAATGGTTCACCAAGAAACCTAAAGACAACCTTCCAGGTCCGACAATCCAAGGATGTGTAACAAAAGTGTAACCAATCTATCCCTAGAAAAACTTCAAAATCCACCATATCCAGTTCAAATAGATCTACCAAGGTCTACTTGCTACCAACAGAAAATATACCCTCCTATAGACCCTTTCAGTAATAACCGAGTTACCTATCGGGGTAAAAATAGAAAAAAAATTCAAGACATCCTTAGGATCAAAACCAATACATACAGACAAAAATGGGGTCACATAAGAAAGAGTGGACCCCAAATTAATAGGGCAATACATGTCACGAGAAAAGAGTTATAACATACTAGTAACGATATCAGGTGTTGCCTTCGATTCCTGCTGAGATGTAAAAGCATACAACCTATTCCATCCTATACTATTACCAGAAGCAAGAGCAGACGCCGAAGCCACACCACTAGGTGCTGAAGCAGAAGATGAAGCAACTGGAGCTTTGACCGCTCCCGATGCACCCTTTTTGACTAAAAAATTTCTCAGCATATAGCCTGGCTAGTTATATTTAAAACACTTGTCCCTGCCTTCATCACAATATCCCTAATGAAGATGACTACAAAACTGGCAAGGAGGGCATGAAGAAGCTGACTGACCCCCACTTGCCTGAGATTGGGCACCTTATACCCAAAAATTATCACCACCTTGCAAATGATGGTCACCCAACTGCCTCGGGTTAGGAGCGCTATCAGTAGAGAAGGAACCAGAACTTCCCTACTTTTTCTTTAGCCATTTACCCCCATCATGACTGCCCTACTATTGAGCACTACCTTACTCAGAGAACCTACTTCTCTTACCCATTCTTTCCCCAAACTCTACCAGTTTCTTTTTCTCTTCCTCCACCTATAGAATATGGATAACCAACCTCAAAATTTCCATATCCTTGATCAGCAAAGCAGTTTTGATTTTAAGGATAAGATCTTGAGATAGCCCAGAAGTGAACTTTCTCATTCTTACCCTCATGTCAGCAACCAAATCAAGAACATATCTTGACAGCTGATGAAACTTCAAGGCATATTCCTTGACAGACATTTTACCTTGCTTAAGATTCACAAACTTCTCTATCTTTTCTTCCCTTAGCTCTTGAAGAAATAAATGATCTAGAAAAGTATTAGAAAAAGCATCTCATAAGTACAACACCGCCACATTACCTCTATTTTTATCTCACTTCTCATACTATTGGTACGCAACATCCTTGAATTGATAAGTCTCAAAGTTTACACCTTTCATATTTATGGCCTGCATCACCTTGAATATCTTCTCTATTTCATCCATAAAAGCCTGAGGATCCTCCTCCACATTCACACCAGTAAAAGTAGGAGGATTCAGATTCATAAACTGGCCAACCCTTGTGGCCTTAACAGACAACCCACCAGATGTATCTCACTCAGCCTGAGCAACAACTATTTGAGCAATAACATGAATATATTGGCAAAATTCAACATTAGTCACCTTACCTTGAGAAGGACTAATAGCAACTGAGGGAACTCTAGAATAATTAGTGACAAGACCCTAAGATTGAGTGCAAACTCCAGGCGTAGGAGATACCCTATCAACATCATCCCCAGATAGGACAGAAGAATTTTTTTGTGTTCCAGATTATTGAGGCATGATCTAAAATGTGAATAACCAAGGATTACAGAAAATTCTAGGACTCAGATTCCAAGCTTGAAAATAGAATACAAAGAAAGTAAAACATCCCTAAATGCCCTATAGCCTCTCTCTTATGAGTATGGGGTGCTATATACCCCTTAAAGAGTCTTAACCAGACACAACTTTGTAGACTCCCAATTGATCATAAACCTAAATCTCTGATACCAACTTGACATGACCCGACATGGGGCCTAGTCGTAATGGGCATCCCAAGTCCGACCAGGACCGGCAACCAACCCTATTACCCCTAATCACCAACCGCCTTCCTTGAGTTAGCTAAATTTCAAACATATAACATGATAGAATAATGACTCACATAAAGAATTTGGGATAGGATCACGACCGTGATAGACCCAACTGAGTCCAACCGTCCTATACCAATCATACAACCATACCAAGCCAAACCAAAATCATAAATCTAACCACAACCAAATTAGTTCCATTAATAATAAAAAATATATAGTCCCAAAATAAAATATGATGGAATAGTGAGAAATTTTGTCCAATAATGTCAGCCCTAATACCAATGCCAATACTAAGGATGACACTAATACCGATCCTACCCATTCCAACCCATAGTAGTTCTATAAAAGCCTCTAATTATAAGAATACAAAAATTTAGTTGGGACATGCCCCCAACCATATCCAAAACCAATATCCATGAATAATTTGAAGTATAAAATAACATCCATAAAATGGAGCCTTTAAGAGAAATAAAAGCTCACCACTTTAATCCAAAGTAGGACCCTAAGTGTTCGAATGCTAAGCAGGAAGAGTTGCATGGGGATATAGCCGCCCGAAGATAGGTTAGCGGGTGAACGCTAGCATGAACTCAGGATAAGGATAAAATAATTCTATTAAAGAAAATAAAGTAAGACTATCCATATGCACACAACTCATACATATATATGTGTGTATACATACATACACACACACACACACACACATATATATATATATATATGGTTTCTCTGCATTCATTGGGGAATGCACACCCATCTTATCTATTTTTAAAGAAGATAAAGAACTTCTTAGAACCACTTGTCGTGTTCTAAAGGTATGCTGAGTCTACTGGGATAATTGAAAATAAAGAATTTTTTTATGATCTTGTAGAATATCTATATGTTCTATCATTTATCTTTTTTCATTTAGCATATCGGGTAGGCCCCACCATCACATGGTCATGTCTCCTCTTAATTCCCATCCGTCCATTTGTTTCCCATTTTATTCATCTTTTACATCATTGCATAAGTCTTTGATTTTGTTTTTTTGTGAGTGTCATCACTACTTACGTGTCTAAGTTATGTAAGACTTCTGGAGAGAAATCCATTCTAGAATCATCGTCTGCATTTAGGTCTTGAGCAAATTGATCCATAGCTGAATTATAGTCTTCCATTATTGGATCATTTTCTTCACTATCTCCACTTGATAGTCCTAGTCTTATTCTTATTCTAGGTCTTGTTTCTTCTTTTGGTATTAAGAAAACTCTAGATTTTGACTCAGGTTCTGGATTTTCCATTGCTATTTCTTTAGGCTACTCTACTAGTATTTTTTTAATAGAGTCTACTACTATTTGTTCTATATTTCTTTTATCACTTTTTCTTCTTCACAAATAAAATCCATAACCTTTCTTAGTTTTGTCTTGGATAGATGAGGACGTTCCTTCGTCTAGTGTCTGGTACCTGTTGTCTTGAAACTAGCTGGGAGAATTCTCCCTACACTTTTTGGCAAAGTGCAAGCCATCAATGAATTTGATAAATCTTTACCAGTTACCGTTCGACCTAGACTAGCTGTATCTTTACCCGATATAGTAGGTTTCTCTGCATTTATTGGGGAATGCACACCCATTTTATCCATTTTAAAGGAGATGGAGAACTCCTTGGAACCACTTGTCATGTTCCATAGGTATGCCGAGTCTGCTAGGATAATTTAAAATAAAGAATTTTGATACGATCTTGTAGAATATCTATAAGTTCTATCATTTTTCTTTTTTCACTTATAAGGTTCTAATTATCTTGCCTTAAAGTCTCATTTGCGTGATTTAGTCTTTGAAAGGCCTCGATCATTGCAGAACAATAATCACAAAATATAATTTTGTCTGTGTCTTTTTTGATATTGTAATGGGGAACTCTTGTCATATTTGGTCTTAAATCTAGAGTAATATAATAATTTGGCCCCAAGCTTCCTCAGGCATAGTATAATGCACCTATGAGGTTATTGAAGCCTTTATAAAGAGGTGTTGTATAATTTTTTATATTGTCCATTACCTCCACCCATGTATGGAATACTTCCTGTGTCTATACCTTAACAACAACATAAAATTTAAATTTGTTAGTAGTATTTTCTCAGTAAAATAATAACTTAAAGCATTTAAAATTAAAATGAAATAGCCATTGTCTCTGCGAGTCTTTTGGTAAGATATCTATACATTGTTGATCAGGCATATCTGCTGTTTATCTACTCGTACGTCTGGTCTGAGTTTGAAAGTCAGGTTGGAGGGCTCATAATTGATCAGGTTGTATGGCCCAAAAATCATCCATTCTAGCTTTGGATGTTTCAACATTGTAAGTGGTCTGTAATAAGTATTGCTCATAAACGTCCTTAGATAGTCTTGGGAGGACAAGGCTTCAGCCTTACCTTTCCCCTTACCTGTATACTTATTGAAACAAAAATTGTTAGTCATTTTTTATTATAAGTCTGCTAAGTTGATCTGCTAAGTTATTATCCTTTCCTTTAATATGTTTAAACACAATGTTATAGATTGATGTGGCATCTAAAGAATTTAACCACCTTCTGTTACTACTATTCATTTTTTTTAATTTTTGATAGAATTTCACTAATGCTTCGCAATCAGTTCTTACTAATATTTTAGGTTTATACTATATATATAGTTTAAAACTATTTAAATCATAGATTACTTCTAGGGTTTCTATATCTATGCTTCTCATATTGCCTTTTTCCTTATACTTACCACTCGAATAGGCACAAATTTTTTCATCTTTTTTTTCACTGTATTTATTAGGTTTTGTTTTTAATATCGATCCCTATCCTTGAAGACTTTCATCTGTTTCTACAATTAAATAGTCTGTTTCTATTGGTAGAGGCAAGTTTGGGATGTCTTGGACCATTCGTTTAAGCTGTTGAACTAATTTTATATCTTCAGGATTAGAAGTCTTCTGTCCAATTGATCCTATTTTAGAATATATTGGCCCCGCTATCTTTCTTAAGTCTCTAACAAAATTCCTAGCATAATTTAGTAGTCCTAAAAATTTTTGTAAATCCTTTGTTTTATCTAACCTGTCTGGCATTTCTAAGACCTTTTTCGCTATGTATGGTTGTAATTTTATTTTTCCGTCTCCAATGACCACTCCTAGAAAATTAATACTATTTTTACATAGTTCCATTTTCTTTCTACTTATTATTATTCCATTATCTACAAATAATTTAAATACTTATTGTAAATGTCCTAGATGTTCTCTTATATTATTACTGAAAAGTAAAATGTCATCTACATAAACTAATACAAAATTTTTATAACTCCCAAAAATACTATACATATTTCTCTGAAAAATTGGGGGTGCAGTCTTCAGTCCGAATAGCATAAGTAGCCATTCAAAATGTCCTTCTGGACACGTGAAGGCTGTCTATTCTATGCTATCATTGTGTATCTTAATTTGCCAGTATCCTGATTTGCAGTCAAACTTACTAAATACTTTTCTTCCTTGTATTCTATTTATTAGATTTGATTTATCTGGCAACTTATATCCATCCATAGTGGTATTATCATTCAATCATCCATAATTTATTACCATTCTGGCCTTTCCTCACAGTATTTTACCACGGTTTCTTACCATAAAAGTTGCTGATCTATGTCTTGACTTGGATATTCTTATTATTCCTAAGTCAAATCGCTCCTTTATCTGTACTTTAAAATTCTTAAGATCTCCATTTGTAGCTTCTATAGATGCTATTTTATAGTATATTCTGGATTGATTATTTCTAATTTAGAGGTAATTTGATTGGAGTCTCAGTGCTGTAAGGGCTTTTCTCCAATTTTTTCTAATTTTTCTAGAATTTGTATTATTTTATCTAGGTCTTTCTGATCTTTTATTACTCCTATATGTTGTATTCCTTTCTTAAAATTGTACAATTTTGTATTCATCTCTATTAAGGTATAGTCTTTTTCTAATTCCTCTATTGTTAGTGAATTTTGTAATTCTACATACATTGTTATCTTATCATTACATGTACAATTTTCTTCTTTGTCACATACTAGTGATTTTTTGGGTTTTATCTGAGTGGAGCTATTTGAGCTTTCTTCGTCGAATTTATCTTTAAGGAAATGGTATTTTGTTAGCCTAGGTTATGTTTGTGCCGGTGAGTGAGTTATAATGCTTGCAAAGATTACCCAATCTCTTGTAACAGAATAACCTCCATTATTTTGTACCATAAAATCTAATCCTAATACGAAGTCTTCCCTTATATTTAAGTCTCTAACTAGTATTTCATTGAGTTTGTATGATAGTTGATAGCATTTTTCACAAGTATTAATAAAGGTTACCTTTGCTCTTGGTATATATTTTGTATAAGTGTTATACGTTCCATCCATCTGCATGGATTCTTGGGGTTTTGATAATTCTTTAATTATTCTAGGTGTTACAATTCTGGTATTTAATATACTTCTTGTACATCCTGAATCCACAATAGCTAATGTTTCAAACTCATAATCTTGAATTCTTATTTTTGCTAAGACTTTGACTGTACTAATGTTCTTTTCTTCATTACATATCATTCCTTTGAATGATGTATTTATCGATTTTTCCATTTAACTTTATTATTTTCTACAAATGTATTTTATAATTCTACCTCTAGTACCTCTTCTCCTTTAATTACTTCTTTATGTTTTTTCGAGGTTATTTATCCTTATTTCTAACTTTTTAGTCTTTCATCTAGCTTTAATATTCTATCGTCTGTTGTTTTATCTACTGGTTCCTATTTAGAAAAACTATTTAAATTATTTTCTGGTTTTTGGATTTCTGAGGCTTTTTCTATACAAGTTATACATCCTTCTATGTAGCATTTTTTACATTTTGATCTTTTGTATCTACTTGGCTACAATCCACAATCAAAACACTGATTACTGTCTAATCCCTTACCTCTTTCAAATTCATGATCACATTCTTCTATAATGTTGACTAATCATGGTAGTCTGGTATTATCTTTTCTAATCCTACTTCATTTATAAATTCTTCTCCTTCAGATTCTGAGGAGTCTATGGGGTCTCTTTCTTCTTCAAATACCTCTATACTCCTTATAGAATATATACTTTTGTTGTTTGACATTTATTCATCTACATTTAACATATTTTCATTTACGTCTTATATTAATTGTGCATTCCTAGATCTACTATTATTTCTTTTTGGACAAGTATTTGCTAGGTGCTCTATACTTCCGCAAGTAAAACATTCTAATTTATTTTTATAGGTTCTGCTAGTGTTATACTTCCTTACATGTTTTGGTTTATCTAGGTATGGCTTCCTCGCATTTGATCTCCTTAAGTAGTATTTTTTCCTAGGACGATAGTCTCTTTTATATGATTTTTTATATTTTTTCTTCTTATAATCTTGATTATAATGTTGTGTGGTATATATATTTTTACAAAATCCTATATCACTTTTTTTTAATTGTTTTTGTATTTGTATATTTGTACATTTTTCTTATAATATTCTTTGTTCTATTGACCATTTTGTGTCTGGGTTTTGTACTACTACTTCTCTTTTGAACCACTTTTCTTCTATTTTTCTTTCTAGAGCCCTAGTAATTTATAAATAATCTTTTTCCTAGAGTTTGATCAAACGAGTTTCCACTAATTGTACAATAATAAAAGTACTCCTTTAGAAATTCCTTAATTTTTGACCAATTATTAATACTTAATTGTTCTAAATTTATTAAAGACATATGTTGTAATACTACTAATCCACTATTGGGATCTTCGCCCGTTAGTAAAGTATGTACTTTCTTTTAAAAATTATATGGGTTAGCCCCCATTTCTACCAATTCTTGAAAATCTTCGGGGAATATTGTCTTATATGCTTCCCATAATGCTTAAGTATACTCTCCTAGGAACGTTTCTAGATATCTATACATATTTTTTGTATCTGGCTCTTGATTAGCTTATATGTGTTGTATATAATCTGTTACAACTACATTCTTCTATATGTCTATTACAGCTTTCCATGTCTGAGGTCGTGAGATGCTAGATTTAAAATCTTTCCTTTATTACCACCTTCTTGTAACTTAATGGGTTCTTCTATTGGTATTCTTCTTCCTATAGGTTTTATGTCCTGTTCTACCTGTTCTTCAGGGTTTATTCTAAATACTCTATATCTTGGTAAATTGCCTGTTGTTATATTTACCCTTTGCATACTAGTTGTCTTTTGGAAAATGCTTGAAGTACTTGCCGCACTTTTTATAAATTCTTTTATACTTTCTATCTCATCTATACCATAGCTAGTTTCTAAATATTCTTCTTTCCTTTCCTTTTTAAGTGTGTAACCATAATTATTGTTTCTTAATTTACATTTGACAAAATGTTCTTTAGTTTTGGTAAGATTGAGGTTCCCCATTTTATAGCCTATACATTTGAAAGTTTGATTGTTATTTATTTCATATAGGGCGACTGCTTTCATTATAGCATTATTTACTTCAAAATCTTCTTCTAGTATTTCTATATTCATAAATTAGTATTTTCACTTTCTTCAACTTCTTCATTGGTTTCTTTTTCATTTGTGTTTTGATAGTCTGTGAACCTTACCGCGGTTTCACCTTTATTGTTTACATACATTAAATGATTAGTTGGCTTTTGTATTTCTTTCATAGTGAATCTTTCTAGGTTCCAGTCTAATCCTACATATTCTTCTAAATTTATCTTTAAGGGTTTCATTAATCTAATACCCTTATTTCCAATTAAACTTACTACATCATCTATTTTTAATCTAAACTTTGTACTACTATTAGTGGCAAGTTTTCCTATAAATCCTACACATATTAGTAGATTATTTCCATTTTCATCTCCTCACATCCTTTAGTCTGAATACCTATTTTTATATATTTTCCAAATTCTAGAGAATTTATCATAAAGTCTGGACTGTAAATAAAGAGTCCTCCATTAGTTGACATGTCTACTTCTGTTATTCCTATTATAAATCTTTTCAAGTTTGACCATCAGTATCATATATTGTAACTAATACTTTAGTTCCTAGGTTCTTTCTAGTTAATCCTTTTAAACCTATTACTATAAGTCCCATGTGCATGAGGCTCATGTTTGATTTTGTATTTTGTTTTAAATATTTTGGGCTAATTAAATTTATACTGGTGCTATTTTAACCAATAACGCTCATTTGTTCTTCTCTATAATGTTTATATAATTGTGCCTGTGAAAATATTCCTTCATTATATATTGTCTTAGCGCTTAATAGTTTTATTTTATTCTGTTGAAAAAGTTGTATATCCTTATCTATATCTACTATTTCTTCTAGCTGTTGTCGTGAGGTCATCTTTGGTCTATTTATTATTTTAGACAACATGTTGGTTTTTAGTCTGTCTGGGTAGAACTTGATCTTGTGGGTGTTAAAAGAAAGTCCATGATTTTTTTAGTAGATTTTAGCTTTTCTTTTTCTCTTTGAGGGGTCAATTCTATTTTCTTCAATTGTTCTATGAATTCATCTATACTCTTATCTTGACTATCCTTTTGTTTTGCCTTTTCTATATTTTTATTAAGTTCTAATAGTAATAAAATTATAATATTATTCTGTTTTTTGATTAAAGAGTCTATTTTTCCTTGGGGTTGATAGTTTGATAATCTTTCGGGATTTGGTTAAATCTGTACTGCCTTTTGTAATATTGCTAGATAAAGTTTATCATATAGTGGATCACTCATGAGAGTATTATATTTTTTATTTGATTAATTTCTTTTCTAACCTCTTATAGTCCTAGCTTTATTTCAGGATATTCTAGGTTAACCTTATCTTTATTAATTAAATCTTTCACTTTGTTTTCTAGTTCTGCTTGTTGGTTCTTTAGGAAGTCAAAATTTTATTCTATTTTATC
>NC_061112.1:64559581-64756003 GCF_002878395.1 Capsicum annuum
CTAATGCTTTCTAGTCTACACTTTAACAAGTTTATACGTTCTACACATTTTAATAGATTTGTAGGGTTTAAAATAATCGCTTCTGACAGGCCTATCATTTCTACTACCTTTATTTGATTTATTAAAGTTTGTTCTATTTTCAATATTTCGTTTCTTTGCTTCAATTCTTTATATAAATGATTGTATAGTTTTTGTACTTGCTTGGTAAAGGGATGTGTTTTCATATATCTTTCCTCCTTATTTTATCCTAAATGAATACTTACTACCTTACACTTTTCTTTGAAATAGCTTATTCTTTTATTGTAACATTCTATATCACTTCTAATTCCATGTAGTTCCCATCTTACTGCACTTAAATATTCTTTGAATGGTTCTGGTAATGATGTTTCTAGTGTTTCTAATAATTTCAAATAACTACTTAAAACTATTTCTAGTTCTACTTTTTTACCGTTTGTTTTATTTCTTCATTTAAATACCAATATCTTAGTCGTATATTTCTAGCAAAAGGGTGTCTTTTCATCTATTCCTAGATTTAAGATGTCCTATCAACTTAGATTCTAGTTTAGATATTATGATGATTAGGTGATCTAGTCTTAGAGGGTCTTCCTTTGTACTATTACGTCTCTTATATTCTAACTATAGACTATTTAATTTTTCTCTAATCTCTCCGTAAGACTTAGTATTTCTATGAGGCTTTCTCATTAAGCTAGATAAATAACCTTCTTTCATCTCAAAATTTCTTCTACCCTTAATTCATTTGTATAATAGAATATTTTGACCTATACTTCAGATAATCTATTATCTACTTGTAGTAGTTCTTGATAAACTTCTTCGCTTGAATCTGGCGAAGCTGCCTTTGTTCTATTAAAATGTTATATAAATTTGTATATTCTTTCTTTAGGATTTTAATATACCAATATTATTCTGAATCTAATATTATTCGATTTTCGTAGGGTCTAGGTTTTTTTCTTAGATTTCTAGAAATACTATCTGACACCATATATAATAAAACCTCCTAGAATCTTCAGGCTCTGATACTAATAATATACAAAAATAATAACAGACAAATAGAGAGGCTCCAACTTTAAGACCAAACATGACAAGAGTTCCCTAATACAATATCAAAAATGACACAAACAAAATTATATTTTGTGAGCATTGTTCCGCAATGACCGAGGCCTTTCAAAGATTAAATCACGCAAATAAGACTCTAAGGCAAGATAATGAGAATCTTATAAAGGAAAAAAAAGACAAATTACAGAACATATAGATATTCTACAAGATCGTATTAAAATTCTTCATTTTGAATTATCCCAGCAGACTCAGCATACCTATGGAATCTGACAAGTGGTTCTAAGGAGTTCTCCATCTCCTTTAAAAATGGATAAGACGGGTGTGCATTCATCAATGAATTCAAGAAAACCTACTGTATCGGGTAAAGATACAACTAGTCCAGTTCAAACGATAACTGGTAAAGACTTATCAAATCCATTGATGGCTGACACTTTGCCAAAAAGTGTAGGGAGAATTCTCCTAGCTAGTTTCAAGACAACAGGTACCCAAACACTAGACGAAGGAACGTCCTCATCCACCCAAGACAAAAATAAGAAAGGTTATGGTTTTCATTTGCGAAGGAAGATTAGTGATAAAATAAATATAGAAAAAATCGTAGCAGACTCTATCAAAAAATTACTAGCAGTGCAGCCTAAAGAAATAGCAATGGAAAATCCAGAACCTAAGCCAAGATCTAGAGTTTTCTTAATACCAAAAGAAGAAACAAGACCTAGAACGGGAACGATATGAGGACTATCAAGTGGAGACAGTAAAGAAAATGATCCAACAATGGAAGACTATAATTTAGCTATGGATCAATTTGCTCAAGACCCAAATGCAGACGATGATTTCAAAATGGATTTCTCCCCAGAAGCTTTACACAACCTAGACACATAAGTAGTGATGATACTCATAAAAAGATAAAATCAAAGACGTATGCAATGATGTAAACGATGAATAAATGGAAACAAATAGGCGGATAAGAATTAAAGAGGAGACATGACCATGTGATGGTAGGTCCCACCCGACATGCTAAAGTTTTTTCAAGACATTTGAAGTCTGAATTTAAAATTTGCCAGATGCCTATAAATAGCCCCATTTTAGACTTAAAGAGACAGAGAGAAGTTAGAGAGAGAGAAAAGAGCAAGAAAAATATTGTGAGCATTAAGAAGTTTCTTATTTTCAAAACTTGTTCATAAGTTTGCATAAAAAAAGAGAGAGTGTGTAGAAATGTGTATTGTTAATAAGTTTTTTGTTTCGTTCCCACCGGTAGCTGTTAATTTTTAGGGGACTCCCGAAAGGGAATCCTCACTTCTTCCTAAGACATATAAGTAGTCTCCACTAAGATCATTGTAATTTTCTCCCTAATTTGTAAATTATGTTTTGTTATATCAATTTCATATCTTCTTCGGATGGTTTTCGATATTATATTATTGGTCGGGATGCCCATGCGAATTACCGCCAGCCCTCCAATCGTATAAATCGGGATGGCCGTGCGAAATACCACCAGCTCCCCGATCCTATAAATTTGGTACATTGCTTATAAATATACCCTTAGTATATGGTTATTCTCTCAGTGTTTAGCAATAACGATGGATTAATCTGTAAATTCCTAGAGAATTAAAAAGTCCGACAAAGATTTGAAAGGACTATTGTATCATCCGGGGGTGTGATTAATGAAGACATTGCTAAATACCTTAAACTGAAGAGAAAGAGATGAGTGGGGCAAAAAAAGAGCTTTTTGGGAGAAAATATACGTTGATCTTTATAATTTCACTACTATACATGACTAAGGATAATGAAGGAGGGAGTACTGAGTAGGATTTAACACCATATTTGAAAATATCCGCTTCAACTCTGCTTCTTGCTCATACCTTCTTACATGTTTTAATTAAACTATATTTTTGCTTGTTATACTACTTCTATATTTGTCTGTTTTTACTTCTGTATATTATTGGTATCAGAGCCTAAGATTCTAGGAGACTTTATTATATATGGTGTCATACAATATTTCTAGAAATCAAAAAGGAAAACCTAGACCCTACAAAGAATGAATAATATTAGATTCAGAATACTATTCGTATATTAGAAACCTAAAGAAGGAATATACAAATTTATGTAACATTTTAATAGAACAAAAACAGTTATACATTAGTTTACTTGAAGTTTTGCCAGATTCAAGCAAAGAGGTTTATTAAGAACTACTACAAATAGATAATAGATTATCTGAAGTACAGGTTAAAATATTCTACTATACAGACGAACTAAGGGTAGAAGAAATTTTGAGTCGAAAGAACGCTATTTATCTAGCTTAATGAGAAGACCTCGTAGAAATATTAAGTGTTACAGAGAGATTCAAGAAAAATTAAATTGTTTATATTTAGAATATAAGAGACTTAGTATTACAAAAGAAGATCGTCTAAGACTAGATCACCTAATCACCATAATATCTAATCTAGAATCTAAGTTGATAGGACATCTTAAATCAAGGGATAGATGAAAAGACTTCTTTTTGCTAGACATATACGACTAAGATTTTGGTATTTAAACGAAGAAATAAAACAAAAGGCAGAAAAAGTAGAACTAGAAATAGTTTTAAGTAGTTATAGAAACACTAGAAACATCATTACCAGAACCATTCAAAGAATATTTAAGTGCACTAAGGTAAGAATAACATGGAATTAAAAGTGATATAGAATGTCACAATAAAAGAATAAGCTATTTAAGAGAACAATATAAGTTAGTAAGTATTCATTTAGGATAAAATAAGGAGGAAATATATATGAAAAGACATCTTTTTGCCAAGCAAGTACAAAAACCATACAATAGGTGCCTTATCAGACCTATTTTAAATAAATCAAGGAGGAAATATATATGCTAACACATCCCTTGTTACCACAGCATGTCACATCTTCAATAGGTGCCTTATCAGACCTATTTTAAATAAATCACCTTATGAACTCTGGAGAGGAAAGAAGCCCAACATCGGATACTTCCATCCCTTTGGTTGTAAATGTTTTATTCACAACAATAGTAAGAATATATTAGGAAAATTTGATCCACGAAGTGTCAAAGGTATTTTTCTTAGGTACTCTTCCACTATTAGCACTTACAGGGCTTTTAATAAAAGAACTCTGTGTGTTGAAGAATCTAGGCACATTGTTTTTGATGAATCTAACCACCTCCTTACGAGTTTGAGTGTTGATGAAGAACAGGTAAGTAATATGTAGAATGGAGAAAATCATAGCACAACCTCAAAACCTTCATTGGACAAGTCGAATACACCCCCTACAGAGTCGACTCCCACAGCAGAAATAGTTAAATTGAATGTTCCAAAAGAATAGAAGCATGATGATAGCCATCCAAATGAACTCATCATTGGAAATCCTAAAGATAGAGTGCAAACTAGAGCGTCATTGAGGAGACAAGCATTAGTTTACCTTGTGTCCCAAATAAAACTAAAGAAAACTGATGAAGCTCTCAATGATGAATCATGAGTTGAAGCTATGAAGGAAAAGCTGGACCAATTTGAAAAAAATCAAGTTTGGACTCTAGTTGAAAGACCAAGAAACTGCTCAGTAATTGGAACCAGATGGGTCTACAAAAATAAATTAGATGAAGAAGGTAAAGCTATTAGAAATAAAGCCAGACTTGTAGCTCAAGGCTACTCTAGCAGAAAGGTATTGATTATGACGAGACCTTTTCCCCCGTGGCAAGTTTAGAGTCAATACAAATTTTATTAGCTTTTGTTGCATTCAAATGTTTTAAGTTGTACCAAATGGACATAAAAAGTGCTTTATTAAATGACTTTATTTGTGAGGAAGTTTTTGTAAAACAACCCCCCGCATTTAAAGATCCTTTATTTCCGAATCATGTTTTCAAATTATAAAAAGCACTCTATGGCCTCAAACAAGCTCCAAAAGCTTGCTATGAGAGATTGAGTACTTTAATACTAAATAATAATTTTCAAAAGGGTAAAACTAACACAACTCTATTCATTCAAAATCTTGATTCAAATCTTCTTATTATGCAAATTTATGTTGATGATATTATTTTTGGTAGTTCTAACATCTCTTTGTGCGAGAATTTTTCTAATCTGATAAAAGGAGAATACAAAATGAGTCTTATAGGTGAGCACACATTCTTTCTTGGATTACAAATCAAACAAACTCCCAAAGGCACCTACATCAGTCAAGCAAAATACACAAAAGAATTTATCAAAAAGTTCAGTATGGAGAAAAGAAAGGCCTATGGAACACCCATGAGCCTATCCACAAGAATTGATTCAGATTTATCTGGAAAAGACATTGATGAAAAGATGTATCAGGGGATGATCAGATTTATACTTTGCTTGACTACAAGTCGGTCAGATATTATGTTCAGTGTGTGTAAATATGCCAAATTCCAGTCGACTCCCAAGGAGTCTCATCTCACTTCCATTAAATGAGTCATCCGATATCTAATAGGAACTCAAGACATTGGTCTATGGTATCCCTGCTCCTCACACTTTGATTTAATTTGTTACTCAGATGCTGATTTTGTAAGAGACAAAAGTGATAGGAAGAGCACTAGTGGAACATGTCAAATTCTTGGTGATGCCCTCATCTTGTGGCATAGTAAGAAACAAACTTCCACTACTCTTTCAACCATTGAAGCTGAATACATAGCTATCGAAAGATGTGGTACTAAAATCTTATGGATTATATGCATCAGCTTCTTAACTTTGATTTATCTTTTGAATTTGTTCCTAATTTGTGTGATAACACTAGTTCCATTAGCTTATTTAAGTATACTGTGCATCACTATAGGGAAAAACATATTGATTCAAGCATTATTTTATTTGAGACGATGTAGAGAATGGTGATTTTTTTCTAAAATTTGTTGACTCAGAGAACCAAATAATAGATATTTTTACAAAACCTCTGCTAGAAGAAAGATTTTGCTTCCTTCAAAAAAGGCTTGGTATTTTTATCATTAATGATATTTAAGCCTTATTTAGAATTTGTCGCAATTTTTACTACATAAAAGTCATGCATTCGTCTAAACATACCTCTTTTGTCATTGCATTATTTATCTTTCTCTTTACTGGTGAATTTCTTTGTCTGCATATTGCTCGTGTATTATTTCTTTTTGATTATGTCAAAGGGGAGAAGACATGAATATCAGAGTAGCCTACCAGTCAGGGGGAGCAAAGCAAAAGTTTACATGTCAGCTAATATTTACACAAGTCAGGAGGAGCAAACTATCAGACAGGGAAGTCAACTGATGTTTACTCTTGTTATTATAAAAAAAGGGGAGATTGTTAGCCTCCTAAGTCTATATTTTAATAATGACAAACGAACAAGTATATCTTTGTAGGACACTAAAGACTACTAATATTGGAAGTACAAAGGAAACTGTCTCCATGAATAGAAGGACATCAGGAATGGAAGAACATCTATGGTATCCAAGTACCATCAATAATAATAAGAACAAATGGAAGGAAAATATCAGCCCCAAATGTTATGGAAAATCAAATCAAGATTTTGGAAGATAGAAGAATATCTCACCAAAGATATGGAAGATCATAGGAATCAAACAGTATGATAAGTAGATCAATCAAATATCATAAAAATAGAAGAAGGATCACAATACTAAAATCGTGGAAAATCAAATCAATCAAGAAGAGAAGATCATGAGCACATTTAGAAAGGCATCAATCTCTACAAAACCAAAAATAAAAGTATATCACAGACATATCTGATAAGGACGTGATCCAAAGCCATATATAGACATATCATACGGTTACATTCCTTAATTAAGGAATCAATTTACGTCCTTGATTGAGAAGAAATCTCTTGAGTTTCTTTATGAAGAGTAGAAGCCAAAGACAATAAAAGATGAAGAATGAAGATCGACACTTTTTGATACAACTTCAAGGAGAAAATTCAAAGTGTCTCATTCTTAGTCTTAAAAGGCTCTATACTTTTTACTTTACAATTGGTATATAGAGAGTAGTATCGAGTCAACTTTGTAACATCAACTGAAGCTGTGTCACAAGATCTAAAGAGAAAAATAAGTCTTCAAAACTTGTTTCCTATCATTGTACTCATACCCAATATTCAATGATCTAAGGAAACTTTGAAGCCCAAGGGCACTGGAAGTAGGCACCACATTGGTGTTCCAAACCAGGATAAATTTCTGTGTTATTAATTTATGTTCTATTATTTATGTACTTAATTGTTTCGAGTCTAATCTTTTTGTGAAGTGCACTGATCTGCAGGATTCACTGAAGAAAAATTTCAATTCACCCCTCTTTAATTTTAATATCGATCTAAGAAAACATCAGTAATCTCGACCCGCGATGTGATGGAACCGATGGAAAGAGACCTCAACCACAACACCGCTTCATCCATTAGAGAGAATGGGAAAAGGCATAACTATATGGACTCTTGTCAGATGTAAGCAATATCAAAGGGAGCACACACGTCCATAAAAATTTTCAAATATAGATTTGGGTCTTCATGAGATTGACCCCCAAAGAGACCCTTCATTTGTAGCATGTGGAGCATCACACTTATGATGTGGAATACCCTATTCCCTTTATTCGGTAGGATGCAGATGTCGCTAGCATGCCCCGTATCATAGAGGTGGTCCTCATTATCAAAAGAACTATCAAAGGTCCTAGAGTTGCTTTCATGATCATTCATTGTATTGTGGACACTAATAAACACACCTATAAAAGAAACAAAAACAACAAACAACACAAATAACAAACACTGCAAGTAAATCCAAAGTTACTATCAATACCACATAAGAAAAAACTAAGTTTCACTCCCTGACAATAGAGCTATTTTCGATCATGGTCAACTTCTTTCATTTTTTAGGGCAAGGCGATCATTGTCAATACAATAAACCAACATGAGTTGGGGTCGAATTCATGAGGAGTGTAACTAGTTTTTGAATCCTATGCACGTTGAAAGTTACTAAGTGTTGACCCTCAATGTATATTTTAAGATAAACATAATTGAAATTGGGGGAGGGTATGATTTAAAAGTTGTTTGAACAAAATTAACTCGTAACACTAAACAAGAGAAATAATTTTTGATTAAATTCCAATGAGAGAAGAGTCTTGGGGCTATGCTTTCCTAGGGGAAATTAGTGTATGGGTGCTTGAGAGTAAAATTCCAATTATAGTTAATGAATATATAGGTAGGCTAGGTTAGAGGTTATGGTGTTAGTCTTTCAACAAAACACCAAAATTTCACCCATTGATTATTTTGAAAACCTCATGGGTGTGTCAAAACAATCAGCCTAAGACCTCAATATAACATCCCTATTTCTAGGATGATACTCAAGACATAGCAAACCCACAAACCATCATTATTTCTAAGACAATGTTAAGGAGTGAGCTACAATCTACTTTATTGTTCATTAATACTCATCACCCACATACGTCTTTCAAGGGTGATGTGGGATCTAGGAAAGTTGGGGATTTCTCCCACAACTTCCAATTCAACAATCAAGTATTAGTGAAACCCAACATCATTAACTAAGAATCGGAACTAACAATCATTAAACATACACATTAACACCCTATTTAAACATAACCCAAAGTATACTATTTAGCTACTCATGAAAATTGAGAAAAGATATATACCCAAGTTGGCATTCAATGTCTCTATTGATGTAAAGCAAGAATAATATCAAATCCAATTCCAAATTATTACTAAAAGTCTCTTGGAATGTCAACAATAATTGTTCTTTCCTAATTTAGAAAGTTTTTACTCTATACAAAACTTGAAAATTAGTTGAAAGATGCCTTAAGAGTGTAAGGTTTTGCCCTTTTTAGAATTGGAACTAGCTACACAAATTTACCAATCTGCCTCTGGAAGACATCCACACCATCGCGATCACTATTAGGTAATCTCGATCGTGACTCCCATAATTAGTCTATCATGATTTCCAAGCTTTGACTGGGTCTTAACTGGTCATGATCGCGACCCTCAGACCATGGTCATGGTAATTGAGGGTCGATCCTTTCTCTGGATTTTATAGCTTTGCACTAACTTTGCCCTTTTTGTTTTCTTTTTAGCTTACTTCACTTCATTTCTTCCAGTTTCATGTAAAACCTGCAAACCATGGGAATTAGTGCATTCAAATAGAAAATTTGTCTCATTTACATAATTTAACCATAGTAGTGTGCACAAATTTGGATGTCAATGAGTGGTAAATTTACCACTTATCAATGGTGGTGAGATGGTTGTGATAGTTTTTATTTGTGGATACTTATTTGTCAGATGGATCAGTTTAGTCCAATCAGGGTCAAGTGGATTTGATTCTAGTATTAAGTTTATATCTATGGATTGGGCCACGTATTTACAACCTATATTTTGAGGTTTGATTCAATTTGAGACATTGTTTATAATTTGACTTGGCTTACCCACTAGCTACTAGTTTAGTTTTATTCGGTTTAGAGAGATTGACTTAGATAAGTGTTCAAAGGATAATCCACTAGCATATGGTATTGGTTTCTAATACTTTTGACCTTCATTATTAGTAAAGTTGGTCTTTTTAGAAGTCTACTTAGCAGGAGATGGGGTATCCAAGATTGAGTTTAGAGTGGCTTTTCACCCTTTTATTGACATTCAGCTAGAGTAGATTGTTCAATTTCTAGAAGCTATGCTTCAGACTTATGATATTAGTTATGAGGGTCACTAGGACTATTTTATTTGGCTTTGTAGAGATTGTATGCATTATTCACCACCCTTTGGGTGTTCGATGGAACCTTTTGAGGCATAATTCATATGCTAGTTATGTGGATCTTTGATGGGTCAACATCATTCTTTTAAGGTTGGCTGTGATAGGATTATAAATATAAGACTTGGATGATGCTAGAGAGATTTTGTGTTGTTCAAAGTATATAATAGGTTTGTAAAGACAAGAGAATTTTAAATTTAGTGTTTGGAGTTGGCTATATAATTCATGTATTGGGGGTTCTGTAACATGGTTGAGTTTTTGCTTAGTTGTTCTCATATCAGTATAATGTCAGTATATTATGGTTTGGTACCCATATACTACTAACGATCTTTGTTCATTTAGAGGTTGGTCAGCTTTTGAGGATGTGTCTGAGTTTATTTGAGTATTAGGGAAAGTGGTAGAAGTTGATGTGGTTTCTTTAACGAAGTCTCATGAAAGCGTAGTTTAGTTGTGGAGTTACTTAAGGACCCTTGAAGGGACATTATAGGACCAATACCTTATTCATTTGATCTTTCGGGTTCTATCTAATACTTAACTTTTGAGGAGGAAAGTCCTTTTAAGAGTGGATGTTATAATGACCCTCTAGGTCATTTTCTCTATTTTCATGCTTTTTCTATATTTTGTGATTTTCCATAATGGCTATAGGTCATTTATGACTTGTTGAGACTATTGGCTTAGTTCTTGGAGAGTTATTTTTGGTTTTAAGCCCATTTCTTTATTTTAGAGCTTGTGAATTTAAAAAATTTGTCTTTGGCTAAAATTTTAGGTAAACAACCTCAAATGATAGTTTTGATAGTTCCTCTAGCTTTGAAACATGGACTATAGGAAAGGATAAGCTTTGGTCTAAGTCTTAAGGTATCCATGCTCATTTTGGGCTATTGGATAAAATTTGGTAAAAATGGAATGATAAGGTGCGGTGCCCATTTTCTATCAAAATAATCTCTATTAGAGATTTTGATGGTTTTGTTGAGTTTGAAATACTGAATTAGGTAGGGTAGCATAATTTGTTTAGTTGCACGAGGTTCTGAACAAATCTTGAGCACCCAGTCGGAGTCCATTTAGACTTGGTAAAATTTTTGGTGCCACGATTATTGGTGAAACCTCTTTGCTGATCGCTTAAGAGATGATTGCTTAAGAAGCTGGGCACTGCTTAAGCAGTATTTGGTCAAATCATTAAGGGCCACTTAAGTAGACCTTGGAAGCTTAAGAAATGATCGCTTAAGCGTCAACTTATAAATAGCCCTCCCTTAATTTTAAGCTCTTTCTCTTAGTGTCTTTCTCCATAGCTCACAATTGGGAGCTTTGAAATTAGTGGGTAATTAATAATTGATGCTTGGATTAGCTGGGGAACATTGAAGTGAGCATTTTGTGATCAATTATCTGTGGTTCTCGACCAAATTCCCTTTTAGTTCACTATTTTATTTGTGATTCCCTTAACTTTTGGGTTTGTTTTGGTCTTCATTTCGAGCTCCTATTGTGATCAAATTTGAGCATGCATTCCTTGTCCTTTAAGGGATCTCATGAAGGATTAAGTTTTTGAATTTTGATAATGGGACACATGGGCCTCTTTTTGAGCTGATTCTCAACCTAGAGTTTATTACGGTAGTTTAGGTTTTGTTTTACATATATTGATGTGTAGATATGAATTTTACACCACAACAACAGTCAGAGATCAAGGAGTAGAGATAATTAGTTCTAGGATGGTTTGAGACTACAGTTCGGCTATGAGGTAGGCTATGATCTATGTTTCTTTATGAGAATACATATTGTATAGATTGCGTGTGGGGTAGGGATCGTAAGATAGGTTTTTAGTTATCTTATCGCCTTTACCGTTGATAACGCTCAAATTACACTCTTGAATGGGTGTAAGCGATCGTTGTCAATATAAAACCCAACTAGGTTGGGGTCGAATCCCATAGGGAATAGAGTGTGAATGTCAATTTGTTTACGAAATACTTTACTGGTAGTTTATCATCTCTAAAAGTTGGGGGTTTAAAGTTCACAATGTATCAATCTTCACTTTCTGAATTTTTAGAGTTGTTATCAATATAAATGGGAAACCAGGGTTATGATCACCAAAGGTTTCGGGTATTGACAGATACCAGGTAATGCTAGAGATCCTCAGAATAAGTAGAACAACAGAATATCCCTGACTATGGTACTATATGACTTATCTCGCAACCTCACCAGAAAATTTATTATCTAATTCTCTCAAACTTAGATAATTTATCTATATCCAATCGGATGTTATCTCAGGTAGATTAATCCAGTTACGACATTAATCATTAAACAGAAGGTTGGTAGCTTTCGAGTCCCTGTTGATAATTCCTGTCCTCTAGTCTATTTCTCCGTTAGAAGTAAATAGAACCTAAGGCATAATCTAATGTTTGCAACCATTAGATTTCAGTTAAAACCACAGAATTTTAAGATGTTCTACTACTCTTTGAATCCGTGAAACACCTAGCATCATATCAAACCCTAATCCTTGGATCCCATAACCCCGGATAACAAAATTAGCCGCTCATGATTTGACGAAGGAAATCACAAGTTGAATTCATGATGATAATGATAAACTTACGTATAGATGGAAAACAACAAATAATTTCTTCAATTAAATCCCAAGTTAGAAACCCAAGAATAATTGATAAGAAAGAAACTAAAAATAATTGGCAAAAGAGAACAATGTACGTGTTTCTCCCTCTAAAATTCCTGTTCTAAATAATGAAAACGTCCTTGCTTAAAAACCCTAAAAGCTGCTATTTATACTAAAGCCTAATTAAGGAAATAAAATAACAAAATCACTGCTGGGCTTGGATTTAGGTGACGCCATATTGGTGTTGGTCGTCAGGCTTTTGACGACTTCTCAGATATGTCATCAGAAGTCATGCCATCTTGACCTGTTCTTCCGCACTCTGACGATGCCCTATGACAGCTTACCACACTTTTGATGGCATATAGCAAATTTCATTAGACCTTCAGCTTATTTCACCATGTTCTGCCTCACTCTGACAACATATTCTGATGGCTTACCACATTTGTAGCGACATATTAAGAATGTCGTCACTCTCATGCAGCAACTCTTCTCCACTATTATTCTTGACGCCTTTTTCTGGTAGCTTAACACATCTCTGACGGCTTGCAAGAAATGCTGTCAGACTCATATCAGCTCACTTGTACCAGATTTTACTTATTTTGTTCATATTTCCTATGTTTTCCTCCCATCCTTGCTACAACTGCAATATAATAAGAAAATAATCAAAAACAACCAAAAGTTGCTTAAGACTTCGCAATTATTTAGAGTTAAAAGCCTCAAATGTGTTAGCATCTGCTTACACATCAACACCCCCAACTTAAAACAATTGCTTGTCCTCAAGCAACCAAAACAAAACTAAGAGAATACAACGAACATTCAACATTCAACAACCAATTCTTAGCTCAAAACTCAATTTACCACCTCCAAGGTCAACCAACTCAAACTACTATGGAATTTATTGAAATGCAACAATGTAACACAAAGGCTTCTACCTATGGCATCACTAAGTGCCAACAATCATGCATGTAATGTACACTACCCAAACAAGCAAGTAACATAGCAAGATACTAGTGTGCCCTCACAATAAAAAAATTCTCCTTTTCTCTCATTATCAGCAATCAAGGTATAATCATGGGGATAATCACAAAGACTCTCGCACTCAGAATGAAGTTCAACCAGTGTATGCCAAATACCATATGCTTGCCCTTATCGTCATTACCGAAGTGTCTAGACAGGTAAACTAGGATTACTATAGGACTTTCTTAGGTTTGTAACGTAGGCTAGGGGCTGGTATGGTATTAAACGGCATTTAGAGTGACTAAACTCCTTTGCACTACTTTATCTTATGGGGTCCACTTATTAACCTCTTTTTCTCTCTTTTTCTTTTCTTGATCACACTTTCAGGATGGGTGCACTTCTTTTTATTCCAACAGATTTTCTTTACTTGTTTTTTACACCAATACCCAACCTTTTATTCTTTTTTTTGATTCTTTCTCTTCTATTCTACCCTTATTCATACCCAACTTATACCACACGTCCCTATGATAGCCACCCTCAACTTAGGCTGTTTGCCTACATTGAGGTACACAATGTCCAAGGAGGACCAGGGCCAAAACAAGTTCATTATGATTTAAAAAGGGAAGGTGATGGGTTTCATATAAAGAAAATGGTCAATTTAGGCTCAAACAGGGATCAAGGGATATAATCCAGTATAGGGAAGGTCATTTAGGCTAAAAGTGACTTAAATTCAAAAACGGCCTATGATCCTTTCCTAACTCCTATCTTTTAACCAAGGAAAAATAAACTGGGCAAGTTCTAGATTTAGCAATACCACAGGGAACACAGTAATATCTCCACACACTTGGTACACAAGCATTTCACTAACTACTACTTATCTAGTTCATGCAGTTATTCAGCTGTGATTGTTAAGCACAAAACTAATGCCCTAACCAAATGCTCAATAGTCACAATTTGAGGTAATTCACACAGTCATGCAAAAGAAAATTTCGGAGAGGTGTTCAAAATAATAAAAATAAAAATTAAATTAGTTGACTACCTACAGAACTTGTACTACTCCTAGTTATTTATAGAATATGCTACAACAACATGCTACCCTACACCCTCAACTTAAAATCAAAACAAAATGAAACTAAGGGTTTAGGCTGTACCTGGTAGAGATCAAGTACGAGGATCATGGGGTTTTATCCCTACATCAGTATCTCCAGTCGGGACACTTATATCTAGAGCCTGCTGCTGCACTATCTCAGCTACCACTGCATCTGAAGGAGGTGCACTAGATGAGGCTCCTACGGCTCTATCTCGAAGCGCCTTCTCCCTTCTTAAGTGGTCCTCTAGGGAGGCTTGTATTGCCCGTTTTAGGTTCACTTTGTCAGTGGCTGCTACATCATCACTTGTTTGCATCGTCTCTTCTGCTCTTGTTTTCTGAGCTTTCTTTTTTTTCTTTGGCTTTTTATCTTTCTTTTCTTTGTTTTTCTTCTTCTACACAGGCTCTTTAGTAAGATCAAGCAACTCTAATTCACCTTCGGGCTCTTCAGCCACATCTTCTATTACTGTAATGCACTGGAGCTGTCTAATCACTCCAAAATCCATCTTCATCTGCTTAAACTCAGATCTGAACTATTTAAGCTCTGTACTTGACATTTCTCTTTCTCGTACATCAAACCAATTCTCCAAGTCAAAAAACCTAGCAGGCAAAGACTCATAAGGCTCAAGTACAACCCTAATTCTCTTATCTACTGCAGTTGCAAACTTCTTGGCAAACTGCTTCAGCTGAGCCTTGCACCATTGAGTTTGTCTAGCAATTTTTCTAAAGTTTGGAAAGTTGAAAACAAGTCCTGCTGGTGCTGCAGAAACTGATATAGCTGACTCAGTTACAGGCATTGAACCTGCCTGTGCTAAAGGTGGTAGTGGTACTGCTACTGCCTCCGAGGCTTGTGCCTCCACAGTAGGAACTAAACTAGAATCTGGAATAGGAGGCTCAGCTACTACCTATGCTCCCCTCTCAAGCCTCAATGCAGGTAGATTTTCCTGATTTCTGATCGGGTTGTGAGTCTTTCTAGCAGCGATATCCTTATCCACACCTGCAATCTTGGGCTCATTTTCTGCTCCATATAGCTTAGTAATCAGACACGGGAATGGATATGTAGTGTCAAGCCTAGACACCCGAATCTTTATCTCCTCAGCAATAATTTTACCAAAATCCAGGGACATCCTAGTCACTAGACTAGAAACTAGTACGACCCTATCATCTCCCAGTAGATTATCATTTTCTGTAGGAATTAAGTGCGTGCGCACTACGCCCCACTAGAACTTTGCCTCAGGTGTCATAGAAGCTTTGTAGATCCTTTCATTCAGGTTGGTCAACCAAATAGGCTCTTCTTTCGCTATGTGAGTAGCCAACCATCTGCGCTGATTCACCTTATCTTTCAAATGGGCATAGAATGTGGGTAAAGTATCTTGAATATTAAAGTTTGGCCCATGAAGAAACCGGTTGGTTGTTGTGTCCGAGATACTCACCATCACTCCCCTCACTGCAATTTTCTCCAGTAATAGCATGTTCGATATTTTCTCACCTTTTTTGCATCTGTTTTCCAGGTCCACTTAGTAGTTTGCATAAAACTCCCATACTATTGTTGGACTATAGAAATATCCTGTTCTGGTAGTCTACTCGAGGCCATAATCTTGGAACTTTTTCATCACCTCTGGGTAGTTGATCAACCCTTTGGTAATGATTTATTTTTCTTCAAAGATAGGTCTCCAAATAGGTTTCCATTGAGTTCTACGCAAACCATCAAGATATAACTTCACAGCTCCCTAAATGAGCCATCTAACATTATCTTTAACCTCCAGGTTTTTGTATCTCACTACAGCTCTCTGAATTGGAGAATCATCATCACTTTGATTTTCTAAGAATGGTGGTCCCAATTCTGTCTCCTCAGAACCCTGCTCTTCAGATTTAGCCTTTTCAGACTCAGGCTGTTTGGACTCAGTTTGCTTGGAACCCTCTTGCTTAGAGGAATCACTCTCAGGTGGGGTAGTAGTTTCAGTATCATCACTATCCTCCACCTGAATGGGTTTAGGTGGAGGAGATTCCTTTGGGCTTGGTTTCTTTCTCTTCCACCTGAGAAGTGGTTCTTCATCTTCATAGTCGGAGTCCTCATTAATAAGCTTCCAAACCACTTTTGACTTTGCCACTTTCTTTGGAGTGTTAGGACTCTTTCTCTTGGGTGCCATTTTTATTCCTGCAGCAAGTTAGAGTCAATTTTCAGTGTTCTAAATCATATAAATAAACAAGATACATCAGTGGTTGCTTAGAATCCCTGAAAAGGGTTCAATTCAATTTTAGTTTAGAGGCTTGACGGCATCTCTGGTAAGTCATCATATTTCTAACGGCTTACCATAGACATCGTCAGCCTCAAGCAGTGACTACTGAAATTTCTCAACTTTTGATGACATTGTCTGGTAAGACATCACACCTGTGATGACGTATCAGATATTTTGTCAAACCTTAACAGAACCTCATATTTTATCTTTAACTTATGATGACATTTGTGGTAAGCCATCACAGATGTGACGTCTGACCATAAATGTCGTCAACTCAGAACACAATCCTTCAACTCTCTTTTTCATTGATTTTTGACTTCAATTTCGACTTGATTTTAACTTGAGTTCTTGAGCTGCTCTTTTTTAGTTAATCCGCTTAAGCTCCTTTGGACCAAGGTTGAACTTATCCTATTATACATACCCAAAAGAAAGAAGAGTTTTAAGAATCGAGCATACCTGATTGTTGACTTGTACACTTCCTTAACAATAGAGCTTAATTCGTATGAAGTGTGAGCTTGAGGTGATAGAATGTGGATGAGAGAAGAAAGTTGGTCACTTTGCTTTCAATCCAATCTCTCAAGGGAAAGGTTTTCTTGCTTAGTTATGATCAAGTTGGAGAAGGAAGGAAGATATTATATATTCTAGATAAGGAAGGAAATAACTAAACATGGAAACCAAATAAACTACCGGGAAGGTGAAGATTTTAAGTCTGGACTGGGTCAGATCCAAATTAACATCTGGGCCCATAATACCTGACGACATAGAAAAATGCCATTAGAGTTGTGGTAATTCGTTAGGCAATATCGTCAGGGTTAGGCAGATACTTCTTCATACTAGACCTCTCTGATGTCATTTTCTGGTAAGCCGTCACATGTGTGACGTCTTACCATAAAGGTCGTCAGGGTTCTTTGTAGCAGATAATCTTGATTCAGCTTCCAGGTATTAAAAACCTAACTATAAGAATAAAAACTAACCTAAAAATGAATGAAAATAAAATTTTGGGTTGCCTCCCACTAGCGCCTGATTTAATTATCTTGGCTACTTAGACTTTGCCAAGACATCATACCGATACCTTTTGTCATCCACATATAATACATCCATGACTGTGAATACACTCATCTCTTTTTGATTCACTGTGGATGAGCACATTTTAAACATTGCTTTGTGTTTACCAACTTGAAACTTGAGCTTATTGATCTCCAAATCAACTAGCACTCTCCCTGTGGCCAATAATGGTCTTCCCAGAATAATAGGCACCTTAAAATCAACATCACAGTCTATAACCACAAAATCCGAAGGGAGAATGAAGTCCGCCACTTTCACCAGCACGTCATCTAGAATACCCATAGGTCTTTTGATTGACTATCTGCCATCACGAGTCACATGTTTGTAGGAGTAGGTGCCCTTACATCAAGCCTCTTATAGATGACCAATGACATCAAATTAATACTTGCGCCAAGGTCACACAAAGCTTTCTTAAATTTCATGGGTCCTACTATGCACGAAATAGTGAAAGCACCAGGATCAGTCTTTTTCTGTGCTAAGGACTGTGATGAAACAACATTACAATGGTGGAGATTTTCCACCATCTCGTATCTTACTTTCTTCTTCTTCGTTAGTAGATCCTTCATAAATTTAGCATAGCTCGACATTTTCTCAAGTACCTCCATCAATGGCACCATCACTGTCAGTTGTTTCATTACTGCCATGGACTTGCTAAATTTTTCATTATCTTCTTTCTTTTTCAATCTCTGCAGAAATGGAGGTGGTGGTCTTGACATTTGTTTTCATAACACTTCCTCTTTCTTGTCGTCTTCTTTCTCTGACATGTAAACAAAGGCATACACCTTCTCAGAATCCACTAGATTTCTTCCTTCTGATTCATCAACACTTACCTTTATCTCCACGGCTTTGACCATAGGAGGGCCAGATAATATCTTACCACTCTGAGTGGTAATCGCCAAACAAGAGCCATCAGTCTGCGAGTTTTGAACCGTATCACTAGTTAAAGTTCCCACTTTTCTCTGGTTCAGAGTAGCCGAAAGTTGGCTCATCTGTTGCTCTAACTGCTAAATAGAAGTAGAGTGTGATCTAACTAACTAACTGAGGGTAGAAAAATCACTTTTCATATTAGTTACCCCCGAGTTAGTAGCTTCAACTCCCTTCAAAAGCTTTTCCATCATGTCTTCCATGGAAATCTTGCCAGAACTAGTAGATGCGGCGTCCTGACTTACAGGAGGAACATACAAACCACTCTTGTCATTATTTTTTATCCAATGTCCCTGATCCCTATCTTTATAATCAGGCTTGTCATAGAAAGTACGACTTTGGTTCCCTTGTCTATTGCCTCGAAAACCACCCTGATTACTCACAAGTTGGCCTCAGCATCAGTACCTACAGATACGGTACCTTGAGCATCCACAACCTTAATCATTCCAGTCTTGCCGGATAGTAAGTGCTTAGCCAGCAAGTCCATCTGCGTCTTTAAGTGGGCCATATCCTGATCTCGCTCCTTATCCCTTCTACACTATTCTGCAGTAATACCACCAGAAATCGTAGGGCTAGCCACTACAGAATCCCTAGTGTGTCAAGCTCGACTTTGCTTGTCATTCTATTTAGCATGTCATAAGCATCCAGATAAGAGAGGTCAATGAACGAACCACGTGCAGCTTTGTCGACTATTGGCTTTGTTACAGAGTTGAAAGCTCTATACAAGGTCTTCATCAAATGCAAGTTCATCATATTATGGTTCGAAGATTGTGCAATTTCTTCTTAAACCTTTCCCAAGTTTAATGCAGTGCTTCAGTCAGAAGCTGTCTGAAGTTTCTAATCTCGTCCCTCAACTGTACCCTTCTGGAGGGTGGAAATAACCATTCTAAGAGCGCATCTTTTAACTATCTCCAGTTGGTTATAGAATCAGGCTCTAACTCATTCAACCATATTGTTGCCCCTCCAGACAGAGATTGTTAAAGGATTTGCAGATGGTGATGGAGTTCACCAAATACATGTTAGGAGCATCACCAGCCAAGCCTCCAAATAACTCCTTCAGATTCAGGATTTGGATCATGGTACTTTATATGCTGAACTTTGTACCTGGTGCCAACAGTGGCGGGATGATAGCACCTGTTGCACCAGCTCCGTCCATTCCTTCATCATCATTATCAGCCTCATAGTGTATAGGCTGTTGACCATATCTACCTCAAGCTGGATGATTTCTATTGACGTTTCACTGCACTGGTGCAGCAACTTGCTCCACTCCCCTTGGGTTTTGAGGATTCAACAATTCCTCATCACCCAAGTCCTCATCATCAGGGTTTTGGTGATGTGCTTGTTGACCCAAATTTTGCACATTCACCTGAGCCCTAGCTAAAACAGCTAATCTTTCTGCTTCCGGGTTGATTGGTAATAGTGGTGTGCCAGAACTTCTTATTTTTGGCACAAACAACACAGTACCTACAATAAACAAAAACAACAAATAAACGTAAATCAAGGAAACTTAACTATCAACAAATTTTCGCCCACAAAATTTTTAGTCTACAATCGTATTCCTCGACAACGGCGCCATTTTTGATAATGCTCAAATTACACTCTTGAATGGGTGTTAGCGATCGTTGTCAATATAAAACCCAACTAGGTTAGGATCAAATCCCACAGGAAATGAGGTGTGAACATCAATTTGTTTACGAAATACTTTACTAGTAATTTATCATTTTTGAAAGTTGGGGGTTTAAAGTTCACAATGTATCAATCTTCACTTTCTGAATTTTTAGAGTTGTTATTAATATAAATGGGAAACCAGGGTTATGATCACCAAAGGTTTTGGGTATTGACAAATACCAGGTAATGCTAGAGATCCTCGAAATGAGAAGAACAACAGAATATCCTTGACTATGATACTATCTGACTTATCTCTCGACCTCACCAGACAATTTATTATCTAATTCTCTCAAACTTACATAATTTATATATATCCAATCAGATGTTATCTCAAGTAGATTATTCCAGTTACGGCATTAATCATTAAACAGAAGGTTGGTAGCTTCCGAGTCCCTATTGATAATTTCCGTCCTCTAGTCTATTTCTCCGTTAGAAGAAAATAAAACCTAAGGCATAATCTAATGTTTACAACTACTAGATTTCAGTTAAACCGCAAAATTTCAAGATGTTCTACTACTCTTTGAATCCGTTAAACACCTAGCATCATATCAAACCCTAATCCTTGGATCCCGTAACGCCGACTAATGAAATTAGCCGCTCATGATTTGATGAAGGAAATCACAAGTTGAATTCATGATGATAATGATAAACTTACGTATAGATGGAAAACAACAAATAATTTCTTCAATTAAATCCCAAGTTAGAAACCCAAGAATAGTTGATAAGAAAGAAACTAAAAATAATTGGCAAAAGAGAACAATGTACGTGTTTCTCCCTCTAAAAATCTTGTTCTAAATAATGAAAACTTCCTTGCTTAAAAACCCTAAAAACTGCTATTTATACTAAAGCCTAATTAAGGAAATAAAATAACAAAATCACAGCTAGGCTTAGATTTAGGTGACGCCATATTGGTGTTGGTCGTCAGGCTTCTGATGGCATCTCAGATATGTTGTCAGAAGTCATTCCATCTTGACCTGTTCTGCGTTACTCTGACGATGTCCTATGATGGCTTACCACACTTGTGACGACATATAGCAAATGTCGTTAGACCTTCAGTTTATTTCACCATGTTCTACCTCACTCTGACGGCATATTCTGATGGCTTACCACACTTGTGACGACATATTGAGAATGTCATCACTTTTATCCAGCAACTCTTCTCCACTGTTCTTCCTGACACCTTTTCCTGGTAGTTTACCACATCTCTGACGGCTTGCAAGAAATGCCGTCAGACTCATATCAACTGACTTGTACCAAATTTTGCTTATTTTATTCATCTTTCCAATGTTTTCCTCCCATCCTTGCTACAACTGCAATATCACGAGAAAACGATCAAAAACAACCAAAAGTTGCTTAAGACTTTGCAATTATTTAGAGTTAAAAACTTCAAATGTGTTAGCATCTGCTCACACATCAACCATCTTGGCATTCCTTGGGGAGCTTTAGTATAAAATAACAGTTTGATCCTTAGTTTAAAGTGCCTGTTATAGCTTTAGGATTGTATTAGGATCGCTTATATACCTGTTATGAACTTAGAATGACACTAGTAATCCTTAATATAGGATTTGGGACAATATATTTCTATAAAAATGCACGGCTAGATTATCCTAGTAGCATGATTGTAATACCCCGTATATTTCTAAGCTAGAAAATGAACCATTGTTCCTACATATGAAACCTTCTATGATTCATATCTAAGTACATGACTTACAATGAGTATCCTAGTGAGAAAAGAGCTTATGATGTGTTAAGTGTGTTCATAAGAGTCACTTAGTGTAAGGGAAGCTAAGAACTTTTGAATCCATCAAGTTTTAGTGTTTGATTTGGCAAGAGTCATATTTGAACGAGCATAACTTTATTTATATGTGGTATTTTGGAAGATTTATACCCATGAAATTATAGAGAATTAAATTAGCTTCCCAACGATACCAATTTTACCAAAATCTGACACCCGACAAAAAGTTCTGGCTTTGCAAAGTGGAGTGCGTCGCCTAACAAATCTCCTAAGGCTACTGGAATGGTTATGCCATAAGTTGTACGACGCACAACCTAACTTATGCCATAAATTGTGCGACTCACAACCTAACTTAGGCGATAAGTTGTGCACCGTACAACCTAGCTTACGCGATAAGTTGTGCGTAGCATATATTATGGCCCAATTGACGTAAACAAGCCATTTTAAAGTTATTTTAAAGGTAGAATGGGTATTTCCCACCCCTATATAAGCCTATAACACGGGATTTAGCCCTAATTCAACAAAAATATAGTTACTTCTCTCAAAATTCTCTCAAGAACAAGTTAGGGTTCTCAATTGAGGATTCAAATTCAAGAAAATTCCACCGTAAATCTTCATAGAATCATGTACTAAGGTATGCATAGTGTTCATTCATGGATTCCTTTCATCCATGAAGCCCAATAATCATGTTTTAAACTATAGATTATGATATTCATGCTATGGGTTGATTATGTTCATGTGGTTGTTGTTGTATGACTCCCAAGTCGGAATCTTTATGTATTTTTATGAAAATATGTTAGCATGTTAGTTGAAAATCATGAATTTTAGTTGATTATGATATGTTAATTTGATGATTATGCCATGCCTTAAGCCACGCAACCTAAGTGTTTGATAAAATGCATAAGAGACTAGAAATTATCTAATATAGCTCAATTGTGATTTATGTGATTGATTCATATTTTACCCTTATGTTCAAATGACTCCCATGCTATTGATGTGCAATGTAGATGTTTGTTGGAATGCTCATGATGTTAGAGTATGAAATTTTGACATTGAGTATATGCATTCCTACCATGTACAAGATTATGATAACCATGTACTTCATGAAATCCCCAACTTATTGTATTATGGATTGTTGATGTCGCTCATGTATTCAAGAATGTCATGCCTTGTTAGTTTCCTTCTATCGAGTCTTGGGGGTACTTGTACCCAACAATTTAGCTATGTGCCTAGAGCCAATAGCATGTTTTCACAATATCCTCAATCAAGCCATGTTCAATAGAATTCAGTCAGTCATCTGACTCAGGAAAATTCAATAAACTCAGTAATCCCAGTAATCTCAAAAAGCTCAGTAATTCAGTAATCTCAGTAGTATTCTGTTAGTCAATGGAACTCAATGACATCACTAAAGTTCAGTTCATTTAATCATGTTCAGTGTCTATTCAGATGGGAGTAGCATTTAGCATTGAGTGAACCCAGGGATGAGTACACACACTGACAGTTGAGGGTGTGATCCTTAGAAGCAATCCTTGCGTTCCAGAACTATGTAGCCAGCATAGGTTGAGACATCAACACTAACAGATGAGGGTTGATGAGGTGGACAAACACTGTCAGATGAGGGTCCCACAATTCTCTTTTGGGGACACTACCAGATGAGGGTCACCCACAGCTTATCTTTACTAGTGGAGCGGTATTGACACCCTACCAATTGGGGTTACAGATTGGATCCTAACTCAGCTATAATGCATTATTTGGGGCAAGTCGGTTAGATGACTACTTCCCACAGTCTCAGTCTCAGTAAAAGAACCCATATAGTTCTTCTGATTTCAGGACTGTTAGGTATAGTCAACTTAGCATAGTACGAAACTTAGCTAGTTCCATCAGAACCTAGACTGCCAGATATAGTTGCTCAGTATCAATTATATCAGTTATCAATAATCAGAATCAGTAGTCAGCACCATCACGAATTCAGTTACAGATACTTATTCATGCATGTATTCGCACATTCATGTTACATAATCAATTAGCATTGTTCATGCATTTGAACTCTTTGCAATCAGCCTACCTCACATACATATCAGTACATTCAATCGTACTGATACATTTGCACTATGGTGTTTTATTCTATACCATAGGTTCAGAAGCACGAGCTCTAGAGCATTAGTAGCATTCTAGTTTCAGCAGTCAGAGTTCGCAGTGAGTCCTCATCCTCCGAGGACATGATCACTACTTTATTTCTTCATTACACAGTTTATTTCACTAGTTGGAGTTAGTTGGGGACATGTCCCATCAACTCCTTATTCAGATAATTCAGTTTTAGAGGCTTTTCAAACTAACTATATTCAGATAGTTTTGTTTCAGTTTGTTTTTGGTATTGATATACCATACTTTCAGATGTTGTGTTTTATCAGTTTTGAACCTTATGGCCTTTATTTCTATATTTATACAATATATTATGTAGTGTTCAGGTACGGTTTTCAATCATAGGTTAGCTTGTGGTCCTTTGGGGTCATGAGCACCGTGTAGTATTTTTGGTACTAGATTCGAACTGTTACAATGATACCCCTATTTACCTTAGTTTTCTGAGTTATGATATCGATATCTTTTACTTTATGTATTGTTGGGCATGAGGACTTGGTTATGAGACCAGTTGAGCATAAGCTTAGTTTATGTGCTTGTTATAAACCGAACAAGGGCCTGACCGTGATGGGTATCTCAAGTCCACCCTGGACCGGAGTCGACCCCCTTAACTTAACCTCAAAAGGACAATGATAATACTAATAACAATGCGGAAGCCAACTAAACAATAATAATAAGATTAATGAATAACTAAATGAAACTAAGAGTAAAAACAATAACTAACCAACCCACATCTGTCCACGAACCCTCTAAAACAAAAATAACATCTAAGTCAGGACAAGGCCATGAATATGACCAAAAAGAATCCAAAAAACTATGAGCATAACGAAGGAATAATAAAAGGATAAGGCCTTCCAAAGAATGGAGGCTCACCACTTCACAGCAACTCGACGAGCATGCTAATCTACCTAATGCTGCATAGGAGCAATAGAAAAGTGTTCGGACCCTACATCATGAAACGATGTAGCTTCCTAGGATGGTTAGTGGGATCAACACTGGCATATAACTCAGGGAAAGTGATAAAATAATGCTATGTCCAAAATAGTCAAAATCACATACACACATTCATATATACATATATAAGATGCTGGGATAGGGTAAAGGGTCATGAACATTAGAGTTTTAAACCATTAACCTAGACTGTGTAGTTCAATACATCCTAAAGGTACCCACAGGCTATATGGATTCGGATCCCTACTAAAAGGGACCCATTGCCTGTTATCCGCATGAACCGAAGAAAATTCATGGGAAAACTAAATCCGCCATGAGCAATAGTCGTCCCAACAGTGTGTGTCAAGCCCACGATTGTATAGACCCCCAACGCTAGCAAATGTGGTTTCCAGTGTTTGTCCCCCCTGGACTTACACCTTCACGGTAAGCTACACAACCCCTATTAAGACCAACTTAAAATAATTTGCACATTAATCAATCCATTAACCCAAAAGTCATTCATTAAGGAATTTACCACTTGGTATCGTCATACTAATACACTTGTAAGGTAAAATATTCATGCCAAACCAATTCACATAACTGCATTGACTCCTAAGTTACATCAAAATCCAAACCATGACAACCAAGGCCATCCAAATCCATTCCATTTATCCACTAATGCAATGCATTGAGTTAAAAAACAAGTTAAACCATGCAATTTTCCATAATTAAAATCATATTCAATAAGTGGGTTGAGCTTCATGCAATTCCAAGAAAAAATTCATCCAATTTAGGGAAAACCATGTCCCCCATTCCAACCATGTAAATAATATACAAATTCAGTCCCAAAAACATCAATTTAAAGCATGAATAATCAATTCAAAACATTGGACAAGTAATTCAATCAGTAACAAACAAAACCCCTCAATCCAATTTCAGAACCCACAATTTAAATACATGAAAATCCATTGAATTCATGCTACAATGTAAAATTAAAGTTTAAGGAAGAGAAACATGCCTGAAACATATAAGAAATTGAAGTCAATTTGATGTTTGGAGCTCAGATGATAAATGCACTATGAAACCCTTGAATGTTCTTGGATTTCTAGTTTTAAGAGAGAATGAATTTGATCTTTGAAAACTAAATAAAAGAGGCTTACTTTATGTTTAAAGGTCGTACAATGGGTAAAATGACCAAAAGCCCCTCACCCAAGTGAAAAAACAAAATTGGATAAAATTAACACACTGGAGTGGCACGTCATTATCGTGGAGGTTATCCTTTATGCGATGCCAATATCGTGGAAGTTAACCTCCATGATACAGCCTTATCACGGACTTTCACTACCTCCAGTCCCAAAATGAACCCAAACCCCTTCCAAAAATTTCACAAGTTTCCCTAAATACTCTTTTAACACCCCTAAACACAATTTTAGTCAAAAATTAATATTACGCACATGGGAAGGTCAAAAATAAAATGATCAAATTTTTAGGGGTATAACATTATCCCCCACTTAGGATCATTTGTCCCTGAATGATGAGTTAGGACACTTTTTAGCATGAGAATATCAAAAATACACCATAATCAATTAACAAACTCAAAAAATGATAAGAAGAAAACGTAAATCATACCATACACACTTTCATCTAACTCGGGAAACAAGAATAGGTATTTCGCTTTCATATATTCCTCAGCTTCCCATGCAGCCTCTTCCACCTTTTAGTTTCTCCAAAGAACCTTGCTGAACCCAAATCCTTGGTTCTTAACGTACAAACTTGCCTATCCAAAATATCCATCGAGACTTCCTTATAGGACAAGAAAATTCGAAATACCAACATCCTCCATAGGAACAGTCAAAGAAGGATCACCCTCACTCTTTTTTAGGGTAGACAAATGGAAAATGGGATGAATAGAACCCAAAATCGCAGGCAAATGTAACACAGAAGCAACATTCCCAATTCTCCTCAAAATCTGATATGGACAAATATAATGGGCACTGAACTTCCCCTTCTTCTCGAACCTCATGACTCCTTTCATAATAGACACTTTCAAGAATACCCAATCATTCACTTTAAACTCCAATTCCTTTTGACTCATATCCGCATAAGACTTTTGGCAACTTTGGGTAGTCTTAAGTCTTTTTCTAATCACTTTTACCTTCTCCATGGCTTGGTGAACCAAGTTAAGACCAAACAACCTAGTCTCACTAACCTCAAACCATCCAATAGAAGACCTAAACCTCCTCTCATAAAGAGCCTCAAAAGAAGTCATCTGAATGCTCGAGTAATAACTATTATTGTACTCAAAATCAATATGATGCAAATGATCAACCCAAATTCCCTTAAAATCAATCATATAGGTCCTTTGTATATGCTCCAAAGTTTAAATAGTACACTTCGCTTGTCTATCCAATGAGGGTGGAAATCGGTGCCAAGTTCACCTATGTACCCAAACCTTTCTGAAATGAATGCCAGAAGTCAGAACAAAACTGCATACCTCAATCTGAAAGGATGGACACTGGCACACTATGCAACTTCACAATATCCTGAATGAAAAACTTAGTGTAATCCTCTCCTGAGTAGTTAGTCCTTACAAGCAATAAATGAGCTAACTTAGTCATTCTATGCACAATGACCCAAATCAAATCATACTGATTGCGAGAATGTGGAAGACCAATAATGAAATCAATATTGATCATCTCTTACTTCCACACAAGCAACTTTATCTCTTGAGAAATGCCACCAGGACTCAAGTGTTCAACCTTAGCTTGCTGACAAACCCTACACCTAGCGATAAAGTTTGCCATATCCCTCTTCATATTTTCGATAGTAGATTTCCTTTAAGTCATAATACATTTTCATGGAACCTTTATCAACTGTATACTAGGCCTCATGAGCCTCAGTCAAAATCCTTTCCCATAGCCTATCAACATCAGGAACACATAAGCTCCCTTGGTACCTCAGAATACCATCTCCCTAAATCTCTAATGCCATAACCTTTTGTTGACCCACATCATCCTTAATCCATATTAGTATAGGATCCAAAACCTTCTTCTCCTTCACCTCAACACCAAGATATGATTTGACCACTTCCTGGACAATCACACCCCTATCCTCAGAGTCCAAAAGATGAACTCGCAAGTTAGCTAATCTGTGAATATCCTTTACTAATCCTCTTTTATCTTCATCAACATGGGATAAGCTCACCATTGATAACTTGGTCTACTGAGATGGGATGGTAGTGAAGAATCATGTCATAATCCTAAAGAAATTCAAGCCACCTCCTCTACCTGAGGTTCAACTCCTTTTGCATGAACACAAACTTCAAGATTTTATGATCCAAATATATGTCCATATGCACCCTATACATATAATGGCACTAAATCTTTAAAGCAAAAACCGCAGCCGCCAACTCTAAATTGTGAGTAAGGTAATTCCTTTCATGAACCTTAAGTAGCCTAGAGTCATAGGCCACAACCTAAACATGCTGCATCGAGACACATCCCAATCCCATATGAGATGCATCATAAAACACAACAAAACCATCAGTACCCTCGGGTAGGGTCAAAACTGTTTCAGAAGTCATCTTATACTTACACTTCTCAAAGCTACCCTTAAAAGTATTAGACCACAAAAACTTAACCTTTTTATGAGTCAACTTTGTCAACAAAGAAACAATAGATGGGAAACTCTTTACAAACCTCCTATAATACCTGGCCAGCCAAAGAAGCTTCTAATATCAGTTGGAGTCATAGGTCTAGGCCATTTCTTAATTGCCTCAACTTTTTGTGGATCCACCTTGATCCCTTCAATAGAAACAACATGCCTCAGAAAGATCACAACACTTAACCAAAATTCAAATGTAGAAAATTTAGCATACAACTTCTAATCCTTAAGGGTCTGCAATTCGAAGGTGATTGGCATGATCCTTCTCACTGATAGAATACACCAAGATCTTATCAATGAAGAATATGACTAGAAAATCTAGAAACTACCTGAAAACCTGGTTCATAAGATCCATGAAGAATCCAGAGCATTAGTCAAACCAAATGACATCACCAAAAACTCATAGTGACTATTTCGGGTTCAAAAAGTAGTCTAGGGATTGTTAACCTCCCAAGTTATCAACTGATGATAGCCCAAATGAAGATTAATCTCAAAGAAGCATCTAATACCCTAAAGCTGATCAATCCTAGGAAGAGGATACTTATTCTTCACTATCACCTTATTCAGTTGATGATAGTCTATACACATCCAAAGGGACCATACTTCTTACGCACAAAAAGGACAGAAGCACCCTACTTAGAAACACTAGAATGAATGAACCCTCTATCAAAAATGTCTTTCAATTGTTCCTTTATCTCTTTTAGTTCAGTCGGAGCCATTCTATTAGGAGGAATGGAAATTGAACGAGTATCCAGTAAAAGATCAATCCCCAAATCTATTTCCTTGTTGGGAAGAATTCTAGGAAGATCATCGAGAAACACTTCAGGAAACTTATTAACCATAAGGACAGATTACAAAGAAGGTCTTTTTGAGTCAGAATCCTTAACCCAAACTAGATGATATAGACACCCCTTTGAAGTTAATTTTTGAGCTCTAAGATAAGAGATGGACCTCACTTTGGTCACCAGGGAAATCCCTTCCCATTCTAGTATCGGTTCATTAGGGAAATGGAAACTGACCTTTTGGGTCCTACAGTCCAAAGAAGCATAGCACTAATGAAGATAATCCATCTACCATATCCAACTCTATCAAATCCACCAATGCCTCTTTATGAAAGATAGACACTACACAACCCCAATAGATTTTTCTAGCAACTATATAATTACCCACTGGGGTAGACATAGAGAAGGGGTCAAAATACTTTAGGACCAAAACCAAAATGCACAGCCATATAAGGGTCACATAAGAAAGGGTAGACCCAAGTCAAGCAAACAATAAAAATCATAGGAGAAGAGCTATAACCTACTAGTAACAATATATGGCGATACCTCAGATTCCTAGCAAGTAGCAAGTGCATAGAGGTGATTTTTTCTAGTGCCGGTACAAGAAGTAGCGTCCTTTGGCGCAGGAGCTAAAGATGTGGCAACTAAAACTTTATTAGCCCTAGTGGCAACCTTGGCTGAAGGATAATTTCGCTGCATGTGACCCCGCTGACCATAATTATAACACCGATTACTCCTCTCCTTACAATAAACACGATGAAGTTGTCCACAAAAATGACAAGGAGAATAAGGTAGCACAGACTGAGCTCCACTAGACTGAGCTTGGTCACCCTGTGCCTTAGGACTACTACTGGCCTGAAAACGATAATCACCAGATAACTTAGGATAAGGAGAACTAGTCAAAGAATGTGAATTACAATTTCCCCAAGTCTTCTTCTTGGTCCATTGTCTACCATCCCTTCTACTATTCAGCAGATTTACACCCTGCTCTGCATACCCAAACTTCTTATTCTTCCTCTCTCCTATCTCTGCCTATCTCTTCTTGTCACCCTCTACCTGCTGTATATAAACCACAAGCCTAGAGATATCCATGTCATTGTTCAACATTGCAGCCTTTCTCATCTTCGATCGCTGGCTAGATACTAACTCCAGAGCATAACGAGACAACTATTAAAATTTCAAGGCATACTATTTCACACTCATATTACCCTACTTCAGATTCACAAACTCCCCAGCCTTAGCTTCCCTCAACTCATGAGGAAAGAAATGATAAATAAAGGCACCCAAAAACTCATTCCATAATATCGGTTCTGCTTTATTACCCCTCAATTTCTCCCACTCCTCATACCACTGATAAGCTACATGTTTAAGCAAGTATGTATCAAAACTCTACACCTTCAGAATCAATAGCATTCATCACTCTAAAAATCTTCTCCATCACATTCATAAACCTCTTAGTATCCTCCTCAACCTTAGAGACAGTAAAGGTTAGGGGATTCAATCTGATGAACTGGCCAACCGAGTAACCTTTGATGAAATAGCAATCAAACCAACATGATCCGACTAATGATACTAAGATGTCACCAACTGAGTAAACAAATGACTAGATCAGCGAAACTCCACATTAGAGATGTCCCCCATGAGGCAGTTGATCATAAATATCACTACCTTGAGAAGCCCGATGAGGAATAGCAGGGACAGGTATAACTCCATGTGGAGTGGCATAATCAGGAGCAGAGACCCTAAATCGGGTATGCACTCCATACGTAGAGCGAATCCCCTCCACATTATTATCAAGTAGGATAGAGTTCCCAGTAAAATTTCTACGTATGTCAAATCAATGGGGAGGCATAATCTAAAATGTGAGGAAGCTAAGAGTTAGAGAAGTTTTATAACACTATACTCTATAGCCCAAAATAGAACACAAGAAAGGGAAACATTCCTAAATGCCTTCTAGCCTCATCCTTATAAGTGTGGCACGCTATACACTCATAAAAAGGAATTTACTCGACATGGCTTTGTGGACACCTAACTACTCTAAACCATGCTAAGATACCAAGATTGTCATAACCCAAACCAAGGCCTGGCTGTGACGAGTATCTTAAGTCCACCCTAGATCGGAGACCACCTCCTTAACCTAACCTCAAGAGCACAATAATAATGATGATAATAATAATACAAAAGCCAATTAAATAGTAATAAGAAGATGAATGAATAACTAAATGAAACTAAGAGTTAAAACAACAACCAACCAACCTATATCTATCCACGAAGCCTCTAAAACTAAAATAACATTAAAGTCAGGACATGCCCTCGACTATGACCAAAAAGAATCCAAATTTATATGAAAATAAAGGAAGAATAATAAACTGATAAGGCCTTACGATGGAGGCTCACCACTTTACAACAACTCGATGGACGTGCTAATCCACCTAATGTAGCACAAGAGCAACAGAAAAGTCTTTGGACACTACATCATGAAATGATGTATCATTCTAGGATGGTCAGTGGGATAAGCACTGACATGTAACTCAGGAAAAGTGATAACATGATGACAGGTTTAAAATCAGTCAAAACCACACGCACACATTCATACATACATATATATACTACCAAGATAGGGTAAGGGTCATGAGCATAAGATTTTTAAACCATTAACCTAGACCGTATAGCTCAATCCATCCTAAAGACATCCGTAGGTTATATGGGTTCAGCATCTGTCATGACTCAAACAAGGGCCTGGCCTTGACGAGTATCTCAAGTCCATCGAGGACAAGAGACCACCCAGTTTGCCTAGCCAAATAGAACATAACACATCTGACAACGACTTAATTTTGAACATCTAACATGATAGAAAGTACTCCCTCCATCCCAAATTATGTGTTGCCATTTCCTTTTTGGTCCCTCCCAAAAAGAATCTCGCCTTTCCTTAGTTGGTAAGGTTTTAAAGACACAATTGAAATTTTACCCTTAGTGGTCCTACTTGATTTTAAATACTATTACTCCTTTTTTTATTTATTTTTTCAATTAAAAGTGGTGTACTTGATTTTAAATACTATTACTCCTTTCTTTAAGAAAAGTATTTTAAACAAACTTAATACTTATTTCTTAAATATCGTGTCGATCAAATAGCGACATATAATTTGGGACGAAGGGAGTACTAAGTTTAAAGACATCTATGAGTGTCAACATCAATACCCAATCCACATCAATATGCGCAAAGCCTCTAAACTAGAAAACAACCTATGTTGGGACATGCCCCCGACTTTGACAATTACAATGACAATGACAATGTAAATGTGAAGTCTACAATTCTAATTTATGGAAGGAAAACCGATGGAATAATCAAGTGTTCTGGAGAATGGAAGCTCATTATTTCAATACAATGATCGACTCTGAGATCACACATCACTAAATAAGAAAAGTAGAAGTGACTTTAGACCCTGCATCACGTGGGGATACAACATCCGAGGATGGTTAGTGGGGTAAACACTAGCATATAACTGAATGTAAGGATAAATAATGTTAGTCAAAAGTTCAATTTCAAACTCACTATACATGTTCACATATATGAATACATATATATAATAGATGCTGGCGTAGGTAACAAGGTTTATCATAATAGTAAAACATTAACCTAGACTATGTAGATCAATCATTATAAATAGGAACTCACTGGCTATATGGGTATATGGGTTCAAATCCTCTTGCTGAAAGGGACCCAGTGCATGTTAGCCTTATGAATCCGAGGTATCAAAGAAGATCAAGGAATACCCCGACCACATGCCAATCCTAGATACGAAATATATCAATAGTGTGAACCATGCACAAAGTCATTAAGACTAACCCTCACATCGACAAACGTGAGTTTCTAGTATAAGTTATTCGAGACACACACCTTTATGACTTAGCTATATAACCGCCATTAAACCTAATAAAAATAAGTTTCACATATCCCATTCATTAACAAAGGAATTATACATTAAGGCTCACTACAAGTATCATCATACCATTTAGCTTGCAAGCTCATAATTATGCCATTACAATTCGATTAACTTGGGGGAATACGTCAATCCCCTTTGTTTATTATATAATGTTAGAGGAATGCCTGGACCTCCTTTAATTTATCAAATCAAATTGGGGGAATGCCTCGACCCCCTTTGTTCGTTAAATCTAAACATAGTCAACAAGGCCTTTAAAATCTATGTTCATTGTTTAACCATTTATGCAATGCGATAGATAGGTAAGTAAATCAAACCGAGTGACAATTCCAAAATTCAAAGTCATTTACACAAGTGGGTTGTGGGAATACAATTATTCAAAACCAATTTCCAAGCTCAAAACATCAAATTGGGGGATTACCCCAACCCCAATTCTAGTTCCCACACCCATGTACCCTATTAGTTCAAAAACATTCAATTCAAAGCATGAACAACTCATGAAAACCATGGGAAAACAATTAAAGAATCATCCATTCAATAACCCTTAACCATGTCAAAACCCACATTCAAATCCATACAATTAAACCATTTAAAATATATGATTTTCACAAAATAAGATTTAGGGAAGAGTAACATGCCTGGAAGTATCACAACTACGGAGAGAAATTACCCTTGATAGCCCTAATTGACCAACTTCTTGGAAATCCTAAGTGTTCTTGACCTTGGGGATTTGAGAGAGATTGAGAAGTTATTTTGACTTTTTTTAGAGTGATAATGATACCCTAAAAAAGCTTTAAGTCGTGGGTCACGATTGGGGAAGAGGGGAAATTTGCAATGTGCTCTTAATGAAACACTAAAATATTAGCGCCCAATCACTATAGGCAACGTTATGACTCGTAGGGTCACCTTACGACTTGTGACCTCCAGTCATAGTCTAGAGAGAATACATGGGCACCCACACTAATCTGACTATGGGTCGCACCATATGACTCGTAATAAGACATTATGACTAGTTTAGTCAAATCATTGGCAAGATAGAATATTTGGGCGTCACATTGATTTGGCTACGGATGGAAACTTGGCCAATCCGCACTAGTTTAGGATCCAACCATTATCATAATAGAAACTTCGCCAATCCACACTAGTCAGGCTATGATTAGGATCCCATGACTCATAATGACACCCTACCACTTATAAAGAGAGTTGTAATCTAGGCAGGAAGCCCATAGGTCCAAAAATTTTCAAAAACCAAAATCTGGGGTATTTTATTTTCCCCCTTAGGATTATTCATCTTTGAATAACGAGTTAAGGAATCCATTAGAACTATTTAACACAAATTACAACCAGACCTACCTTTAACAAAGATAGAAAACAAAGACGTTAGGGAAAACATATACCTCAAGCACGATTATCCAAAAAGGGAAACAAGAATTGATATTTGGACTTCATGTCCTCTTCAGCTTTCCAAGTAGTTTTTTGGACCTTATGGTTCCTCCATAGAACCTTCACAGATGCCACATCCTTAGTACTTAATCGACGGACTTACTTATCCAAAATCATAACCAGGACTTTCTCATAAGACAAGGAATCCAAAACACCAATATTCTCCAAAGGAACAACCAAGAAAGTATCACCCACACACTTCCTCAACGTCGAAACATGGAATACCAGATGGATAGAACCCAATATAGATGACAACTTCAACTCATAGGCCACATGGCCCACACGTCTCAAAGAACAAAGGGGGACAACATACCAAGGACCAACCTTTCCTTTTTTTACAAACGACATCACTCCCTTTATCTGAGATACCTTCAGGAACACAGAATAATCAACATTAAATTTCAACACCCTACGCTTCACATCCGTATAGGACTTTTGGTAGTTTTGGGTAGCCTTAAGTCTATTCCAAATCACCTGCACCTTTTCCATGGCTTGGTGAACCAAGTCGGGACCAAAAAATTTATTCTCACCAACCTCAAACCACCCAATAGGAGACCTACACCTCCTACCATAAATGGCCTAAAAAAGAGCCATCGCAATTCTAGAGTGAAACCTATTATTATAAGCAAACCTTATGAGAGGAAAATGATCAACCCAACTACAAAAAAAATCAAGAAAATAAGACCTTAGCATATCATCCAAAATCTGAATCTTCCTCTCTATTTGACCATTCATTTAAGGATGAAAAATGGTGATAAGGTTCACCTTATTCCCCAAATATATCTAAAAAAGAATGCCAAAAATGAGATGAGAACTGAGTACCTCGATCTGATATGATGGAAATTGAAGCATCAGACAACTTGATGATTTCCTAAATGAAAAGCTTAGCATAATCCTCTGTTGAATAAGTAGTCTTCACTAGCAAGAAGTAAGTAGACTTAGTCATCCTATCAATGATGACCCAAATCAAATCAAACTAATTCTGAGATCATAAAAGAGCACTAACGAAATCCATATTGATCACTTCCTACTTCTACACAAGCAACTCAATCTTTTGAGACAAATCGCCAGGCCTCATGTGTTCAACCTTCATTTGTGGACACACTATGTACTTAGCCACTTACCACGTACCACTTTATGTTATTTTCACCAATAGATCTCTTTCAAATTATGCTATATTTTTGTCAAACCTTGATAAATAGTGTACCTTAACTCCTCAGCCTCAGCCAAGATTCTTTTTCACATCCCATCAATATCGGGAACACACAATCTACCTTGGTACCTCAAGATACTGTCATCACCAATCTCAAAAGTCATCACTTTCTGGTGACCCACATCATCCTTGATTCTCATTAAAATAGGATCCAAAACCTACTTTTTCTTCACCTCAACACCTAGAGAGGAATTTTTTACCTCTTGAACAATCACACCACAATCTTCAGAGTCTAAAAGATATACTCCAAGATTAGCCAAGTAGTGAATATCTTTCACCAACCCTCGCATCCCCTCATTAAAATAAGACAAACACCCCATAGATAACCTGCTAAGAGAATCAAAAATTATATTAGCTTTACTTAGATGATAATGGAGACTTATATCGTAGTCCTTAAACAACTCAAGCCATCTCCTTTGACTGAAATTCAACTTCTTCTAGGTGAACACGTACGACAAACTCTTGTGGTCTAAGAAGATGTAAACATGAACCCCATATAGGTAATGGCACAAAATCTTCAAAGCAAAGATTATCGCCAATAATTGCAAGTCATGATTCAGATAGTTATTGTAATATGCCATAACCTTGACCTGTTGCATCGACATATAACCCAGTCCCACGTAGGACCATCACAATAAACAACAAAGTCATCAGTACGCTCAGTTAGGGTTAAAAAGGAGCAAGATGTAAACTTATCCTTCAACTTCTCAAAACTACCCTCGCAAGCATCAGACCATAAGAACTTTACCTTCTTTTGAGTCAGTCTAGTCAACGGAGAAACAATCAAAGAGAAATTCTTCTAGTTAAGCCCAAGAAGCTCCAAACATCAGTTGGAGTCGTGGGACTAGTCTATTTCTTAACCACCACAACTTTGTATGGATCCACCTTGATCTATTTTCTAGAAAAACATGACCCAAAAATGTAATAACATTTAACTAGAACTTACACTTTTAAACTTAGCATACAGACGTTAACCTTAAGGGTCTGCAACACTATATAGAGATAATAAGAAAGACCCGCCTCGCTCTTAGAATAAATCAGGATGTCATCAATATAGACAATGATAAATAAGTCTAGACACTAACAAAAAACCCAATTTATAAGATCCATAAATGCTACTGGGGCACTAGTTAATCCAAATGACATCACCAAAAACTCAAAATGACTACACCAGGTTTGAAGAGTAGTCTTAGGGATATCTATCTCCCTAATATTAAATTGATGATAACCCGACTAAAGGTAAATCTTAGAAAAACACTTTGCACCCTACAGTAGGTCAAATAGGTCATCAATCCTAGGAAGAGGATACTAATTCTTCACTGTCACCTTATTCAACTAGTGGTAATCTATACACATTCAAAAGGACCCATCCTTCTTATGCATAAAGAGTACCGAAAATCCCCACGAGAAAACATTAGGCGGATAAACCTCCTTATCAAATTTTGTTTTCAATTGATTCTTGATAACACTCAACTTACACCTCAAATTAGTGTAAGGCGATCGTCATCAATATATTTACCCAACTTTGGAGTCGGGGTTGAATCCATAGGGAATAATGTGAGTAGCGATTAAGCTAATTTGAAGGTATAGCTACAAGTTCAATTTAAACAAATGGTACAAAAATATAAATTTAAGATGGGGGTTTTGAAAGTATCAAGTAATGTTGTCACTTCAATATTAATGTTTGTAATTAATATAAATGGGGAACCAGAGCTATGTTCACCAAGGGCTTCGGGAATTGACAGATACTAGGTAATGCTAGAGCTTCTTGAAATGATTAGAACAATAGAATATCCCTGACGAGTATACTATCTGACTTATCTCTCGACCTCACCAGACAATTTATTATCTAATTCTCTCAAACTTAGATAACTTATCTATTTCTAATAGGAGTTATCTTAGGTAGATTAATCCAGTTACGACATTAATCATTAAATAAAAGGTTGGTAGCTTCCGAGTCCCTGTTAATAACTTATATCCTCTAGTCTATTTCTCCGTTAAAAGCAAATAAAACCTAAGGCATAACCTAATGTTTGTAACCACTAAATTTTAGTTAAAATAACAGAATTTCAAGATGTTCCACTACTCTTTGAATTCGTTAAACACCTAGATCATATCAAACCCTAATTCATAGATCCCATAACCCTGGCTAATGGAATTAGTCGCTCATGATTTGATGAACGAAATCATAAGTTGTATTCATAATGATAAGGATAACTTATGATTAGATGGAAAACAAGTAGTTTATTTGATTGAATCACAAGGTAGAAACCCAAAAATAGTTGATAAAAACAAGAAGAATAGTTGATGTAAGAGAGCAATGTTACGTGCCTCCCTTCCCTAGGTTAATTATCTGATAGATGAATTATGAATCCATCAAAAACCCTAAAATATGATATTTATACTAAAGCCTAATTACGGTAATAAAATAACAAAATCATAGCTAGGCTTGGATTTAGGTGACGGCATGTTGGTGTTGATCGTCAGGCTTCTGATGGCGTCTCAGATATGTCATCAGAAGTCGTGACTTCTTAACCTGTTCTGCCTCACTCTAACGATGTCCTCCGATGGCTTACCAGAGGAGTGACGGCATGTAGAAAATATCGTCAGACCTTTAACTTATTTCACCATGTTCTGTCCCACTTGACGGAATCTTTTGACGACTTACCATACTTGTGATGACATATTGAGAATGTCATCACCTTCATCTAGCAACTCTTCTTCACTGTTATTCCAGAAGCCTTTTTCTGGTAGCTTACCACATCTCTAAAGGCTAGCAAGAAATGCTGTCAGACTCATATCAGCTCTCTTGTACCAGGTTTTACTCTTTTGCTTCATTGTTATTTATTTCTATGCATCTTGACTTTCCTACAAAATCTTAAGAAATAACATCAAAAACACCAATAATTACTTAAGAACTTACAATTATTTCAAGTTAAAAAGTCTTAAATGTGCTAAAAAAATCTAGCACATCAACACCCTCAACTTAAAACAATTGCTTGTCCTCAAGCAACTACATAATACCATACTACGATGCTTAACCAAGAGACACATAAGATACCTATCGCAGTTGATTATCAAGTTTAGCTCAAAAATCATGCCACTCTCCACGTTCAATTACTTATAAATCCAATTATGCATATCAATGAAGATTAATAGTGTGACCCAAAAGAATGAAGATATGGCATCAAGTCAGCAACAACAACCATGCGTACGTACAAGTTGCACTACCCAAACAAGTAAACAGCTAGCAATACAATCGATGCGCCCTTATAACAAATAAGTCCCTCCTCACTTATATATGAACTCAAGCATGTCAATGCAGGAACGGTCAAGAGACATTTACTCTCAGAAAGAAATTCCAATCAATGCATGTCAAATGCCATATGCTTGCCCTTATTTTCATTACCAAGGTGTCCAGACAGGTAAGTTAGGATCACTATAGGTCTTTTCTATAGCTTGTAATGTAGGCTAAGGCCTGTAAGATATTCAATGGCATTTAGAGTGACTAAGCCTCCTTGGCACTACCTTAACTTTTGGGGTTCACTTATTAACCTTTTTCTTCCTTTTCTCCTTTTCTTGATCAGACATTATTCAGGATGGATGTGGCTTTTTTTCATTATTTTTCTTTTCTTATTCTTCTTCCACACCACCCAACTTTTTATTCTTTTTCACTTATTCTTTTCCTTTTATTGTACCTTTCTTCATACTCAGTTTACATTATGCACCCCTATGATAGCCACCCTCAACTTAAGTTGTTTACCTAAGTCTAGGTGCACAGTGTCCAAGGAGGACCAGGGCCAAAACAGGTTCATTATGATCTAAATAGGAAGGTGATAGGTGTCATAGAAAGAAATGGTCAATTCAGGCTCAAAATAGGGATCAAGAGATATCATGCATATAGGGAAGTTCATTTACGCAAAAAGTGACTTAAAAATCAAAACGGCCTATGATCCTTTCCTAACCCCTATCTTTTAACCAAGGTAAGACTAACCGGGAAAGTTTTGGATTTAACACACAAAGGGAACTAAGTAGTATCTCACACACACATGGCACAAAGGTGCATCACAAGCTACTGCCTATCCAGTTCATGCGATTGTTTAGTAGTGGATATCATGTCACTAGTACTAATGCCATAACAAGAAACACAGTGGTCACACATAAATGTATATCACACAGTTATAAAACAGACCAACGGAGAGGTGTTTATTAGCCTAAAAAATTAACAAAAATATCTCAACTACTCTAGATACTTATTTTTCTCCAGTTAACCACAACACATCACAAAAAAAATAAAGTACACCTAAACATGCCGACTCTACTAGGAACAAGACTCCGGGGAAAGGAGGCACGGCAACAAAACCCCAGGAGGACATCATCACCCACAAGTGGCCCTACCCTCAACTTAAAATCATGCAATGTCTCCAATGTGTCAAACCAAAACAAGAGAGTTAGAAACATACCTTTGGCACCATGGGTGCGAAGATCTGATGTCAATCACACAATACTAATACAAACAACAAAGTACCTTGGGTTGCCTCCCAAGAAGCGCCAGGTTTAACATCATGAAGTGACTTAGTTATATTGACTACTAAGACTTCATCAAGATACCTTGTTGATAAATATTTATGCCTCCACTTGGAGGATTTGAAATGCCAGCCCAACTTTTGATCAATACATCTTCGAGCCGCATTGGGAAAATATTAGGGAATGATGAGAAATGTTTTATCACGCCATTTCAAAGACTTGAACTGCTTGCCTCATTTTGTATCAAAATTTAGTGTGGGCTCATTTGGAAATGGTGAGAATCTTAAACAACCACTAAATAGACATCGATCTTTAAACTCCTTGGCCTTCAATATTGGGGTTATAGTCTGCCATTTTGCAAGGATAAACTCCAAAATATAAGAATCTTCCTCCTCATTTTCAAAATTCATCATTTGCTTGGGTGATTTGACTTTCATAACATCCACTAAGCGTAATGTTGAAAAGTTATTTGAATGAGGACTAACCCTCAATTTTGGAATAACTTCCCTATTAGTATTTTTACCCCAAAATGGACTAGAGTCTTTACGAGGATTGTGCTTGATTTCTTCCTTTGACTCTAATGCCATTTCCTTATCTTTGGCATCTTCATTCATGAATGGTTCGATTGGTTGGGAAATCACCGAGGGTTGCTCAACATCAAGCTCATCACCAACATCGGATTCTTGCTTTTCATCCTCACACTCTTTCATTATTTTAAATAATTCCACAGATAAGATATCATCTAAACATAATGTAGAAAAGTGTTTTGGATGATTGACCTCGATATCCATCTCTTCTATCCTTTCTCTTTCCTTGTTAAATGCCCTAATGTCTTGACGCATGTCACATATGGTATAATTTATTGTGTCTATACCATCCAACATTAGTTGAAGCATAGCTTCAATGTGACTCTTTCCAGTGCTGCGTTTTTCCTTTTCTTGACCATAAGACCTGTCATACTCATAAGAAGAACTAGAACTTAGGTTAGCGTAATAGGGGGAGGGGGAATTTGAGAAATCACTCCAATGTCTATCTTGACCACCACATAAAGAACAATTATACTCCTGGTAGGATAGAGATGGTGCACACATCTCTCTCCGGGGAGCATATCTACAGTTATACCAAAAGTGGTGTCCATCACAATATGGAAATGGATCATCCAGATAAGATTTCCAACCATCAAACTCACATTCATTCCAAGATGCCATAGTAATAAGTAAATTAGAATAAAAATATACCTAACACAAGAAATAAAAAAAAACTAAAAACAAATATTTACAAGATTGAATTAAAGCAAGTAGGCTAAAATTCCAAACCAACTCAATACGCCAAATTATTCCCCGGTAACGGCGCCATTTTTGATAACGCTCAACTTACACCTCAAATTAGTGTAAGGCGGTCGTCGTCAATATATTTACCCAACTTTAGAGTCAGGGTTGAATCGACAGGGAATCACAGCTGGGCTTGAATTTAGGTGATAGAATATTGGTGTTGATTGTCAGGCTTCTGGCGGCATCTCAGATATGTCATCAGAAGTCGTGCATTTTTAACCTATTCTACCTCACTCTGACGATGTCCTCCAATGACTTACCAGAGGAGTGACGGCATGTAACAAATGTCGTCAGACCTTCAGCTTATTTCACGCTGCTCTGTCCTACTTGATGACATCTTCCGACGGCTTACCACACTTGTGATGACATATTGAGAATATCGTCACCTTCATCCAGCAACTCTTCTTCACTATTCTTCCTAACGTCTTTTTCTGGTTGCTTACCATATCTTTGAAGGCTTGCAAGAAATGCCGTCAGACTCATATCAGCTCACTTGTACCAGATTTTACTCTTTTGCTCCATGGTTATTTATTTCCATGCATTTTGACTTTCCTACAAAATCTTAAGAAATAACATTAAAGACACAAATAATTACTTAAGAACTTACAATTATTTCAAGTTAACAAGTCTTAAATGTGCTATAAAAATCTAACACATCAATTCTTAAGTTCTTTTAACTCAGCTAAAGCCATTTTATAGGGAGGGATAGAGATAGGCTGAGTGTCCAGAAAAAGATTGATCCCAAAATTAATTTCCCAATCGGGAGGGAAACCTGAAAGATCATCCAAAAATACTTTGGGAAACTCACAGATCATAAGGAAAGATAACAAGAAGGGACCCTCAAAATTAAAATGTTTAACCTGAACCAGGTTACATAGACACCTTTTGGAAATTAATTTCTGGGCTCTTAGATAATAGATGAACCTTTCCCTAGGAACTAGGGAACTCCCTTCCCACTCTATCATTGGTTCATCTGGGAATTGGAAAATGACCTTTCAGGTCCTACAATCAAGATACGCATAGCACGAAAGCATCCAATCCATCCCAAAGATAACATCAAAATCTAACAGCTCTAACTTTATCAAATTCACCAATTTCTCCCAATCACAGATAGTTACCACACAACCCTTATAGAATCTCACATCCACAATAGAGTTAGCCACTCAGATTGACACAAAAAAAGAGATCAGGATTACTCTCAAGACCAAAGCCAAATTAAATAGCAATATAAGGGGTCACATAAGAAAGGGTAGACCTGAGATCTAGTATATAATACATATTATGAAAGAAATTTTTTTGTATACCAGTAAAAATATCTAGAGATGTCTCAAAATCCTGATGGATGGCAAGAGTATACAAATAATTTTGACCATTGTCGAAGCCAGAAGTAGCACCCTGTACATAACTTATTAATTCTACTTGCAAAGTATCGAATTGGTTAAACAAAGCACGATATGACTACAAAGTTAAAAATCCAGGGGGAACACAGTCCTAGTGTTCACCTATTCTTATTACAACAAAATTTAGTAAAGTTACTTGCTCAAGATTACTACATAAAAACCCTATAATTACTTTTATTGTTCTGCCCATTGACTATGATTGTTGAGATCTGCAAAGCCATATGTTTTCTTGAGATTCGACCCCAACCTCTGTTGTATTACTATATTTTTATAGTGATTATATTATTATCTGATAGAAGGTGTTGTTTGGATGTCATCACTACCTATTAGCTAAAAGATATGGCATATCAGTTGTATGAGGAGTGAGATCAGTCAAGTGGTGATGATGCTGAGTCAGCTTTATGGGATGATTTTTTAGGTGCTTTTTTTGATTGCTTCATTCCTCAAGAGTTAAGGAAGGCAAAAGCTGAAGAATTTATGAATATGAAATACAGTAGGATGATTGTTAAAGAGTATGTCCTTAAATTTCATTAGTTTCACTATTATGCTCCTGAGCTACTATCTAGCATTAGGGCTAAGATGAGGAAGTTTGCTTTGGTCTAATCTCAAGACTTGGTGTTAGAGTGCAAGGTTCCCTTACTAAATAGTGACATGGATATTTTGAGGCTTATGGTTTATATGGCACAAGTCAAGGAGAAAAAGAAAAAAATAAGAAAACATAAGTGAAAGGAAGAGTAAGATTTGGTATTTGGATCAGGGTAGAGGTTAGCAGCAGAGTGGTAGGGATGGTGAGAAATGAACTAATAAGAAGTGAGGAATTCTAGTTCCTATTCTGTGGTTAGTGCTATATATATTAAGCTGTACAATGATTACCAACTTTAGGGCAACAGTGGGTTTAAGGTATAAGGTGCCTAACCCCAGACCAATGAGGCTTATTAAACTCTATCCTATACTCTATGTAAATTTTATGTATAATTACATCATGGCTTTTATGATGAGGGAAGGAATAATTTTTTTAGATGTGGCTAGCCTGGCCATGTTCAAAGGAACTATCCATCAGGAAATGTTGCTACGGGGGCTAATAAGATCCCCGTTGCTGCTTCTTCTGCTCCTACACCAAAGGGTTCAACTTCGGGCATCTCCTGATATTGTTAATGGTACACTAAAAATTTTCTCCCATGATGTATATTATGTTCTTGATCCTAGGTCTACCTTTTCTTATATGGCCTTTTATGTGGCTATTAATTTTGGTTTTGTTCCTGAATGTATTCTTGACCCTTTCTCAGCATCAATTGTAGTTGGTTACTCTATTATTTCTAGAAGAGTCTATAGGGGTTGTGTGGTATCTATATTTGGTAGGGAGACACTAGTGGATTACATCGAGTTTTACATATTATATTTTTGTGAATTCAGGGATGGATTGGTTGCACTTGTGCACGCGTCTCTTGATTGTCGGACCTGAAGGGTTAGTTTTTAATTCTTGATTGAATCATTAGTTTAGTGGGAAATTATTTCCTTACTGCCTAAGAAAAGGTTCATTTCTTATCTTAAATCCTAAAAGTTGATTTCCAACAGGTGTCTTTATCATTTTGTCTGTGTTAAAGATTCTAATTCCAAAATTTCTTTATTGTAATCTGTCCTGGTGTTCTATGAGTTTCCCAAAGTATTCCTCGATAATCTTGGTGTCCTTCCAAATAGGGAGATTGCTTTGAGGATTTATCTTCTTCCCTACACTGATCTATCTTTATCCAACCCTATACGATGGCTCCAGCTGAGTTTACTGAACTTAAGAAGTATTTGAAAGATCTTCTTGATAAGGGTTTTATTCATCCTAGTGTTACTCTGTGGAGTGCTCTTATGCTCTTCGTACGTAAGAAGGATGGGTCACTTCAAATGTGTATAGATTACCGCAAATTAAATAAGGTGACTATGAAGAATAAGTACCCTCTTTTGAAGTTTTATGATCTATTTGATTAGCTTTAGGGATATAAGTACTTTTCTAAGATTGATCTTTGGTCAGGTTATTATCACGTGAAGATAAGGGAAGCGGATATCCCTAAAACTGCTTTACAAACCCGGTGTGGTTACTTTGAGTTCATGGTCATGTCTTTTGGTTTGACTAATGCCCTAACGACATTCATGGATCTTGTAAACTAGGTATTCTTTCAATTCTTTGATTTGTTTATGATTGTGATTATTGATGATATTTTGGTGTATTCCAACAGTGAGGAAGATCATGCCGGTCACCTTCGCATTATGTTGTAAACTTTAATAAACTAGTGGTTGTGTGCAAAGTTTTCAAAGTGTGAGTTTTTGTTGACTGCTATTAGTTTTCTAGGTCATGTTTTTTCTAGTAAGAGGATTATGGTGGATCAATAAAAGGTGGCGGTGGTTAAGAAGTCGACTAGACCCATGACTCCAATTGATATTCAGTGTTTTTTGGGTTTAGCTGGGTACTATAGGAGGTTTGTGGAGAGCTTTTCTTCAATTGATGTTTCATTGACTAGGTTGACCTAGAAAAAGGCAAAGTTTTTGTGGTCCGATGCTTGTGAGGGTAGCTTTGAGAAGTTGAAAGATAAGTTAACTTTGACTCTGATTTTTACCCTGCCTGAGGGTATTGATGTTTTTTTTATTGTGATGCATCCCGTGTGGGACTAAGCTATGTGTTGACGCAATATGGTAAGGTGGTTGCTTATGCTTCTAGGAAGCTGAAGGTGCATGAGAAGAACTATGTAATTCATGATTTTGAATTATTAGCTGTAGTTTTTGGTCACAATATTTGGCGTCACTATTTGTATGGGGTTCATGTAGAGATCTTCTCATACTATACGATCCTGGAATATGTGTTTACTTAGAAGGAATTAAATCTAAGACAGGGGAAATGGATTGGGTTGCTCAAGGACTATGATATGAGGCGTTATTATCATTCAGGTAAGTTAACATGGTTGCTGATGCTCTTAGTAGGTAGTCTATGGGGAGATTATCTTAAATAGAGGACGAGAAGTGAGAAATTGTAAATGATATTCACTGGTTGGCTAATCTTAGAATTCATCTTTTAGACTCCAAGGATGGTGGTGTAATGGTGCAAGAGGTGGTGAAGAAATCTGAAACACCCCATGTGTTAGTCCTTAGAAAATTCTGAGTTCTGAGCTTATTGCATTAACTATGTCTCTCCTTGTGAGTCGTAGAGTCATTACTGCAATCTCTAACAAAATATGGATCCAATCTATCCACATATCGATGAACTTTATCATCCATAATAGTTACTGCATTAGGAGCATACCTAGTCAAAGAGTTAAACCGGAGGCTGTACTCCCTCATACTCATATTCCCTTAGCGAAGATTCAGGAACTGATATACAAGGGACTGTCGAATCTAAAACGCAAGGTAATGATCAAGAAATGCCTATTTAAACTCTTTCCAAGTAGCTGAAGGTGCATCAATACCCCTAGATCATTTCCAATCTTCATACCAAAATATAGCCTTCCCTTTGAATCTATATGCTTGTAGCTCCATTATTTCCTTACCCGATACATGTATGACATCTAGAGACCTTTGGATTTGATCAATAAAGTCCAGTGGGTTTTCATTAAGATCTGGTCTGGTGAATGTGGGAGGATCTTATTTAAGAAAATCTAGTGTCCGTAGGCTAGCTGCCCTATCTGCACCACTAAAACTTGTGGTTGGAATGGCTTGTCCTTGAGCTTGTCCAGCAACTATACGAGCTAGTAATTGCACCGCATTTCTTAGATATTGGTCAGTAGCATTAATAGGTGGTTCTGAGGATATAGTTCTCCTCATCCTTAGTTCTTATGGAGATAGAGGAGTAGAGGAAGTTTGTGATACAAACTCAGCTTGAGCCTCACTTTGATTAGCTTGTCTAGGTGGTGATTTACTTGTCCTTTCTCCAGTAGCCACGTCTACTCGCTTACCGGTATTCTTACCCCTTCTTGTAACCGACATCTTTACTATAATGAGAAAAAAATAGGTTTAGTGGTTAAATATGACTTCACGTATGATGTGGGCTCTATTGCACGATCTAAGATGTGTAAAAAAGAAACAAACCCTAAATGCCCATAGCCTCTTGTTTATAGATGTGGTGCACAACACACCCATAATCAAGACTCTAGTGGACACGACTTTGTAGACTCCCTAGGACGACCTGCTCTGATACCACTTTTGTCACACCACAAATCCTATTGGGGCGGACAGGCACCCGGTGAGCCGTAAAGGCCCAAGAGAACCAATCCACATACTTTGTACTTCTCAAGCATGTAACTATGAAAACCAAAGGTTCTAACAAACATGATATTATGCATCTATGAGAATAAATACATAGGCAAGCACAAAATTATATACAATACTTGGCCATTGGGGCCACCATATCTAAAAGACAAAACACTACCATGTTAAACTTTATTAGTCTATAAAGCCTCTAAAAGATGCATAGACTTAGTTAGGGTTGGGACAAACCCCCGCCATACTCTTGACTACTGCATAATACCAAAATATATGGAACAGACTTGGAAATCCCTGAATCAAACTGGATGTCACCTATAGTCGCTGAATAGCCTATACTCGTACTAGCGAGGTGTATTAGCTGAAGCACCTGTGCCTGCAACATGAAATACAGGTCCCCCATGAGAGACGTCAGTACGAAGATATGTACTAAATATATAGGGCTAAAGGTAACAACACATGATACAAGAGCTCAATAGAAATTAGATACAAGTGTATAAGTAGTACTAGTAGACCACCTTTATATATACTTGTGGGACGACGTACATTACATTCTTTTCTTCATTTTTTTACCTTTCTTACTTCATAATCTTTGTAATCCATATAATGTAAATGACTATCTAATCAGTGATAAATAGATAAAACGGGATCAGCCTATGCTAGGCTTACGCTCCTGAGCTGCCACCCGCATAAGAACATTGGGATCGGCCCATGCTAGGCTTATGCCCCTGAGATGCCACCCATATATAAAGGTATTGAGATCAGTCCATGCTCGGCTTATTCCCTTGAGCTGCCACTCGTTTTGCATATTTACGTTAGTTTATTTAGCCTTTGAGATTGTTACTTTGGTGGTCATAATATTATGGTACCTTGAAATGTCCTGCTATTATGTATCACTTGTTATAGGATAGCCTTGGAAGCTTACTTGATGGAACAAATGTCCGATATCATGCCAAAGAATACAAAATAGAGTATGCCATACATACCGAGTTATATAAATCCGAAACTAACCCAACTTGACTTCCCGATTTTTAGATTACTTATCTATAATAGATTATATGGTAAACTAGTATTAGCAACCAATCAATACATTTGTGCTACTTAACTTCACCAAAACAGTAACCGGGCAGTAAGCACTTAATCTATCAATCAAGGGTGTTACTTTAACTCTTTTCTCCTCCAATTACACCCACATACCATACATGTTTTTATAAGATTCACCGAAACTGCCTCAACTTCATTACACCCTCCAAACAATACGCAAAATAGATTGGGCAGTAAACACATGCAATAATTAGTTCGGCGGTGTACCGCCACACCTTTCTTTTATATTTCAATTCAAACTAGTCACACCTTTCTCCAACATCAATCTGGCAGCCCATAACATATACATACAAAAAAATCCACAAAATAGTGCCAAATCCCTTTTATTGTAGCGATCAATTATTGAACTCATCATCCCTTAAGTTCTTAATAACAACACATCCTTAATTCTTTCTTAAATTCATACATAAGGAGAACAAAATGGGCAGCCACCTTACCTTAATTCTGCAACTTATTCTTTTAATTTGAACTCCTCAAGAACTTCAACTTTCACTTTTCTTCACACTTTAAACCAAAGAAGAAAAACAAAAAGTGAACAAGTAACTTGTTCTATATTCTTCCATAAATCAATAATTAATCACTTATATCATGTTTTCCTAATATTTCTTGAGATAATTAAGATAAACCAGAAGTGTTTTCACTTACCTTGACTTGCAAAGGTTAGGACTTCTTCAAGAACCCTAGAAAGAAAAATAGGGCTGCTCCTTGTTGTTTAAAAGAAAGTAGAGAGAATATGTGAAGTAACCTTTTTTTTGTGATTTAAGAATGAGGGAAAATGACCAGCAATGTGGCCTTATAAAGTCCCTAATTTTGGCCATCCACTTAGCTAATTTTGGACCACAAATTTAATCAAATTGTTCCAAGTAGGTGATACACCTACTTAAGGAGTTCAAGCAACTCAAAATGTCAAAGTAGGTGATGCACCTACTTGCTTAATTTCTTAGTTGGGCTTAATTATATTTGGGCCTTGGCAGATTTGAGGATTGGGCCTTTACTCCATTTTCCTTCTTCTTTTACTTAATTTGGGCCCAAATAAGTATACTAATAAAGGCCCAAATCTGATTCATGAACTTGATTTATTAACTTGGCTCATATAACCCAAGTAGGTGACTCACCTACTAGCTTAATTAAGTCAAGCAAGAGGCACCTCAATATTTCATTCCATTTCCATCTTCTAATCACCTTAATCTAACTTACAACTTGTACATACCTGGTCACTTTAAACTTTAGATTCAAATACCAACTTACAATTCCAAGTTAAATAGTTATATCAATGTTAACTTGACCGCGTCACTTAAAAAAAGGTACGTGTAGCGTCTAGAATTCCATCTACACCATTAATATTTGCATAATAAATTTCATCCATTACCTACCACAAGTCTATACCAAGTTACATATAAATAGAAAAAGTACATGCAACGTACGGGGTGTCATATTCTTGTCTTGAGAGAATAATGGAGTGTTTTGGAGTAGTTTCTAAGTGTTAATGAATAGAATAATAGGGTAAATAACCTCCTAAGTGTATTACAAGTCATGGGTCCTAGTTAGGGTAAGTAGGGAAATGTCCAGAATACCTCTACTTAAATCCCTTACAAACCCATCACAGGGATACGAATGACCCATACGAGTCATACTCTACTATACAATTGGTACCCACCAGTCGTATCCAAGCCTCAACCCTTGGATCAAACATTGTCCAGTATATGACTCATCCAACCAAGTCGTACACAGTATACGATCCATACCCATGACCCATATCCCTAGCAGAATGAAATACTAGGAGGATCAAACACTGCCTACTATACTAGTCCTTGATATGACTCATACCAAGCCCTATGACTCATTCCCCTAAGTCATAACCATTCTAGTGACCTAAATCATCCAACCACTAATACTGCTCAGCATGCGGCAGGACCATACTACTCGTACCCTAATATATTGTTCGTACCCATGAGTCGTATTGGGTCCGCAGAATAGAATTCCAGGAAATTTTCTAAGGGTCAAAACCCAGGATGTTTTAGTCTCCCACAATATGAACATTCATCCCCGAACAACGGACAAGACAGGGGTAATGATGCACAGATTCATTTGCATTATCAAACATTCTTTTAATAAAGTTTGAAAAAAATGAGGCAAAGATACTCATCTTTCCTTTAACGCACAGAAAATAAAGATGGGTTGAAGAACACATACCTTCCACACGAATCCCAGCAGCAGAAAACAAATGCAGATATGTGGACTTTATGTCCTCTTTCACTTCCCAAGTAGCTTCTTCCACCTTATGGTTCCGCCATAGAACCTTAACCAAAGTCACATCCTTGGTCCACAACTGATGAACTTGCCTATCTAATAGACCAATCGGGACTTCTTCATAAAACAGAAAATACGAAATACCCCATCCTCCAAAGGAAAAACCAAAGAAGGATCACCAATACACTTCCTCAACATAGAAATATAAAAGATTGGATGAACAAATCTTAAGCTAGATGGAAACTCCAACACATAGGCAACATTTCCAACCCTATGAAAAATCAAATAAGGACCAATAAATCGAGTATTGAGCTTCGTCTTCTTTCCAAACCACACCACTTCTTTTATAAGAGACACCTTGAGGAACACCCTATCCCCAACCTCAAACTCTAAGTCTTTACGCCTAACACCCACATAGGACTTTTGGTGAGCCTTAAGCCTATTTTGAATCACCTTGACCTTCTCCATTACTTGATAAGCTAAAGTCGGTCCAAACATATCCATCTCACTAATCTCAAACCAACAAATATGAGATCAATACCTCCTGTCATACAGTGCCTCAAAATGATCCATACCAATACTTGAATGGTAGATGTTGTTGTAAGAAAACTCTACCAAAGGTAGATGCTCAACCCAATTGCCACCATAGTCAATCACACAAGCCCAAAGTGTTTCCTCCAATATCTGAATAGTTCTCTCTGCTTGCCCATCTAAATGCGGTTGAAATGTAGTACTCAGACTAACCTTAGTCCCCAAACCTTTCTGGAAAGACAGTTAGAAATAAGAAGTAAACCATATACCACAATAAAAATTAATCAAGACAGGTACCCCATAAAGCTTTAAATCTCTTGAAGATACAGTTTTGTATAATCCTCTACTGAAAAGGTAGTCTGCACTGTCAAAAAATATGCATCCTTAGGCATCCTATCAACGATGATCCAAATCAAATCAAATTGGTTCCGAGACTGAGAAATACTGGTAACAAAATCTATATTGAACACTTTCAAAATCCATTCGGGCAACTCTATTTCTTGATACAACCAACCAAGCCTCATGTGCTCAACCTTAGCCTGTTGGCAAACCATGCACTTTGCCACAAAATAAACCACATCCTTCTTATGATCACATACTGAAGACTCTTATGACCAAAAAAGATATCCACGCGAACACCATACAAATAATGCTTCCATATTTTCAAAGTAAACAAAACTGCCAACTACTCCAAATCATGAGTAGGATAATTCCTCTCATGTACCTTCTACTACCTGAAAGCATAGGCAATCACTTTCCACTATTGGATTAAAACACAACCAAGACCTACCCAAGATGCATCACAATCAACCACAAACCCATTATTTCCTTCCAGCAAAGTCACAATTAAAGACAAAGTCAACTTATTATTCAACTTCTCAAACCTCCCTTCACAAGCATCCGACCCAGAAAATAGAACATTTTTTGGAGTAAACTTAATCAAACGATCAACTATTGAAGAAAATATTTCCACAAACCGCTTATAATACCCGGCTTAACCCAAGAAGCTCCAAATATCAAATGGAATCATGGGTCTAGGCCACCTCTTTACCACAACAAACTTTTATGGATCCACCACGATCCCTTTACTAGAAATTATATGACCCAAGAAACTCATAGCATTTAACCAAAACTCACACTTAGAGAACTTGGCATACAACTATTGTTCCTTTAAGCTCTGCAACACCACATAGAAGTGATTAGCATGACCCACCTCGTTCTTTGATTAAACCAGAATGTCATCAATGAACACAAATACGAAGAGATCCAAATATTTCCTGATCACCCTGTTTATCAAGTCCATAAATGCTATCGGAGCATTAGTCAACCCAAATGATATCACCAAGTACTCAAAATTCCCATATCGAGTACGAAAATCCATCTTAGGGATATCTACCTCCCTAATCTTAAGTTGATGGTACCTAAACAAAAGATCTATCATAGAGAAAAACTTAGCCTGTAGTCAATGCACATCCAAAGGGAACCATTCTTCTTATGCATAAACAACATCGGTGCACCCCATGGAGAAATACTAGGACGAGTAAACTCCTTGTCCAGAAGATCCTTAAGTTCCCTCAACTGAGACGGAGCCTTATATATAGAGGAATAAAAATTAGATGAGTGTCCGAAAGAAGATAAAGACAAAACTTTAGTTCCCTATCCAAAAGAACGCCAGGAAGGTTACCCGAAAAGACCTCTGTAAACTCATAAACCATAGGGACTGAAGATAAAAAAGGACCTTCTAAGTTAGAATCTTTAACCCAAACTAAGTGATAAAGTCAACCCTTAAAGATTAACCTCCAAGCTCTAAGATAAGAAATAAACCTCCCCGTAGGAGCTAAGGAACTACCTTCCCATTATATAATCGGTTCACCAGGGAACTTAAAGATAACCCTAAGGGCCCAACAATCTAAAGATGGATAACAAGAAACCAACAGATACCATACACCCCTATAGATTCTCTTAGCAATAACTGTGTCACCTAATGATGTAGAAAGAGATAAAAAATCTGAAATGACTTCCGAATCGAAACCAAAATACAAAGCCACATATAGAGTCACAAGAGAAAGAGTGGACCCCAGATCAAGCAAATAATATACGTCATAAGAGAAAAGCTATAACGTACCAATAATGACATCAGATGATGCCTCGAATTCCCATTGGGATACCAAAGCATAAAACATGTTCTGACCAACACTAGAACTAGGAGTAGTAATAGAACCAGATGCCCCACCACCAGGTGTCGAAGCAGAAGATAAAGCCACAAGAATCTTATTCACCCTCATAGCAACTTTGTGAATCAGATATTCCCAGAGACGATAGCCTACCTGGTCACACTAGAAATATTTGCCCCTTCTTTTATCGCAATAACCCTGATGAGGACAACCAAAGAATTAATAATAAGGACATAAAGAAACCGACTGACCTCCGCTCGACTGAGATTGGGAAATTTGTTCCTGAGAATTATCGCCACCTTGATGACGCCTGTCTTCCGATGGATAAGGAGAACAAGAAAAAAAGTAACCAAAACTCCCCCACTTCTTTTTTCCACTTCCCACCATCTCTACCACCCTGAGATTGAGCAATTCCCTAATTGGAAAACCTACTCTCCTTTCCCTGTCTATCCCCAAACTCCATCTGCCTCTTATTCTCATCCTCAACCTATTGCATATGAATAATCAACCTCGAGATATCCATATATTTAATTAGAAAATTAGTCTTGCTCTCCAGAATCAAATCTCTATTCAACCCAGAAGCAAACTTCCTCATTCTCGACCTTATATCAACCACCAAGTCAAAAGAATACCCTGATAGCTGATGGAACTTCAAAGCTTATTCCTTTACTGATATCCTTCCCAGCCTTAGGTTTATAAACACTTCCATCATAGCTTCCCTCAACTCTCGAGGAAAGAACCAAACTAAAAAAGTATTAGAAAAGGCCTCCCTCAACCCTTTCTCTTCCATATCATATATATCCTTATTCCACTCGTTATACCACTGATAAGCAACATTCTTGAGTTGATAAGTTGCAAAGTTAACCCCCTCTACATTAGTATCCTGCATCACCCAAAAAATCTTATCTATCTCATCCAAGAAGCCTTGTGGATCCTCCTTTACCGTTACTTCAATAAAAGTTGGAAGACCTATCTTCCTAAATTAATCAACCCTTATGGCCTCAACAGACAAAGCACTAGTCGCACCCCGATCAGCCAAAGCAGCAACTTATTAGGTAATCACATTAATAAACTGACAAAATTCTGCATTCATCATGTTTCCTTGAGGGACCTAGGAGAACTAGCTGGAATAGGAGGAACTCCAGAACCAATAGAAATATGACCATGAGATCGAAGATATACTCTAGACATAGGACATACCCCTTTAGCATTATCCCTAGATGGGATAGAAGAATTTCCTTGTATTTCAGATTTAGGAGGCATGATCTGAAAGAAGAACAAACAAGGATGAGAGATTATTCTGGGATTGAGAACTCAAGCATGAAGATAGAATATCAAGAAAGTGCAACATTCCTATATGTCTTGTAGCCTCTCTTTTATGATTGTGGTGCACTTTACACCCCTAAAAGAGAATCTACTCGACACGGCTTTGTAGATACCCAAGTAACCATGAACCTAGGCTCTGATACTAACTTAACATTACCCGACCCCAGGCCTTATCATAATGGGCATCCCAAGTCCAACCAGGACCGAGGACCGCCCCTATTACCCAACCCAACCTCCTATATCAAGCCTTAGATGGGCTAAATTCTAAACATATAACAAGATCATATAAATGTTCTTATTAAGACTCTGGGATAGGGTCACAACCGTGACCGATCCAACCAAGTCCAACCGTATCACACCAACAGTCCAACCACACCAAACCAAACTATAGGCCATAAACCAAACCATAAACAAAGAGATTACCAAAACATAACATGATAAAAAATCCCAAAATATAATAGGAAGGAAAAACCAAGAATATTATCCAACGGTGTAAACTCCCACACAAAAATCAATGCCAAGGCAAACACCAATACCGATCCCGCCCATACCAACACCCAGAAGTACCACAAAGCCTCTATCCAAAATATAAAGCATATTCAATTGGGACATGCCTACAACCATTGCCAAAACCAATATCTAAAGTAAAAGAAAAAGTATCTAAAGAAATACATAAAAGGAAATAATGCCTTCCAAAAGGATGGAAGCTCACTACTGATATCGCTCAACTTACACGTTAATTTAGTGCAAGGCAGTCATAGTCAATAAATTTACCCAACTTTGGAGTTGGGGTTGAATCCACAGGGAATAATGAGAGTGGCGATTAAACTAGTTTTAAACTATAGCTATAAGTTGAATTCAAATAAATGATACGAAAAGATAAAATAGGGGGTTTTTGATGATTAAACAAATATTAAAGTTTTAACTTGCTTCAGAGCTCAAAACTAAAATTTCAATAGTTCAAATCAGTGATAGAGAGGAACTAGGGTTATGATCATTATGATTATTATCCTCAATTTTATAATAAATGTAGTATTGGATTCTCATGACATGTGGGAAACACAAAATTATCAGTTTTGACAGTCCATCTAAGTGTTTCTAAACCTACTAAGATGTTGAACTCCCTAATTCTCTCGAACTTAGGAAATCATTCTATTCATACTGATTTTATCTCAACTTTATCAATATTGTTACAATATTAATCTTTAGATAAGAGCTTAACCTTCCCAAATTCTTGTTGATAATTCGCTACCTTTAGTTTATTTCTAAGTTTAAGCAAATTAACATTAGGTGGGATTTATTGTTTGCAACCAATAAATAACAATTATAATAAAAAAATTATCAAGATGTCTCCACAATTACTCAAACCCTAACCAACTATTAAATCCATGGAGGAATAATCATAGATCCCACAACCCTACTTGTGGGTTTTAGTTCCACATGAGAAAGAAAGAGATAGAAATAATTATAATCATTATTCAAAGTAATTAAACTTACAAAAGAAGAAGTTTGAAGTTGATTCTCTTCAAAGTTCAAGAGAAAATTCCCACAACGAAATCAAAGAGTTGAAAATTGAATTCTAAGTTAAGAGCCCCCAAAGAGAGGTGAACTCCTTTAGGAATAAGTTTCAGCCGTTTCAAGATGATGCGGCCCCTCAATGAACCCTAAAAGCTGCTATTTATATCCGTAACTTAAGAAAAATCCAAAATTAAGAATTCAAAAATTTCCTTTTAGGAGACGACTTGTCTGATAACTTTTCACAAATCTGATAAGTTATCAGAGAATGTCGTCAGGTCCTTTTTATTTGTCTGACGACCAGTGTGATAACTTATCACAAGTCAAATAACATATCAGACTTGTCGTCAGACCTTGCTTCCAATTTCTGCCTTTTGCTTCTGAGTGACGACATGCCTGATGGCTTATCAGAGATCTGATAGCTTATCAGGAAATTTCATCTAAAAATCTTTAATTTTCATACTCTGCCAATGTATGACGACATGGTATGATAGCTTATCACAGATATGATATCTTATCAGACCAAGTCATCAGTAGAAATCTTCAGAACTTAATTTGTTGCATATTTTACCAAAAATCATCCTTCTTGATGAAGCTTTCATGTACTTTCATGCATCTCAACTTTTACTGCAATATCAAAGAGAAAATAATCAAAAACGACAAAAGTTGCTTAAGACTTTGCAATTATTCTCTGATAAAAGCCTTAAGTATGTTAGCATCCTCTCACACATCAACATCCTCAACTTAAAACAATTGCTTGTCTTGAAGCAACTAAAACACCATACTATGGTGCTTAACCAAGAGACACATAAGATACCTGTGACAGTTGATTATCAAGTTTAACTCAAAACACATTACCCTCTCCATTTTCAATCACCTTAAACCCAACTTGTATATCAATGAAAATCAATAATGTGACACAAAGGAATCAGGATGTGACATCAAATTAACAATAATAACCATGGATATATACAAGTTACACTAGCTAAACATGCAAGCATCTAGCAATGCAATCAATGTGCCCTTACAATGAAGAAGTCTCTCTACACTCATATATGAAATCAAGTATGTCAATAAGGGAATGGTCAAGAGGTACTCACTCTCAGAAAGAAGTTCCAGTCAATGTATACTAAATACCATAAGCTTGCCCTTATTTTCATTACTGAAGCTTTCAAAAAGATAAGTTAGGATTACTATAGGACTTTTCTTCAGCTTGTAATGTAGGCTTAGGGCTGGTATAATACACAAGGATATTTAAGGTAACTAAGCCTCCTTGGCACTACACTATTTTTATGGTCTCACTTATCAACCTTTACCTTATTTCTCCTTTTCTTGATTAAGCAAATTCAGGATGGGTGTGGTCATTTAGTCATTCATTTTTTTTTCACAACTTTTCTTTTCTCATTCTTTTTCTACCACACCCAGACTTGTATATATATATATATATATATATATATATATTTTATTACCCTTCTTCATACTCACTTTACATTATACACCCCTGTGATAGCCACCCTCAACTTAGGCTATTTAGCTAAGTCAAAGTGGACAATATCCAAGGAGGACCAGGGCCAAAACAGGTTCATTGTGATACAAATGGAAAGGTGATAAGTATAATAAAATTAATAGGCATTCAGGCTCAAAGGATATTATTCACACATAGAAGGTCATTTAGGCTAAAAGTGGACTAATATCAACAATGGCCTATGATCCCTTCCTTACCGCTATCCTAGAACCAGGGCAACACAAACCGGACAAGTTCTGGGTTTAACACACAATGGGAACTAGGTAGTATCTCATACACACATGGCACAAGGGTACATCACAAGCTACTACCCATTCAGTTTATGCATTTGTTAGCAGTGATTATCATGTCCCTAATACTAATGCCATAAAAAGATTCACAGTAGTCACATATAGATGCACATCACACAGTTACCAAAAAGACAATTGGAGAGGTATTTATCATTCCAAGAAACATCAACAAAAATATGTCAACTGTCCTAGATACTTATTTTACCCCAATCAACCACAACACATCACAAAAAAAACATAATACGCCTAAACATGTCGGCTTTACTAAGAACAAGACTCCAGGGAAAAGAGGCACGATAACAAAAACCCCAAGAGGACATCAACACCCATAAGTAGTCCAACCCTCAACTTATAATCATACATTGTCCCCAATGCATCAAACCAAAATAAAAGAGTCAGAAACATACCGGTGGCATCATGGGTGCAAAGATCTGATATTAATCACATAATACAAATACAAACAATAAAATACCTTGGGTTTCCTCTCAAGAAGCACCTAATTTAGTGTCGCGGCACAACCTAACTCATCTTTTCCCTCCACCTTGAGGATATGAATTTTACCCCAACTTAGAGTCCATCTTCTTGCCTCAATCATAAGGGTGTGTTACAAAAATTAAGAAGTCGAATAATGTATTGATCGTGGTTAACCACTCGACCTTAAAGTGAGGTATGTTTTTTTGTTGCTTGTCTAATGTAAAATCAAGAATATAGGATTGTTGTTCCTTATCTTCACACTCTTCTACTATTATAAATCATTTCACAGACAAGATATCAACTAAGCATAATGTAGAAAAGTTCTTTCAATTAGGCCCGATCAATCCTACTTCAAAATTTACACTATCTACTACACACTCACTTTTATTCACTTTCTTAATGTCAGTCTCAAAATCAAGATGACAATCGAGTGGTTATGATTCTTGAGTTTTCTCCTCAAATTAGCTAATGTCCTTCTCATATTCTTCTTTATTTAGCCACTGTAAACATGGTGTGAGTGGTAACTCTTTTAGCTATGCCCACAGCTGTTCTTGATTCTCTAAAATTTATTTCATCAATTTGTTCGCTTAAATAGTGACCACACACATATCTTCAGTATGATCACTTTGATCACAAGCCAAACACCAAGTTATAATAAGTAGGAAAGTATCCACATCATATTGTGAAGGTCCCGTCCATGCACTTCCAGGTAAATCTGGATAGCAAGCCTCAAATATGGTCCACCACAATAATAACAAGAATCATCATCACTCAAAAAAATATCTATCCAGGCTGACATTTCAAGAAAGGTATGAGAAAAATAAATATAAAAGAAATTAAAATAAATAAAAATAAACTAAATAAATATTTACAAGTTTGAATTCAAGCAAGTAAACAAAAATTTCAAACTAGCTCAATACGCAAAATTTTTTCCCGGCAACGGTGCCATTTTTGATAACACTCAACTTACGCATCAATTTAGTGCAAGGCGGTCGTCGTAAATATATTTAACCAACTTTGGAGTCGGGGTCAAATCCATAGGGAATAATGTGAGTGTCGATTAAACTAGTTTGAAACTATAGCTGTAAGTTGAATTCAAACAAATGATAAGAAAAGATAAAATGGGGGAGGGGTTGATGATCAAACAAATGTTAAATTTTTAACTTGCTTCAGAGCTCAAAACTAAAATTTCAATGGTTTAAATTAGTGATAGAGAGGAGCTAGGGTTATGATCACTATGATTATTAAACTTCATATTATAATAACAGTAGTATTGGGTTCTCATGACTTATGGGAAACACCAAATTATCAGTTTCGATAGTCTATCTAAGTGTTTCTCAACCTAATTAGATGTTGAACTCCCTAATTCTTTCATACTTAGGAAATCATTCTATTCATACTGATTTTATTTCAAGTTGATCAATCTTATTATAGCATTAATCATTAGATGAGACCTTAACCTTCCCAAATCCTTACTGATAATTTGCTACCTTTAGTTTATTTCTTAATTCAAGCAAATCAACATAAGGCGGGATTTATTGTTTGCAACAAATAACTAACAATCATAACAAAGGAATTATCAAGATATCTCCACAATCACTCAAACCCTAACCAACTATTAAATCCATGGAGGAATAATCATAGATCCCATAACCCTAGTTGTGGGTTTTAGTTCCATATGAGAAAGAAAGCGATAGCAATAATTATAATCATCATTCAAAGTAATTAAACTTACAAAAGATGAAGTCTGAAGTTGATTCTCTTTTAAGTTCAAGAGAAAATTCCCATAACCAAATCAAAGAGTTGAAAATTAAATTCTAAGTTAAGAGCCCCCAAAGATAGGTGAACACCTTTTGGAATAAGTTCCAGCTATTTCAATAAGTTTCTTTTAGGTGACGACATGTCTGATAACTTATCATAAATCTAATAAGTTATTAGAGAATGTCGCCAGGCCCTCTTCATCTATCTGGCGACCTGTGTGATGACTTATCTTAAGTCTGATAACTTATCAGAATTATCGTCAGACCTTACTTCCAATTTCTGCCTTTTGCTTCTGAGTGATGACATACCTGATGGATTATCAGAGATCTGATAGCTTATTAGGAAATGTCATCTGAAAATATTTAATTTTCTTATTCTATGCCTATGTGTGAATACATCATCTGATAGCTTATCATACCAAGTTGTCAGATAAAATCTTTAAAACTTAATCTCTTGCATATTTTACCAAAAATCATCCTTTTTGATGGAGCTTTCATGTATTTTCATGCATCTCGGCTTTTACTACAATATCAAAGAGAAAACAATAAAAAATGACAAAAGTTGCTTAAGACTTTGCAATTATTCTCAGTTAAAAGCCTCAAATGTGTTGGCATCTGCTCACACATCAACACCCTCAACGTAAAACAATAGCTTGTCCTCAAGCAACTAAAACACCATACTACGATGCTTAACCAAGAGACATATAACATACCTATGATAGTTGATTATCAAGTTTAGCTCAAAAAACATTACCCTCTCTATTTGTAATCCCTTTAAACCCAACTGTGTATATCAATGAAGATCAATAATGTGACACAATGCAATCAAGATATGACATCAAATTAGCAACAATAACCATGCACATATAGAAGTTACACTACCCAAATATGTAAGCATCTAGTAATTCAATCAATGTGTCATTACAACAAAGAAGTTCCTCTTCACTCATATATGAATCAAGCATGTCAATAAGGGGACGGTTAAGAGACACTCGCTCTCAGAAAGATGTTCCAGTCAATGTATGCCAAATACCATAAGCTTGCCCTTATTTTCATTACTAAAGCTTTCAGACAGTTAAGTTAGGATCACTATAGGACTTTTCTTCATCTTGTAATATTGGCTTGGGGCTGGTATGATACACAAGGATATTTAAGGTAACTAAACCTCCTTGGAACTACACTATTTTTGGGGTCTCACTTATGAACATTTACCATATTTCTCTCTTTCTTAATTAAGCAAATTCAGGATGTGTGTGGTTATTTAGTCATTCATTTTTTTTTCATAACTTTTTGTTTCTTATTCCCTTTCTACCACACCTAGCCTTGCATATATATATATATATATATATATATTTACTAACCTTCTTCATACTCACTTTACATCACACACCCTTATGATAGCCACCCTCAACTTAGGCTATTTGTCTAAGTCAAAGTGCATAATATCCAAGGAGGACTAGGGCCAAAATAGGTTCATTGTGATACAAATGGGAAGGTGATAGGTATAATAAAAAGAATAAGAATTCAGGCTGAAAATTAGGATCAGGGGATATTATTCACACATGGAAGGTCATTTAGGCTAAAAGAGGACTAATATCACCAACGGCCTATGATCCTTTCCTAACCGCTATCCTAAAACCAAGGCAAGACGAATCGAGCAAGTTCTGGATTTAACACATAATGGAAACTAGTTAGTATCTCACACACATATGGCACAAAGGTACATCACAAGCAACTACCTATTCGGTTCATGCAATTGTTAGAAGTGATTATCATGTCCCTAGTTCTAATTCCATAAAAAGATTCATAGTCATCACATATAGATGCACATTACACAGTTACTAGACAGACAATTGGAGAGGTATTTATCATTCCAAGAAGCATCAACAAAAATATGTTAACTGTCCTAGATACTTATTTTTCCCCCAATTAACCACAACATATCACAAAACAAACATAATACGCCTAAACATGTCAGCTCTACTAGGAAAAAGACTACGAGAAAAAGAGGCACGACAATAAAAACACCAAGAGGACATCAACACCCACAAGTAGTTCCATCCTCAACTTAGAATCATACATTGTCCCCAATGCCTCAAACCAAAACAAGGGAGTCAGAAACATACCTGTGGCACCATGGGTGCAAAGATCTGATGTCAATCACATAATACTAATACAAACAACAAAATACCTTGGGTTGCCTTCCAAGAAGCACCTAATTTAGTATCGTGGCCCAACTCAACTCAGCTTTTCCCTCCACCTGAAGGATATAAATTTCACTCCGAACTTAGAGTCCATCTTCTTATCTCGATCATAGGGGGTGGTACAAAAATTAAGAAGTCAAATAATGGATTGAGTGTGGTAAACCACTCGGCCTTAAAGTGAGATGTGTTTTTATGTTGCTTGTTTAATGTAAAATCAAGAATATAGAATTTTTATTCCTCATCCTCACACACTTCTACTATTTTAAATGATTCCACAAACTAGATATCATCTAAACATAAGGTAGAAAAGTGCTTTGAATGAGGCCCGATCAATCCTACTTAAAAATTTACACTATCTACTACACACTCACTTTTATTCACCTTCTCAATGTCAGTCTCAAAATTAAAATGACAATCGAGTGGTTGCGATTCTTGAGTTTTCTCCTCAAATTGGCTAATGTCCTCGTCATGTTCTTCTTTGTTTAGCCACTGTAAACATGGTGGGATTAGTAACTCCTTTAGCTCTACCCATAACTGTTCTTGATTCTCTAAAATTTATTTCATCTATTTGTTTGCATGAATTGTAACCACACACATATCTTCAGTATGATCACTTTAACCATAAGCCAAACACCAAGTTACAGTAAGTAGGACAGTATCCACATCATATTGTGAAGGTCCCATGTATTCACTTCTAGGTAAATTTGGACAGCAATCCTCAAAATATGGTCCCCCTCAATGATAACAAGAATCGTCATTACTCAAAAAAATATCTATCTAGGCTTATATCTCAATAAAGGTGTGAGAAAAATAAAAATAAAAGAAAACAAAAAAAATAAACTAAACAAATATTTACAAGTTTGAATTCAAGCAAGTTAACTAAAATTCCAAACCAACATAATATGCCAAATTTTCCCCAGCAACGGCGCCATTTTTGATAACGCTCAACTTACACATCAATTTAGTGTAAGGAGGTCGTCGTTAATATATATACCCAACTTTGGAGTCAGGATCGAATCCATAGGGAACAATGCGAGTGGCGATTAAACTAGTTTGAAACTATAGCTATAAGTTGGATTCAAATAAATGATATGAAAAGATAAAATGGGGGTTTTGGATGATCAAATAAATGTTAAAGTTTTAACTTACTTCAGAGTTGAAAACTAAAATTTCAATGGTTCAAATCAGTGGTAGAGAGGAACTAGGGTTATGATCACTGTGATTATTAACCTCCATTTTATAATAACAGTAGTATTGGGTTCTCATGACTTATTAAAACACCAAATTATCAGTTTCGACAGTCCATCTAAGTGTTTCTCAACCTACTTAGATGTTGAATTCCCTAATTCTCTCGAACTTAGAAAATCATTCTATTCATACTGATTTTATCTCAACTTGATCAATCTTGTTACAACATTAATCATTAGATGAGAGCTTAACCTTCCCAAATCCTTGTTGATAATTTGCTACCTTTAGTTTATTTCTCAGTTCAAGTAAATCAACATAATGCAGGATTTATTATTTGTAACAAATAAATAAAAATCATAACAAAGGAATTATCAAGATGTCTCCACAATCACTCAAAGCCTAACCAACTATTAAATCCATGCAGGAATAATCATAGATCCCACAACCCTAGTTGTGGGTTTTGGTTCCACATGAGAAAGAAAGAGATAGAAACAATTATAATCATCATTCAAAGTAATTAAACTTACAAAATATGAAGTTTGAAGTTGATTTTCTTCTAAGTTCAAGAGAAAATTCCCATAACCAAATCAAAGAGTTGAAAATTGAATTCTAAGTTAAGATCCCCCAAAGAGAGGTGAACTCCTTTTGGAATAAATTCCAGCCATTTCAAGATGATCAAGATGATGCGTCCCCTCAATGAACCCTAAAAGCTACTATTTATAACTGTAACTTAAGAAAAATCTAAAATTAAGAATTCAAAAATTTTCTTTTAGGTGACGACATATCTGATAACTTATTACAAATCTGAAAATTTATTAAAGAATGTCGTTAGGTCCTCTTCATCTTTTTGACGACCTGTGTGATGAGTTATCACAAATCTTATAACTTATTAGACTTATCGTCAGACCTTGCTTTTAATTTCTCCCTTCTGCTTCTGAGTGATGACATGTGTGATGGCTTATCAGAGATCTAATAGCTTATCAGGATATGTCATCAGAAAACCTTCAATTTGCTTATTCTCAGCCTATGTGTGACGACATGGTTAATAGCTTATCACAAATCTGATAGCTTATCATACCAAGTCATCAAAAGAAATCTTTAGAACTTAATTTCTTACATTTTCCACAAAAAATCATCCTTCATGATGGAGCATTCATGTATTTTTATGCATCTTGGCTTTTACTGCAATATCAAAGAGAAAAAAATCAAAAACAATAAAAGTTGCATAAGACTTTACAATTATTCTCCGTTAAAAGCCTCAAATGTGTTAGCATCTGCTCATATATCAACCACTTTAATCTAAATGTTGATACCGAATTCATGTGCCAAACATGAAGAGTAAATTAGCCGATTCTTGCATAGCGTGGGTACACAACCAATATTAGATTGGGTTACTGAGTGATAGATAGCATCAATCTCAAGATAAGGATAAAATAATGCCAGTTATAAAACCAAGTAAAATAATCCGTAATGCATACAACCATACATATATAAGTGTCGAGAAATGATATCGGGTTTAGTATGCATTTAAACCCTTTTACCTGGGATGTGTAACTTGGCTGTTCTAACCCACCATGGGATATATGGGTTCAAGTCCCCTTGCTGAAAGGGACCAAGTGTGTGTAGCCTTACGAACAAGGATTTATCCCATAAGATGACTAGTACATCCCCTAATAGTGTCATATCATGCTCATGGTCTACTAAGACCAATCCTCATATCGACAAATATGAGTTTTCAATTTTGGTTGCCTTGGGACCACCACCTTCCACAACTTTGCTTCATACCCCATAATTAATTCCTAATTAAAACCATTTCTAAATAAACAACAAAATCCATTTACCATTTTATTATCCAAGGACAATAATAGTGGTATCATTATACCACCCCATTACTTGCAAGTAATATCCATACCCAAACTATTTTGATTAAGGGGACTTTTAAGTGCCCTTTATATATACCTTATTAAACCACTTGGAAGACTTCCATATTCTATATAAGAATAACCATTTAGACTTTGGGCTTTTCTAACCATTTAAACCATGTATTATTCCTGTACTAAGTTTAAAACATGTAAGAGTTCCATTAAAAGAAGTCAATGCAATGGACATAATTTTATAAGTATTTTATCAAATATATTGGGGGTATAATATAACTAAAACCAATTCCAAAGACCATTAAATCATTACCATGCAATCCAATTGTCCAAAACAACTATTAATTCATATAAAAGCATAATTAAAACCATAGGAAATCATAACCAAGCATAAAATATTAAAACCCCAAAATAATAGTTGAAAACTATAACCATGAAATTGTAAAACCATGATATCAATCATATAAACCATTACTTTTATTGAAATTATAACAAGGGAAGAGAATCATGCCTTATACCAAAGAATTGATGGAAAGAAATTACCACGACAAGCTGGAAATTAACCCTTAAGATGTAACCCTAGTGTTTTTACCCTAAAAGTGCTTCAGAGAATTATGTAGTGTTTTGGAATAGTTTCTAAGTGTTAATGAATATAATAATATGGTAAATAACCTCCTAAATGTATTAGAAGTTGTGGGTCCTAGTTAGGGTATCTAGTGACATGTCCAGAATACCCCACTTAAATCTCTTAAAAACCCATCACAGGGATATGACTGATCCATACGAGTAATACCATTCAATACAAGTAGTACCCACCACTCGTATCCAAGCATCAAACCTTGGATCAAACACTGTTTAGTATACGACTCATCCAACCAAGTTGTAATCATAGAATACGATCCATACGCATTACGCGTATACCTGGCAGAATGAAATACCAGGAGGATCAAATATTGCCTACCATATGAGTCTTTGATTTGAATCGTACCAAGCCCTACGACTCATGTCCCAAAGTTGTACCCATTTCTATAACAAAAATAATCCCACAAACTAACACTGGTTAGCAAATGATAGGACCATATAACTCATACCCCAATATATGGCTCATACCTATGAGTCATATTGGGACCAGAGAATAAATTCCAAGAAATTTTCTAAGGATCAAAACCCAAGATGTTCTATTTGTCCATACTATCAGCAGTCCAATAAGGTATTTAGCTCACATCTTTATAAAAGTTCTTGACCATAATACAAATATTTTGCTAGATTTATCTATAAGTGGTCAGGCTTTGGAAAAGACTTATGATAAGCTATACAACTTGTTAAATTGGATTGGACAGTAAAATCCAAATTGGCATGGTGATACCTCAAGGAGTTAAGTGAAAAAGGTTGTGGATGTGATTGAAGTTGATGGAATAACAATCTTAGCCACCCAAATTATTGCTATACAAAATAAGATGATAAATCAATTCAATACGTTGGGTGTGAAACGGACTTAGGCACATGTTAATGTGGTGCAATCAGATCCTGTATAGTTTGATATTTATGGAAATAATGGCTACTCTGTAGACTTATGTAGTGCAAATCCTTAAACCATCAACTTTTTGGGGAATGCAGGAAAGTCAAATTATGGTAATGCCTATAGTCAAAAGTGGAAGAGTCAGCCAATGTATCCTTGAGGCAACAACTAGCAGCAGTAGGTTTAGCAGTACAAACATAATACTCAGGCTAGTAACATTAAGGAGACTCTAAAATAGATTTTGGCGACCAAGAATAGATGACTACTAAACTAAAAAATAAACTAAATACATAAAAATATCTAGAGCAGCAAGTGGGGCAACTGGCGTAGGCACAAAATACAAGGCTTTTGGGTGGTTTGAAAAATGATAATAAACCTCCTAATAGTTAATGGCAATCATTTTAGGACTGGTAAAAAGTTGAATAATTTATGTTTAAAAGAGAATAAGGAGGTAGATATAGATTTGGCCTCAACTAATTTTAGACAAAGTTGCTAAAAATTTTGGGAATTCTGAGTACCTAAAAACAAAATCTATTGACAAGAAAAGACCACCACCACCTGTTCTAGAAATCAAAGTAGGATGTATGCTTCAAGAAGTTTTTTAATACGTTCAGTGAGCTTCACATTAACCTTTCTATTCTAGATATTTTATAGGAAATGCCCAAGAATGCTAAGTACTTTAAGGATGTGGTGACTAATAAAGTTAAGCTGTAGGATATTGAGATCATGGCACTAACAGAGAAGTACAACTTTGTGATAACAAAAAAGGTGCCTAAATAACTTATGGACCCAGGAAGTTTAACCCTCCCTATTTATATTGATGATGGTGATTTGGGGGTGCGTATAAATTTTATGCCTCTGTCAATGTTTAAAAATCTTAGGTTAGGAGAGCCAAGACCAAGCCCTTTGATTATGTAATTGGTGGATAGGACCATAGTTAATCCCAAAGTAATAATTGAGGACGTCTTCATAAGGGTTGGTAAGATTGTAATTCTTTTTGATTTTATTATTATGGATTTTGATACAGATAGCAGGCTTCCTATATTCTCGGATGTACATTCTTAGCTATGAGAAGAGAGCTGATAGATGTGCGAAAGGGCACTCTCACAATGAGATTTGATGATAAAGAGGTAGCTTTTAGAGTTATAAGCAACTTAATCCACCTTAATATTACAAAGATTTATATATCATTATGTGATGAAAGTGGATGAGTGTGGGGTGATGGAATCCAATCCACCAAAGACCTCTTTGGATAGTCCCATTGAGTTGGTCGAGCCACTACCTATTACTGAGTTTGAGGTCAATTGATGAGCCTAAAAAGGCTAAAATTGAAAAAGTTTTTGACCTTGAGAGTTTACACTCAAGAGGTCAGAAACCAATAAGAATATTATCTCCAAACAGGAGAAAGAGGATGATGAAGTTTGACTGAGTTTTGATGTTAGGTCATGCTATGACACTAAGTTAGGCGTTGCTTGGGAGGCAACCCAAGTTAAGGTAGGTACTTTATTTTTGGTATTTTAGATTTTACTTCACGTAGTGTTTGTTTTTGTTGAGTCATATGTTAATGGGAAGTTTGAGTACCACAAATCTAAGCTAAGAAACATGGTAAAGACTAAGTCTAGGGTCCCTAGACCCTAATGAAGTTTACAAATGCTATTAGCTAGGCCTAGTGGCCATAGGGAGCATTTCTATCTCTACTTTTAAATTCAACTTTGGCGAAGAAGTAAAATTTTAAGTATGGGGTGGGGAGATTCCTATGTTTTGAGTGAAGTGATCTATATGATCTTAAATTCTAGTTGATTTTCTAGTTTTTGCCAAAATTTAATTTTAAAAATTACAAAAAAAGGTTTTTTCTTTTTAGTGTTGAGTCTTAGTTGGGTCAGTTAGTAGGTGCATGCTTCATACACTCCGTGGTTGTTCTTTTCAATTCTTTTCTATGAGGTTCCCTTTGAATTCAGTATCCTTTTTTAGGGGTAAATTTTAAATTTTCTGTGTTTAGGTAAGTGAGATTCTCTTGTTGGTGCTATGTGTGATTGGATGATGCAAGTTGGTTTGATCGTAGAGCATTTTGATTATGTGAATTACTACTTTTGAGACTTCTAGGCTCTAGTTTATGACTCTTAAATGTTGTTGTCGTAATGTTGAATTTTGGTGATTGCTTGGTTGAGATTCTATAATGATCTTACTTGACTTAAGCATGTGCCTTGCACATGAATTTTGTTTATGTATTCCTTGTTGCATGTGATGTCTAAAACTTTCCTGGTATGTGTACAAAGCAAAACAAAGAGTGTGTGTTTAGGAGATGATATAGTCATTTAGTTGATAGCCTTAGTTCATTCCCTCTTTTTCCTCCCTTGGTACATAATCCTAGTTATCCCCATTAAGCTTTTAGCCTATTTTGTTGGTAGCTTCATATGTAACCTAATTCTTTTTCTTTGTGTGACCTTAATATGATCTAAAGCTCCTAAGTGCTTTAGATAAAAATTAATTGAGTTAAGGAGTTGAAATACAAGTAGGGAAAAGGTTAAACTGAAGGCCCCAAAATGTAACTATTGGTGTTGTAAAATTAATGTGTTGTTATTAGGAGATGTATAACAAAAATAGAGAAAAATTGTGTTAAATTTTAATGATGACATATGAAAGAATACTCCCTCCATGATACTTGTGAATCAACTTAATATGATGGGGAAAATATAAGAATTATTTAGATGAATATATGGGAAATTCCTGGTTAATAGAGTGATCTTAATGTTCATGTGATGTATTAATGTTCGTATGGAAGATATTCTCAATTATTAGCCAAATAGTTCCTAACTGTCCCTTAGCCTACATACAACCCTCAAAGTCCTACTTGATCCTAAGCTTCAACATTCTGATATTAGTAGAGTACTACACTAAGGGAAAGCCTTTGGTTCATCTTGTGTAACTTGTGAATTCTGTGTGAGAGTGAGTGTAACTTGATTCGGTACCCATTTTGTGATAAATTCCATCTGCATGATAATTATGGGTAACTCTCTTGATGTGACAAAACATGTTTGATGATAGTTGGGTGATTTGTATGATATTTTTGATTAAGTAGTATGCATGAGTTTTCAAACTTGGTGAGTCAATTAATGAGGCTAGGGTGTTTTTAAGCAGTGTTCATGAGCTTTTAATTGTGTGTATAACATTCTTAGTGTAAAAACTTGCATTATATGTAGCCATTGTAGTACTATCTTGAATGTATTGCTTTTTATTTAAGTGTGGAGTCTTCTCAAATTATGATGCTTAGAGTAAAGAGTTTTTAGGGAATGAAAAAGGCTTTACGTGTGGGGTGATGATCTTAGGTGGATTTATGCACCTAAGTATGGTTATCCGACCTTAATTACCTTGTTTTGAAGACATATGTTCTGATAAATGAGTAAATCCTTGTATAATATAGAATCTAAGTGTTAAAACACTCAATTATAATATTTAAGGTGTGTTTCAAACAAGTTCGGAATCAATTTTGTCACTAAGAGTTTAGACGAGAAAACTAGTGTTACTAGCTTTAACTATGTGTTGTTTTAATTGTTCTCAATGGATTCTAGTGTGAATAATGAGTTAATAAGGATATAATTGTATAATAATTTGTGGAATAAATTGTTTATAGTGTTTAATGTTCAATTGAAACAAGAGAGATTCAAAATTAAGTTAAAGATCAAAAGGACAAAACTAGTACTCTTAGCTTAAGTTACTAGTTCATCAACTTTGATTGTTTAGTGTTTTGAGCTCTAATTTGTGGTTGTTGATGCTATATGGTTGATTTTTGAGTTTTTAATTATGATATATCGATTATAAACAATTTGTAAATCAGTTGGAACAACACTACAATGCTTGGAATGGATAGACAAACAGATGGGACAAGACGTGACGAAAAATACACATTTTGGATACATTGGTATGCCACGGACCTTAGGCACCATGTAAGGTCCATTACATAGAATTGGTGGAATACTAAATTACAAATTACAGTATCTCACCGCTATTAGGTTGTGCGAAAGATCTTAGGCCCCGTGATAAGGATATGGCACAAACCTAAGTCTAAAATGGCAGCTTTGGTACAAGTATAAGTAAGACACTTTGTTGTTATGTTACACACCTTGGACGACCTTGGGACTTGAAGAAATACTTAGAACACTTCAATTAGGTTTTTTATTTCATTAATTATATTTTTTTATGGATTTTAACATGTATTCAATCATTGTGATTATGACTACATCCATGAGCGGCTAAACACCTTTTTTCGGTGTTAAAGCCAAGAACATGATTTCTGTTAATATGAATTGATTTGGTTTTTCTTTTTTATCATTTTTGGTTGTTTATTTACCCTTTGAATCAGTATTTTAAGGCTTCATGACCCTTAGAATACATATATAATCATCTTGTGACCCCTGAACGAGGAACAAGAGGATAGAACATGGTATAAATATAATAAAATTGCAATCTTCGAATAGAATGAAGTTATAATTTGCATTTACTATAGTAATAGAGCAATGTGATATATTTGGTTCAAGTACGGGATGAAATATGAGCGTATTTAACTTATTTCTTGCATCCCCACTCGATGATGTAGTTGTGGGGCTAAGTTAGATAATCGGTTAGAGGCTTAGAAGGCCATAGTTATAGTATAGACCCCCTGACCAACTACCAAGATAAATAACCTAACCAATTTTGTTCTATAATGTAGTATGATTGTTCGTAGAGCCTTAATCGTGGTTTCTCTCCATTGTTGTTCAAGAACCTTTAATTTACTACATTGTTTAATTTACTCTCGAATAATCTTGTGGTTACATTAGCACAAAGTTATTCTTAATCATTGAACTAGTCTGCGATAGTTGTTAACACAAGTATTCTAGAGATTGATACTTGGCTTGTAAAAGTCCACTATATTACTTGGTGAGACCAAGTACACTTCCATTTGTGCTTAGGCACAATAGAAAGAGATAGAAGAAAACCTTAGATTATGTCTTCAAGTAATGCTCAAACGGACTGATGTGTGCTTTAGCGCCAATCAAACTATAATGACCTAACTTTTTGTAATTTGTGCAAAATATTTAATTTTGTATAATTCGACCATTTTATCCTCCACTTTCTTGCTTCATGGTATTTCTAGGGTGTGGGGATGATAACCATAATTCCCTATGCATTTCGGTGTTATTTATGTGATATTGAAGTTTTTGGTGTTTTATTAGGCTTATTAGTTAACTTTGGTCAACATTGCTTGATCTTTGTATCGGATGGAAAAAAAACTTTGGAAGTAGATCTAGAACATTAATTATAGGTTGGTAACATGGTTGGTGCAATTTTATGATATTTATATCTCATTTTCATCCTCCGTTCAAAAACTTTCAAAATTTGGTTTTGGGGGTCAATTTTGTGAAAATGATATTTTTTCAAAAAAAAGCTATCACCATAGAGTCTAAGCATCGAATTTAGTGGGGTAGCATAGTTCATTTGAGTAATCGAGATTTTGGATGAATCTTGAGAGGTCCGTGAAGACTTGGAATTCTCTAAGTCTCTAGCTCGTGCACTCGCTTAAGAGATGCTTTGGTCGATTAACCAACATTCCTAAATATCCAACATGTCACCTATGAGACACTAGGCTCGCTTACACGATGACTTGGTTGCCTATGCAACACTGGCATGCCAGACACCTATCGCTTACTCAACAAACAAGCCTCGTACACAGGCTTCACTTAAGCGATGCCTGGACTCTTAAGAGATAACCACCTAAGCAACTTGGTAGTTTCTTAGGCGATGACTGAGTGGTTTATTTCCCCATTTTTGAGATTTTCACACTATTTTTGAGACTTAGAGTTTGGGGTTTTAGTTTTTGAGCTTTTTATTCCATTTCTAAGCTTGGATAAGATCCAAATTTCTATTGCAATTACTTTTATATAATCTGTTCATTTAAATCTTGTTTAAACTTATATTTAAAGGTGGAATTTGGGGATTTTTCCCTGAAAGACCTAAATATCATTTCTTTGATTCAAACCCCCATTTCAGTTGATTTTTACTTAGGTTTTCTCTTATGAGTTCCTTTAATCTTATGATGTATGTTTTTAGAAATTTTTTTTGGTTTTACCCTTCTTTTTAGGAAACCTAATTTAAGGGTATATTTTGACCCTGATTTGTTGGGCATATGGGTATTGTTGGCTTTTTTGATGCGTAGGTTCTATATTTGTATACTTTTGTCTAATTTTTGGGCTCACGCGTGGTTGAAAGCTTAGTGATAAAGGCTTATTTGTTATGGTTTTGGTATTTGAGATAGGATATGATTTAACTTTCTCTAGACTAGGCTAGGAAGTTAATAATAATGTAAAATCATTCTATGTGTATGGGGTTGTATCATGGATAAAGTGTTTAGGTGAGTTATGTGCTCCTGCATGGGCTTATGTGGATAATACTTGGTGGTTTTTAGATATTATTTTCTATGTGTGACTTTTGGGGTCTTATATGATTTTGTAGCTTGGTATTCGATATATGTGTATTTAGTTGTACTCTTTTTTGTAGAAAAAACCTAAGTTCTTAGATGTATATAGTATCAATGACATTTTCTTGCATGTTTCACTTAATGGTTACTGGATCATGTATGGTTAGTTGATTTGAGTGGATTCTTGGCTCACAAAGTTAGTATATTGATTGGATATTGGATATTCTAATTTTGGTTGGTTGTGAGAATTACATCCTTATATCATATTCATTCATGAAATATTGGTACCAGTATGGAAAATACTAGAAATACTAGTTGTTTTTTTACAAATAATGTGACATATTTAAAAACCCTTTACTGAAGTATGTGCTAGAGAGGACTAATGTATATTGGTATTGGATATTGGTTGTATATGGGTTGATGAACCCCCATGGGTCCTACCTCTCAAGAAAATCTTGGTATGTGGATATGAAGGTTGTGTGACGACCTCATACATCATTATTATCATCATCATCCTCATTACATTCCTTAATATTATGCTTATTTTGTGTTTTGTTTCTTTTTTTGATGTAATATGTGTCTATTTGTATTCCCCTACCCTAAATGTACCCGGTATACGTGTATATACTTGTTTTCTTCTTATATTAGTATTTATTATATGTGCATATAGTAGAACTGTTGTGAAGATAGTGTGGGCTAAAATTTGGGACATTTTCTGATTGCAGGTGGTGTGCTCATAGTTTGTGTTTATATGCTCTATTTTCTACTTTACTCAGTCGGCCTATGACACCTACTGAGTAGAAGTGGACCACACACATCCCTACTACGCCATTTCAGTGCAGATCTAGGTACAAGTATGCCACATGGATAGATGCTTTAGGCGGCATTTGGAGTTTATTCGAAATAGCAGATGTCCTATGCTTATGGAGTTGGCCTGCTACCTCTTTCTATCTATTTTCTTGTCTTACTTAATATTCGGGGAAGGATTTTTATCCTTTTTATACCATCACTGCATATTTGACATTCGAGATGTATTTAGTAGTTCTTATATTGTGACACCAGGTTTTGGGATTTAGTTTGGTATCTCGATTGTATTTCTGCTATTATTATGTTTGTGTTGTTCAGCTTTGCTCTAGAAGCCTTGACTTTGGTTTTTAGTATTAATTCCCTTTTTATATTAGTTTGGGTGATAGGCTTACTTGTCAAGGCTTGTCACGACAAGTTCCACCATGACCATGTTTTTTGGGTCATGACAAAAATAGGTCAAAGAGGCACTTTAGTGCCAATATGATTGCTTTAGCTATTGGTCAAGGTTGGTCAAGGAGTGCTTTAGTGCCACAATAATATCTTTATGCTTTCTAGGTCAAAGTCTAGGTACTCTTTAGTGACTGGTCCAAGTTAACATGACCACTTTAGCAGCCAATTGGTCCACATAAGTGGTAATCGGACAAATTTCATGGGCAAGTATATAATTTTATTTATTTTATCTCAATTCATGAAATACTTGATCCTAAGACATTCTAAGATATCTTTGGCATTATTTATAACCTTAGAAACTAGGGTTCTTGTCCAACACCCTTGGAATCAAAACTTGCAAGCATAGTATTGTTAATTTCTCAAACCCTTCTTCTTTTCCTTACTTCACATAGTACATTTGGGTGTAGTTACATTTGATACATGAGTATTTGTACTTAGAGATAATACAATTCTTACATATGGAATTTGGGTTTTGATACTATCTTATGCTTTCATGTTTATTAATTACTCTTGAATTTGAAATGGGTTTTATTTCTCTAAATTAATCTCGTGTTCTATCATTTCAACTCTCGTTGAGCTCAAAAGTAGAGATTGGAGTGGGCATTTCCCATCTACCTTGATTAATGCTTGAAAGAACTAATAGAGGTTGGGAAAGAATAGTTTAGCATGATTTGGGATATTTGACCCATCTTGTGGAGTTTGTTGCTAGACATACTCAAATCACAATATATCCAAAAAATTGATTTTGTGATTCATGCTTCTAAGCATGGTTTGAAAGAACAAGTGAGGACTAAATCCTCAAAGGTCAAAAGACATTAGTGGGTAATTTCAAATTCAAGGCTAATCTACTAAACCCATTAGTAAATTGTGAGTAGTTAATTTAATATGATGGATCATTAATGTAATTGATTCCCCACGTCTTATTCCTTGTTTTCGGTCATTGTTAATGCTATTGATCACTCGTTCATATCATAAAATTTGTTATATCTTTGTTTCACTTTTATATATCATAACCTTCTACAAAATCTTGTATGTTTGTTTGGATGTTAATGAGTTACGTTGATTTCATTCTTACTTAATCACCACTCACATTATTCCAAGTGAATTCGGCCCTGAATCCTTATTGGAAAAAACATATTGACAATGTTCGCTATACCTATTCAAGATTGTAAAATGAGCGTTATCAAAATTGAAAAATAATTGCCATTGCTTTGGAACAATTTGATGCAATGTGTTTGTTTTGAATTCAAGCTTACTTGCTTTGATTCAGACTTGTGAAAATGTGATTGTTATTTTCTTTCATTTTTTATGTTATGTAGATTTTTGTTTTTGTTATACTTATTATTATTATAGGATCATGGAATAAAATTGAGTTTGGTGACTATAAGTGTTATCTTGATGATCCATGTCTGTACTATGGAGGACCCTACTTTTGGCAAGATTGCAAAAATGATCCTAGGAGAGGGATGTTTGCACCATCTCAGTCCTACAAGGAGTATGACTTGTGTGGTGGTCGAGATTGATATTGAAGTGATTGTAAAAATTATCGTGCCCCTACCCTAGTTTTTCTAATGAGAATGCTAGTTCTTCTTGTGAGTTTGATAGGTCCCATGATATGGAAAGGACTAGCAATGTTTCAGACATAAAGGTGTGGAAGCTTGCTTCAAACTATAATAGAACGGGTGACTACAATAGCTGTGGATATTCATCTCCTAGATAAATCTAAGGCGGGATTTGGAAAGTAATGTAAGAAAGAAGAAGATTCATGTGGAGATGGCAATCCGTCAAGTTTCTTGGGTGTGCTTGATTCTCAAAATGAAGTGGTTGAAGAAGATGTTTTAAATCATAGGGTTGAGCTAGAAAAAACTGATGACTCACATGCAAATTGCCAAGGTTAAGATGTGGCTCTAGTTGAAAATGATGAGCATAGTTGTGATGAAGAAACTTTTGGATTTTCCAATAAAATAAGTTGAGGATATTTTGAATGTCATAATGGAAAATAACAAGAAATGTAAAAAAGTCTTGGCTAAAAGGTGGGACCATGTCCAATATGGTGATGATGAAGTTTTTTGAAAACATTGATTTTTCCATGGGTGGACTTTTACAACAGATAATTGAGCCCCAAAATGAAGAAACACTAGACAAAGGAGAAATTATGAGCCAAGAGTGGCTATTGAATAAAGCGAAACCACTTTAAGTTAAAGAGGATCAACTTGATAAAATGTTACTAATGGTGTATGAGTCTCTCAAGTTTCACGTTTAGCAATGTCAAGTATGGACTCAAGTTGAAATAACTATCCTAAATTTGAAAATTAAAAATTGAGATATGTGATGTGACATGCCAAATGGTGATGAACAGTTGTAATGAGATGGTTTCCAAAAGCTTTCACACATCCTTTCTCAAAACAAAATTCAAACCGATTTGAATTTTTTTTTTTCAATAATTCTTGCATGAGATCATGGTATGCCTCTCAAACTCTCTTATTATTTTTACTTTGCATATTTTCCTTTTCTCCATATATTCTCACTGATTAGGATAGAAATTTAGAGCAAATTGTTGATTTAAGTTGCAAAAATTGTGAGTTTTGTATGTAAGAAATAGAGGTGTATCTTGGTGAACAAATGAGCACAAATTTATTGTGCAAAATGTTTGAGAACTTTTGTGTCTACCATGTGTTAGATTTTTGGTTTGTGAGAATTTGATGGCTTAATTTTCTGTTGTTTCTTTAACTGGTATTTAAATTGAATGTCAAGATTATGTTTTGTTGAATTTTACCTATGTTTTTAGTGCTTTGTTCAAATTTAGTAAAAAAAATTGGGATTGGTGTTGTTGGAGATGAAGGCCTACTAAAACAGCCTCACCGTGCTAAAGCAAGGTTCTTTAAAATGGCACCCTGTTGCTAAAGCAAAGGTCCACTAAAGCAACTTAGGAACGCCAAAGTGGTACATGAGGCTTGATTCCTGTAGGTTCTAAAAAGTTCTAAATTGATGTTTAAGTCTATGTTTAATTCTTAACTCATTTCGTTGGCTTCTATCATTCACATTGTATCATTTTATATGCTAATCTTACAAGTCATGATCGTGTGTTAGTTTGCATTTTTGAAAAAACCAAGACTGGAATGCCACCTTATTAATCAGAAGAGGTTGGGGGAGAGCATGATCAAAATTGCTTTCTCTCTCTTGAGTGTCAAGACATACTATGCTCACTTGGCTAGAAAAAAGTCATTCCCCGAGAGGGGAATTCAATTGATCAGGTCCCCAAAACTCTCCCCATGTTTTATCAAAGGTTGGAGACTATAGGGTGGATTTTTTCACTCTAGAACCATGGAAAACAAATGAGAAATGGGTGAGGGAGTTTTATGAAAACCCCTAGGACTTTAATTTGAACAATCCGACGAATCAAATTAGATGCATGATTATACATTTTAGGATTGATGTGGCTATTGGTGTCTATGGTTCCCAAGCCTCGATAATTTTGAATTCATGGATAAAGATTGTGAATTATGCATTTCGTTGTTTTGAAGATTTATCCAATAATGATACTGTCATGGGGGTGACAAAAGTAGGGATAACAGTTAAGGATTTCACAAATGAGGCAAGAAATTAGATATCTATCATTTCAAGTTGAGTTTTACAATGCAGTAACACATTCACTATCCCACTGATGAGGGAACAAATGGTCTCCTATATTCAGGACAATATTTTAGTTAATGTTGGCTATTTCTTCATCTTGGATCTAATATAATTTAAGGTACAGGACAACCCAACTCTCATGTTTCCATCATTAATCACATAGTAATGTAGATAGGCTAGAGTGAATGAGTTCCTAGGAGACAATTAGGTTGAACCAATAATGCCAATCTTTCCATTGGAGAATTAGTGTGGAGGCAATATCATAATGTGAAAGAAAATAAAGATTGATTCTAGGAAGTCACCTCAGGTGGAGACTAGTTCATGTAGGCCATCGGCTGCGGGGTCATTTGTGATATTAAATGATGGGGTGAGTTTAAATCGTGATATAGTATCTAGACTTCCTATAAGGTTGGGAGATACTTTTTAGGGGATGACTTCGTTTGTACTAAATAAAGATTTTGACAAGTTCTTAAATGCCTAGAAGAAGTAGGAAGACCATCTTGGAGTAGGAATACTCCGAGTTGGCCAAGTCACAAGGCGAAATGCGCACATCACACACCAAGTTGAAGAAGAGAGAGAAATGATAGACAAGTTCTTCAACCAAACATGAATGGGTATTAAGAGGTTACTGAAGGTTCTAAATATTTAAGGCCTATTTCCTCCTTTGAGGTAATAGGATGATAATGATATTCCTACATAGTGGTTTGACAATGATGATGATGATGTTGAGGGTTCAGATAATGATGAAATTAAGAGCGATGAGAGTCTGTGATATAGATTTAGGGAGAACCTTTACCTCTTTATGCATTGATGTAATGCGGTGAGGATATTATAATCTTTTAAGTTAAGGTGGCTTGTTTTGCTATTTATCCTATATTGTGTTAGTTTGATTATGCTCGGCAGGCTTGATATTTTGATTTGTATATTTGTTGGACTTTGTCGCACCTTTGGATTATAATTTTCTTTATTTTAAGGAATATATGGTGTGCCGTCGTCGGGCTTGATCTTGATGGATTAGGATATTATGTATTGTTCTTACACTTTAGATTTTGTTGGATTAGTTATTCCTTTTATTTTTATTTCTAGATTAGTTTTTTTTTTGTTTGCTTTTTGCAGTTTTCTTTTGGTAGTTACTTTTAGAGATTCCTTTCCTATAATAGATTAGGTGACGACATTCTTATAGAAAATCATCATTTTTGAGTGTTGGTGTCACTTGTTCAGGGAAGTATGAGTACCCATAGTATTGTGAATTGGGGTTTCGATTGTGATTATAGTGAAGTCCGGGTAGCCAATTGTTATTACCTACAACTCATATTATACATTTTTGCACTTTTTTGGCCATTTAGATCATTCCTATAGCTGCCCCAAGTCATTTAAGACTTGTTGAAGCTGATAGTTTGATTATTGGGCAATTTGCTTAGTTCTTAGCCAATTCTCTATTTTGTAGGTTTTAACTATTAAGAATTGGAAATCGGGTATAAAATTTATGTTAGTGTCCTCGTATTCTAATTCCATTAGTTCAAATAGATTTGGAACATCCATTTTAGGCTGGGGAAATTTGGTTTGCGCACAAGGCGTGGGGACTTATTTTGGAATATTGGGTGGATTTTAATGAAAATGACCATCCAGTGTTAGACCCACACTTCATAAAAACAACCACAAATAGAAATTTTGATGGGGTCATTGAGTATAAAATATCAAATTTTATAAGGTAGAACAGAACAATTCATTTCGAGAGGATTCCAAATAAATCAAGAGGGTCCAATGAAAACTTGGAAAGGAAAGTTTTCAACTGGTGAATGGACTCAACTAGTGCAACCACTTAAGTGGAACTTTTGTTTGTTAACTGATGGTCACTTATGTTTCTAAGGGAGTTTCTTTAGAAGCCAAATTTGGTCCATGCATAGCCTCTTTATTAGAGACTATACCGCTTACGTGAACATTAAGCTAAATATTGTCTGCTTTAGCGGAGGTTAGTCAGGGCATGAGTCTCTTTAATGACCGTATGTCGCTTAAGTGGATATCTCTTAAGCAATCAGATGGTTACTTAAGTGGTAACTACATGGATATTTATTTAACCCTACTCATTTATCTCTTAATATTTTCAAGACCCTAGTCCATCAAAGACCTAAAGAGTTAGAGAGAAATAGAGGAGGTGACCACTGGGGGTTCAAGGTGAGTTAGAAAGTGTGTTGGAGACGTATCTCCATCTTGATTTTCATAAGTTTCCATATAATTCTTGATTTAAATTCTTTGACATAGTCATAAAATCCTAGTTTCTTGATATATTTATTTTTGTATCGTTTGAGCTCAGAATTTACTCATTCTTAAGGATATATGGTCATTGAGCCTAGAGGGATGTGTTGAGAGTTTCAAAGTTATGATTTGGCACATGGGCTCCATATGAGATTTTAACTCAATTTTTGACCCACAATATTAAATTATAATATAAGTATCATTATTTTTATATTAATATGTAGACTGCTATTTTTAATATGCGGCATCATATGGAGACTTTTTGAAAGGGAAGTCCTCTAATTTGGTAAACTTTATCAGGCATTCTTTGATGTCTAGGTAGCTAGTCTTACTCTCTTATATATTATGCTTTATTATGATATTGGTATGATATTATGCTAGTCTATTGTTGGGAAATTATGACTTGATTGTATATTTAGTAAAATTTTGGATTATTTAGCTAGTTAGTGAGTTGTTTTTAGGCAAATTTAACCTATCCATCCAATCCTTAGGTTGAATTTCTACCTTAGGACTTAGTGAGACATATTTAGCACCTTGCAGCAGGAATTTGGAACCTTAGTCTAGCTTTGGGTAGAAATTGACTTGGAATGAATTTTCAGGGTTAGAAGCGGCTCCCACCCACTTTCTTCAGGTCAATATTATAATTATCTCCTTGTATACTTAAGAGACCTTCTATCATCATCCTATTTATATTCTTGAGCCTTAGGATTGATTTAGGTAAATTTTTGACCATTGACTAGACTTGTACCTTGGACATACTTTAACGACAATTTTGAGTTTGATAATGGTTACTTAGTTAAGGTTCTACTATCTTCGATTCAAGTTCAACATTTGTGATACTATATCTAATTTGAGTCTAGTATTGATGGGTTACCTATGATGATCAAGGATCCAGTTTGAGTTTGGCATTCATGGTATGAAGGGATCCACGATTACTATTTTGAGGTTCAGATACTAGGGATTATTACTATTGATGTTTCTTCCTTGATTGCATCCATAAGGCTTATGGAGGCTCGATCGGATTATTTAGTCTATTAGTTATTCATAGTATTTGTAGTACTATTCAAGGTTTTTCCTTTTGTTGACTTTACTTTACTATCTCACATCTTATTGTGCTTTTATTATGATTTATCTTAGTCAACCGATGATTCCTACTGAGTATATTGTTTTGGTAATCATGCAATATTTCAACAACTTTTTTTGATGCAGATCCTAGTACTTGCTGCTACTAATGGTGTTCATACTAATATGAAACACCTTATTTTCTGGACCTTAAAAAATTTCCTGTAATTCTGGTCTCTAGACTCAATATGACTCATGGGTATGAGCTTTATGGTCTTTGGACTCAATATGACTCATGGGTATGAGATTTATGTTTGGGTACAAATGTTATGGTCTAGTCATATGTTGACCAGTTTTGGTTGGTAGGATGGATTTTGGTCACTGGAATGGGTACGACTTGGTGGTACAAGTCATATGGTTGGATACAAATTGTTTGGTTCCTTTTCTTAACCTTAGACTTGGTAACTTAAGTTGGATTTGAGTTCAAGTGGCACTCCAGGATCCATAAGCCAGGGTAAGAGTAGTACCCAACACTCGTATGATGGACCATGGTCAAACCTTCTGTGATACTATCTTGCAAGGTATATGGGTGAATGGTATGGATCGTATGCTATCAATATGACTTTGGTAGGATGAGTCATACCCTGGACAGTATTGGATCCAAGGGTCGAGGCTTAGGATACGAGTGGTGGGTACCACTTGTTATGAAGGTTATGACCCATGAGGGTTAGTCGTACCCCTATGATAGGATCTTTGTGCAAGTTATCTGGGGGTATTTTGGAGATTTTTCCACTTATCCTAATAAGGTCCCATGACTTCTAACTCTTTTGGGAGGCTATTTACCCTATTATTCTATTCATTAATACTTAGAAACTCTTCCTAGACACTCTATATATCTCTTAAAAGCTTTTGGTCAAGAAATCTATGGTTTTAACTAGAGGACTAATTTGGGGATATTGATGGTGGTTTATCTCTTTCTACTTTGTCAATTAAGGCATGTTCTATTTCCTCATTGTTAGTTTTAATTAAATGCATGGTTTTATACAATGTTTTTATGATTTCATTGTTGTATGATTTTAGGCTTTCAACTATGATTTGGGGGTTTTGGTTATAAATGCCTGGTTTTGGTTTTCCCATGTTTTAATTATGCTTTTATATGCATTACTGGTGGTTTTGGATAATTGGTTTCATGGGAATGATTCTTTGGTAATGGACTTTGGTTTTGGAAATACTATGCCCCTAATGTGTATGACAAAATGCCTTTAACAATATTTTCATTATAATATTAGTTTTTCAATGGAACTTATGCATGGTTTAAACTTGGTAATGGAACCTTAAATGGTATGAATGGTTTAAATATTTTTAAATGGATAGGAAAGGACTTGGTGGCCATGGTTTTGGTTAATTAGAAATAATGAAGATTACATAGAATCCCTTAAACCTATGTATGGTTGTCTATGGACAAAACATGAAAGTTATTATTGGTATGATGATAACATTATTAATGGCCTAGGTTATAAATGGTTAATGCATTGGTTAGTTGCTTTATAATGGATTTAATTGGGATATAATAGCGGGGTGTGATCAAAGTCATAGAAGGTAGAGGTCCCTACTGGAAATTCATATTTACTGATGTAAGGATTGGTCTTAGTGACCGTGTGCATAATGTCATACTTTATATAAGGTGGATGTACTAGTCATCCCAGGTTTTCTTCCCTAGTCATGCGGCTTCACGCACTTCGGCCCTTTTAGTAGGGGATTTGAACCCATATAGCCTGTGGGTGGTTTAGGATAGAAAAGTTACACAACCTAGGTAAAGGTTTTAATGGCATGCTAAACATGGTTCCCTTTTTTGGTATGGTTATATATATATATATATATATATATATATGTATATGGGTGTGCATATGCTTGGTTTTATAAATGGCATTATTTTATCTTTATCCTGATTTTATGCTAGCGGTCACTCGCTAACCCATATTTGGGCAGCTATATACCCATGCTATGTAGGAGCTAGCCATTTTATTCCTCATATATAGTGATTGACTCGAGGACAGCTGTTGGATTTAAGCAGTGAACTTCCATCTTTCTGAAAGGCTCCATTTAATGTTATGGATACTCTTATACATTTTGATTTATTTTTGGATATTGGATTTGTCTATGGTTGGGGGCATGTACCAACTAGACATTCTTACTCTTTTGGTTCGAGGCTTTGTGGTACTGCTATGGTTTGGAATGGGCAGGATCGGTATTGGTGTTGGCCTTAATATTTGCATTGGAATTGGGGCTGACATTATCAAACATAATTTCTCACTGTTCCATCATATTTCATTTTAAGATTAATCATAGTGTTTTGGGACTTATTTGGCTTTGGTCAGGTTTATGGCCCTTGTTTTGATATTAGTTTTGTTTGGTATGGTTAGACGGTTTGGTATGCCGGGATGACTTTATAGGGTTGGTTAAGGAATGGATCTATCCAAAAGTCAGTCCTTGTCCAGTTATGCTATCTTGTTATATCGGTATTCAATTGACTCAAGGTATGCTAATGGTGGTTTGGTTTGAAAGCAGGGGGTGGTCCCCTATCTTGGTTGGACTTTGGATGCTAATCACGATAAGGCACCCGATTAGGTCAGATCAAGTTGGTATCAAAGCTTTTGGTTCATGGTCAATTAGGAGTCCACAAAGCTACATTGAGCAGAGTCTATTTTAGGGGTTTGTAGCATGCCACACTCATAAGAGAGAGGCTATACAATATTTAGGAATGTTTCACTTTCTTGGTATTTTATTTTCAAGCTTGGAGTCTAAGTCCTGGAATTCTTCTCTAATCCTTGGATGTTCACTTTTATGATCATGCCTCGATGATCTGTAACATAAGGAAACTTTTTAGTCCCATCTGGGGATAATGTTGATAGAATACGTCCTATATCTAGCGTTCATCTTCCATCTAAGGGTCCTATCCCTGATAGTTTGGAGTTCCTTTGATTTCTACTTGTCCTCCTCATGGTAAGGTGACTCATATGGAATTTCACCAGTCTACTTATACTATTGCTAAATTGGTTGCTATTAATACTGAGTGGGATATGTTTGGTGGGTTTTCTGTTGAGGCCATAAGGGTTGGTCAGTTTATGTAACTGAATCCTCCTAGTGTGAAGGTGGACGAGGATCCTTAGGGTTTCTTGGATGATATGGAGAAGATATTTAGGGTGATACAGACCACTAATATGGAAGGTGTAAACTTTGTAGCTTATCATCTTAAGGATATTGCGTACCAATGGTATGGAGAGTGGGATAGGGATAGAGGAGATGTGGAGGAGACATCCTTTTGGGATGCTTTTTTTGTAGCTTTTTTGGATTACTTCTTTCCTCAAGAGCTGAGAAAAGTAAAGATGAAGGAGTTTGTGAATCTTAAGCAAGGGAGAATGTCTGTCAAAGAATATGCCTTGAAGTTTCATCAGCTGTCTAGCTATGCTCCTGATTTGGTGGCTGACATGAAAGCAAGGATGAGAAATTTCGCTTTTGGGTTGAATCAGGATTTAATCATAGATAGTAAGATTGTATTGTTGATTAATGATATGGACATTTCTAGGTTGACTATTTATATGCAGTAGGTAGAGGATGAGAAGAGAAAATAGTTAAAGTTCAGAGATCGACAGGGTAAGAGGAGCAGGCTTTCTAATCAAGGAGGTGCTCAATCTTAGGGGGGTCGGGATGGCGGTAAATGGTAGAAAAATAAGTTGGGGAGTTTTGGATCTTTCTCTATTGCTAGTGCCCCTTACTCAAAGTAGTTGGGTGATAGGGGTCATCCGGTGGTGACAATTTTTGAGCATAGGGTGCCCAATCTCAGGAGGGTGTGGGTTAGTTGATTTTTTCATGCCCTCCTTATTGGTTCTGTGGTTGTCCTCATTAGGATTTTTGTGATGAAGGAGGGACAAATACTTTAGGTGTGACTAGACAGGCATTGGCTCAAGGATTATCCCGTTAATAAGGTTGATACAGGAGAAAATAAGATATCGGTGGATTCATCTTTTACTCCTACACCCAGTGGTGCCGCGACTACTTTTGTTACTATTGCTGGTTCTAGAGTTGGCTGAAATAGGTTGTATGCTTTGGCATTCTAACAGGAATCCGAGGTATCGTTTGATGTCATTACTGGTACGTTACAACTCATTTTTGTTATGTGTATTTTAAGATTGATTTGGGATCCACTCTTTCTTATGTGACCCCATTTGTGGCTGTATGTATTGGTTTTGATCCTGAGGTTATTTTGGATCATTTTTCTATTTCTACCCCGGTAGGTGACTCAATTATTGCTAAGAGAGTCTATAAGGGGTGTATGGTATCTATTGGTGGTAGGCAGAATTTGGTGGATTTATTTGAAGTTGATATGGTAGATTATGATATTATTCTGGGGATGGATTAGTAACACTCGTGTTATGCATCCTTTGATTGTCAGAACCATAAGGTTGTCTTTAGGTTCCCTGGTGAACTGATTATAGAGTGGAAGGGTGATTTCGTAGCTCCTAGGGGGGAGGCTTACTTCTTATCTTAGAGCTTATATGTTAGTCTCTAAAGGTTGTCTTTATCACTTGGTACAGGTTAAAGATTCTAACTCGGTATGTCCTTCTTTATAGTCAGTCCACATGGTAAATGAGGTTTCTGAGGTATTTCCAAATGATATTCGTGGTGTTCCTCCAGATAGGGAAATAGAGTTTGGTATTAATTTGGTCAAGAAATCTATGGTTTCAACTAGAAGACCTATTTAGTGATCTTTTTTTTGGTTCGACTTTGTCTACTTTTTCAATTAAGGCTTGTTATCTTCCATCATTGTTAGTTCCAATTAATGGCATGATTTTATACAATGTTTTTATGAATTCCTTATAGTATGATATCGGGTTTTCAACTATGCTATGAGGACTGGGGTCTATTTATAAATGCTTGGTTATGGTTTTCCCATGTTTTAGTTATGCTTTTATATGCCTTAATGGTGGTTTTGAGTAATTGGTTGCATGGGAATGGTTCTTTGGTTCTTGAGTAATTTCATGGAAAATCACCTGAATTGCAGAAAATTTGTAAATAACATAAAGTTTTGGGCAAAAGGATGAAAGAATTATCCTTGTTCAAACCCCACATACCTTAATTTGATCATCTAGATGCTAGAACTTTAATCTTGGATTTCTATTGATGGAGATGGCTTCTTGGAATTCTTGAATTGGAAATTCTTAATCTTGAAGAGTTTTAGTGAATTAATGGAGAAATTTTGGATTTCTTGGGGAGGAAGTATGAGCATTAGGATTTTATTTAAGAGAGAATGATGAATAAAGCATAAAGTGCTTTCAAATATATTTAATATATTATTTTTGGACGGATTAGGGGTTGAGGATTTACCAAAATACCCCTTTAAATGCTTATACAAAACTAGAAAATGTACATTTTCCTAATCTGGGTAGCCACCGCGATGCACCACTATCACTGTGGCTTACTCTAAATCAATGAATTGCAACTGGGTAGACTCCAAGATGTGGAGACATCGCGGTGCCCCTTTGGAATACCATTTTGGCACATGGCACGATGCGCCATTATCACGCTGGACCTCTGGATATTGACTAACGAGAATTTGAACCTATCTGCGATGCGCTAATATTATGAAGGGCTACTGGAAATTGACAATCGTCATTTAAACCTGTTATGCGATGCGCTATTGACCGAAATGATGGTGTTTTACGACTGGACTTAAAATAGCCATAACTTCTTACCTGGTTATCGGATTTATGCAAATCTTATATTGTTGGAAATCTAATTCAATTTCCTACGCAATGGAAAGTTGAAATCTAAGGAATTCCACACAAAATAAATAGTAGTTGTTTTGGGAAGCTATCCCTTAACACTCTAGGGACGAATTTAAGCTAGGGAAAATCACGAGGTATTACAATATCTCCCCCTTGGAATCATTCATCCTCGAATGTGGCTAGTTAAGCTGAAATTTTTGAGGAATTTGAGGATATAAGGTATCATCCACAACTAAACTAAACTGCGAGTTTAAATCTAAATCATTCTGAGTTCTGAGTAATCTATTGTAACACCCTAAGAGCCTATCCCAAAACATCACACGATGCTTATGGAGCGAAGGACCACAAGATAACCCTTTTTTGATATCTGAACCTAAACCTAAACACTGCATAATATTTGAAATAAATGTGGAAACTGGCCATAAGGTTCAACACGTCTATAAATACTCAAATCTAAAAGCTGAATACTAATACATCAACATCAGTCTGAAAAGCCTCTAAACTGTCTGAACTGTGGAGTTGTTGGGACAGGTCCCCAACTAACTCCGTCAACTAAAAAAAATATAAAAAGAATCTGATGCAATATTAATAAACTGAGATTCTTCCTCGAAAAAAGAGGACTCACTACTACTGCTGCTGACTGGGACTGAATTGCTGAGGAAACTCTGGATCCTGTGCCTCTAAACCTATGGTGCCAATAAACACCATAGCGCAAATGTATCAGTATAGGAATGTACTGAGTATGTAGACAAGGTTGGCTAATGCAAGGTCTTATATATGCATAATATCTAAACTGAATAATCATGAAGATGCCACATGAGAACACATACATAAATGCACAGACTATGAACACAATCATCACGACTCTAGATGCTGAAACTCGAATTCCACTTTATTGCAGAATGAACTCACTACGGACACTAAGGTACTGAATCACTGACTCAACTGATACTGCTAACTGAGGATCTAGATGTATTTACATCAAGGACAAAATTTTGAGCTTACTGCTTTTGACTGACAAGATTAGGGATCAACTTTTCTAACGGATGATTTCGGAAGCTATTATCGATGATAAGAAATTTGGTTATATCTGAATCTAACTACAAGAATACTAAATAGAAGTCTGATACTGTGATCAAGATTGTCTAATGGCATATCTCTGAATATGATATCAAATAACTGTATGTGATACAAAGCCTATCTGACAGGATGGTCCATGAATCAATGGAACTATCTGAGTTCTCCATAGAGATAGATGACTGTATCTGACAATCTAGATTTTTGGAGATTTATACTAAAACTGAGACTGAATTTGAAAATGTGGGGAGTATTCATCTAACCGATATGCCCCTACTATCTCTTAGGGGTCCAACCTCTAGCCTCGGTTGGGAGAGTTCCAATACCATGCCACGGGTAAAGACATTATCTCTTATCTAAGGTTAGACTCTCTGGCAGTAACCCTCAATAGGTAGACAACTATTCCTGCGCTGGCTACACAGTTCTGGAATACAAGGATTGCTTCTTAGAATCACACCCCCTACTAGCAGGTGAGTTCCCATCTTTGGGTTCGCTCAGTGCTGAATCCTACTCCTAACTGAAAGACTCTGGATTGATTCTTAAACTATACACAACAAAGCTGAATTTGTTACTGATCATGTTTCTCAAAAGATCTGACTAAATTACGCTAAGATTACTTAGTTCTGTATCTGATTGAAAAGTATCGAATCATGGTATCTGACTGATGATACAGAGCTTGAATATATTACTCAAATCACTCCTGAGATTAGAATTGAATCATTTGAATACTATTAGATCTGAGCAGACTTATAGGACTGGGGCTAGATTACTAGCGGCATGGAGATTATGGAAATAACTGAGATTACTGACCTTTCTTAAGTTCTATTATTGTCTATGGATACAGAGTTCTATAGTTCACTGAGTTCTGAGAATCATGGCTCGACTAGAAATATCGAGGAACTGACACAGGCTCTAGACAACAGCTCTATTGTCCAGTATAAATACCCCCAGGACTCGATCACATAAAAGCAAAACATAATCATTTTTGCATCATCACAATAATCCATTCATCATCACAATTATTTACTCATCATCACAAGCATTCATTCATCATCATAATAATTCATTCATTTTTAGAAGCATTCATTCATCATCACAATCATTCAAGCATGTCTTCAAGTAATTAGGAATCGTAACATACTTTCCCCCTCAAAAATACTTAAGGCCCCTATTCATCATCACAATCACCAAAGGGTCACTTTAAGCATCTCAGAATAATAATCATATAGTATCATAGGGGAAACATGCTATTAGATCGTACTCCATTCAACACGGTTTTGACTCAACTATTTCATACCTATATTAGTCTTGACATATGTTTGGATATCACATGGCTTGGGGAAACTTCATACTATCATGTCATAACTTACTTGCTAACCACTTGGCATGTATTCAAAACTTAGCATATATCAAAGAGCACATAATTGGGGAATTTACTGCTATCACATCTCCACTTGTTCATAAGGTCATTCAACAAACACTAGACATGCATAGGTTCACACTTATTTGGGGATTTCCTACTATCATGGAATAATTCATTCACTTGGGCATTTTATTAAACACTAGGCATGCATAGACTAGCTCACAATTTGGGGCTTCCTATTCAACATACTATAATGGCCCATATGCTTCTCCTAAGCTTTTATCAAACCTATGGGTGACATGCTTAGCTTATTCAACCAATTCTACACCCAAAAGTACTGAACATATCACATAGAGAACAACTTCAAGAGGATTTATCACCAACATCATATGAATTCCACATACAAGGGTCATAGCTCACCAATCTTGTAAATAAACATGAATCAAAACTCAACAACACATGAAATATCAATTTCAACTCATACAAATCATGAAATTCACAAACATAAAATCTTTAAGTTTTAAAGATGGGTGCTTGGGCTTCTTAGATGAAAAGGACCCAAGAATCAACATCTACATACCTTGAGGAAACTTCTTTCTTGAAGGTTCTTGGAGAGATTCTTGATTTCTTGACTTCTCTTGATCTCTCTTGATTTTTCTTGATGATGAAATAAGAGTTTTGATCTTATAAATAAACCCTAATTTGATGTTTTGGATGAATAAGAAGTTATGTGCCTTGATTTGGGGTCATTGAGTGTTAAATAGGGTGAAAAATGACCCAAAAATCACTTTAAAACGGTGTTTCAGCGCTGTCTCAGACAAAACTGACGGTCAGAGAGATGGACCGTCACTCTAGTGACTAACCGTCACTCCCACCATCACTTTTGGTCAAGAAAAGGGACTTACTGCTTCAGTTTTGATGGCCAAAGTGACGGGCCGTCACTGACTTGACGGTCCGTCAGTTTGTCCATCACTCTGGACAGCTCGGATAACTCTCAGTAAAATGGCCATAACTTCTTACTCCGATATCAGATTTTGGCGAAATTAGTATCGTTGGAAAGATAATTCAATTATCTATCTGTTGGTAGGTCATGAGCTCAAAAATTCATTGCAAAATGAGAGATATTCTCGTTTTAAGTTGATTATGGAAATGTCCTTCTCAAGAATTCAATTTATAAGGGATGTTTTGATTCATCTAATAGCTAGGACATATTTAAGGCCTTAATACATATCAAACTTGATCATAAAACTACCAAATCACTAAGATTTATTTCTCATCAGCTTGAATCATGGTTCTACTATCGATTAGGATTCTCGGGGTATTACATCTATGATTGCATGAACTTACATGAGGATAACTATATAGCTGATTGTAATTTATGATTACAAAAGAATTGAATTAAGAAAGAGTATTACCTTTGGCTACATCTGAGTTTGCGGAGAAAAGGTGAGGGTACTTGGCTCGCATGTCTTCTTCTGCTTACCAAGTAGCACCCTCAACAGACTGATTCCCCCAAAGGACTTAAACCAAAGGAACTTCTTTATTCCTCAGTCTACGGATTTGATGATCTAAAATCTCAACTGGAATCTCCTCGTATGAAAGGCAATTCTGAACATCTGAGATTTCTGAGGGAGCTATGACAATAGAGTCACCGATACTCTTCTTAAGCATAGAGACATGGAACATAGAATGAATGGTTGACAATTCTACGTGCAAATCAATCTCATAAGCTAATTTCCTTACACGACTCGCAATTCTATAGGGGCCAACATACTGGGGACTAAGCTTCCCCTTTTGCCAAATCTCTTCACCCGTTTCATGGGTGAAATTTTTAGATACACTAAATCACCAACCTTAAACTCAAAGTCCTTCTTCTCATATCCGCGTAGGATTTCTGATGACTCTGGGTTGTTTTTGATCTTTCTCTAATCAACTTAAATTTTTCCATAGCTTCAAACACTACATCAGGCCCAAGCAAAGCGACCTCACCTACCTCGAACCAACCTATGGGTGATCTACATCTCCTCCCATAAAGAGCCTTAAACGGAGCCATCTGAATGATGGAATGATAACTATTATTATAAGCAAACTCAATCAATGGTTAATGCTCATACTAACTACCCTTGAAATCAACAGCACACGCCCTCAACATATCTTCTAGAGTTTGGATGGTCCTCTCTGCTTGACCATCTGTCAGCAAGTGGAAAGCTTAACTAAGATGGATTTGGGTACCAAGACCCTTCTGGATGGCTCTCCAAAACTTAGAAGTGAACTGAGTACCCCTATCCGAAATGATAGACAAGGGAACTCTAAATAGTCTGACTAATTCTCGGATGTACAACTTAACATAATCCTCAGCTGTATAAGACGTGTGAATTAGCAAGAAATGGGCTGACTTAGTCAATCTTTCTACAATAACCCAAATCGAATCATGATGATATCGCGATTGGGGTAAACTAGTCATAAAATCCCCACCAAATAAATAGTATTTGTTTTGGGAAGATATCCTTTAACACTCTAGGGATGAATTTAAGCTAGGAAAAATCGTGGGGTATTACAGCCCAGAATCTCCATAGCTCGAGCCTTTAGGTACATCCTAACCATTTACTTTTGCGAATAAAATCCATTTAGTAGTGGAATTTATGATGACCCTCTAGGTAATATTCTGCATTTCCATACTTTTTCACCATGTAGAGCTTTACAATAACTTCCCCAAGTCATTTGTGACTAGCTTGAACTAATAATTCATTTCTCGGGAAGTTCCTTTGGTTTTTATCCAATTCCTTATTTTGAAGTCTTAGCAGGTAAGGATTGGCGGGCATAAAGATTAGGTTAATAACCTCGTATGGCAATTTTGACAGTCCTATAAACTCCAGAACATTAATTTTAGATTAGGAGACTTTTGGTTAGGATCCAAACTATTAGGCGGATTTTGGTAAAAGTGGCATTTGGGTGTGGGTGCCATATTTCATTGAAACAACACCAAATGTAAATCTTTATGGTGTCTTTTAGTCCAAAATGTCAAATTTGATAGGCTAGAATATTTTCTTTGCATTCATGAGATTTCAAATGGATCTAGAGGTGTCGATGAAAACTTGGTAAAATCCAAGTTTAGTTTGTGCATTTGCTAAAGAGGACCTTTAGTTGCTTTAGCAAAAAAGGCTGGTCCTGCCTTAGTTGCATAATGATGCGACCAAAACTAAGGATTTGTCATAAAATGTACCCCCAATACCCAACCCAACCAACTAAAATGTACCCTGACTCGGATGAACTCCAAACATATAACAAGATAACATATATTCCATGTGGTGACTTAGGGATAAGCCTATATCCGAGGCCAACCCAACCAAGTCAACCCCACCAATAGCCAACCAATCCAACCAAAACCAAAATGAAGATGACAATTTAATGTACGCTTATATATCTGACATAAGCCATCCATACAATACCCAAGTCCAAAGTTGTCCATACAAAGACTCTAAATGAAACTAAAGAGTACCTAGACGGGACATGCCCCCGACATAGCCATAAATAAAGTCTATGAATGAAAAAAGTACACAAAGTTAACTTGGGGGAGTCCTATGTACCCACAAGTATGCCATTATTATATTAGCTTGGGGATTTTCATTATACCCCACAAGTGTTCCTTTAAAATGTTTACTTGGGGGATTCCACTGTACCCCACAAGGATGTTTAATTAAAACATAACAATTATTCGAAACAATTCATTACTATATTCACTTGGGGATTCCAACGTACCCCACAAGGTTTTCATTTAAACCAACCATAACCACCAAGCCTTACCCTGTAACCATTCAAAACCATTCATACCATTATAGACCATTCAAAGCATTTAATGAATTTATACCACTCAAACCTTTTAAACCATGCAAAACTATACAAATCCATTTAGGGTTCCATTACCAAACCATACTATGCAATACTTCCAATAAAAAATCAACAATAGAGTGAAAACATCCTTTTAGTCATTTTATCAAACATATTGAGGGCATACCTTTACCAAGACCAAAACCAAAGAATAAACCATCATAATTTGGGTTACTCATGACCCATTTGTTTAAACATAACTAACAAGAGCCCACATGTTCCAACCATTACCAAAAACAAGTAAAAACATAATTTAAACCAATACCAAAAAACATGCATCAAGACCCTCAACATTGTTTCAAAACCATCATTTATGATTTCACAAAATAATGTTTAAAATGCATTAAATCATGCATTTAGTTAGAACTAACAATGAGGGAAGAAGTACAATATTTATACAAGAAGATCCATGGAAAGTACTTGAACACTCTTAGCCGCTAAATGAACACTTGAGAAACTCTAGCCACCAATCTTCAAGAGAGTCTTTAAGGAGTGTTTTGAGAATGTTTTTACTTTTCCCAGTGAGTTATGGGAGGCCACAAAGAGTTATATAACATGGGGACATTATGGTTTTGGGGTGGGAAATGTCCAAAAGGTTCCAAACTTAAATATTGAAAATCAATTCCCAAGATGGTATGATCTAACCATGCAAACCATATCGTAGGGTACGAGTGGTACCCTAACTCGTACCTTTGACTTCACCAAGACCCTCTACACTGGTCCCAATAAGAATAAACCACACCAACTCATACCTTAGGGTAACATTGGTACACCAAACTGTAGCCAAATCCGTACCCTAGATAGTTTAAACTAGGCAACTCAATAAGCTTCATACGACTTGGCATTGTACCTCTGTATCCCACCATACTATTTGTGTAGTGGTGAGTCATATCTTGTACAATAACCAAGACAACCCTACTTCCCAACATACATGTGGGCCATCACGACATCCTTCTAACTTATATCCATAGGTATGAATGGTACCCTTGAGTCGTACCAAGTCCAGAAAGTCCAAAACCAAAGAATTTTTGCTATGGACGAAATCTCATGGTGTGATAGTTTCCCCCACTAGGATCATTCGTCCTCTAATGATGGGTAAGGGTAAGGAAAAGCATGAGATGATGCACTAACACACATCAAAATTCACTTCCAACCAATTTAGAAAACATGGACAGACAACAAGATGAGAAGATCATCAGATACCTAAAGCACAATTTACACCCCAACACCTCCATCCCGACCTCTAACTAAGTCAGAAAAAAAAGATACAAGAGTAACCATTCCTTACCCTCACCCAAGTTAGAAAAAAAGATGTGTCGAAGATCACACACCCTTTGCATGAATTTGCAGAACGAAGAACAAATGCAAACCCTTTGGACTCTATGCCCCTTCCGTATCCTAAATGGCTTTCTCAGACTTTTGGTTTCACCATGGATCATTTAACGAAGCCACATATTTCATTCACAACCGGCGAACTTACCAATACAGGTTCCTCACTGGGACCTCCTTAAGTAATAAAGAATCAAAAATGGCAATACCATCCAAAAGAACCAACCAACGAAGGACCAACCATACCTCAACTCCACACAACCATATGGAGTACCTGATAAATAGACTCATGCTAAGGAGAAAGTCCAATTCAACCTACAATTTGCAGTAACACATCACTATAAGAGATTGAGACTAACTATACACCATCACTTCCAGGCTCAAATCTATCCAAAGAAAAAAGGCATTAACTTAGGCCACCGGGCTCTATTCCTTACATCTATCCCAAAACACTACTCCCCTTCCATCACTTATTATTATATGAAAGTCATTTCATAAATCATGCCTCACCAAACTTCTTAGGCACTTAAAAAAACTGTTCTTATATCTACCAATCACAACCTTCAAGCCTACCATGTGTATAATTGCGATATGATTAATCATTCCAAAGTTCTAGTAACCGTTATAATTTAACAAAGGTTACTACCACCTATTCTCTTACTAACCATTTCTCATGACAACAACTTTACCTTACCCTTCAAAATATTAGTTCTAGTAGTCACCCTAGACTCTACCCCACTTAGGGACTCCTACATTCCCAAATTTAAAACCCCACCATGGTTTCCAAGACACTATCTTCCTAACACAAGAAGAGTCATTAAGGAACCAAATTATATGAATTATCCCTTCCATCCAAGGCAAGACCCTCGAAACAAGACACAAGACTATATGCACAAAGTACTTCACTTCATAGAAACCACCTAGGTAAAAAATGAAGGACCATCCCAACATAACCATATCACAAATGAGTCCTTACGACTGGACACCGAAAGAAACCCAACCATATATACCATAGGTACTAAAATGTAAAGCCAAGACTCATAACCAGGGAACAAGACGAATGCAGAATGCGAACCATAGGCATAAGCGCTACAAGAATGAATGCAACACTAGTAGAGTGCTATCACAACCGAGATAGAAAAAAACCACTATAATATGCAACCCAACCTTTCCCTTAATGTCCACCGCTAAAGGGAAATTTTTAGATTAACCACCAACCTTTATCCCATGCCACCTATAAGAACAACACACCTCTCTAAAGGTATTTCCATGGATGTAGACTACCAATGTTTTGTTCTCCCATACCAAAAACCTTGTACACCACAAATTCTACCTAAAGCCCAGCATAGTCATATGGACTTCATGCTCTAGCCTATCCAATGAATAAACATCAAATCCCTCAGTTTAACCTAAACTTTTGGCCTATATGTCACACTTTACCACTATAATATTCCCCAAGATGCCTACCTTACCCATTCTGCATACCTCATCCAACCAACCTATTTACCTCCATTATGCGCATATTGCTATCCCCAAGTTAAGATACTCCTTTTTATCAAAATCAACACCTAGGATCAAACCAAGAATTTATCGACCACCATGCACTCCTACAAAGCCCCTCATACAGAATATGAATATACATGGTCTACCCTACTAGGAGGGCACTAGGAAAGATGAAACCATTCATCTAAGATATTCCTTAAGCTCTCTTAACTAAATAGGAACCATTTTATAAAGAAAGAATAGAAATTGGACAAGTTTTCAAAGAAAGACCAATCCTAACCAACCTTACCGTTAGAGAGGCACCACGAGGGTCATCAGAAGGAACCCCAAGAAATCCACTCACTACCAAACCTGAAGACAAAGGAAGACCTTCCAAGTAATAACCTTAAACCTGGGCCAAACGATAATAGATACACACCCCTTTGGAGACTAATCTCCAAGTTCTAGATATAATGTAACCCTTCCCCTTAATAGTTAGGGAACAAAACCATCCTTCCACTCCAAAACTGATTCACCATAGAGTCTAATAACAACCTTATGGATCCAACAATCTAATAATGTATAGCACGAGTATAATCAATCCATCCCTCTAATGACATTGAATTCCACCATACCAAAAAATAACACACAACCCCATTGACTCTTTAGCAATTAAAGAGTCATCTATGGGGTAGAAATAGAAAGAAAAGAATCTGAAACAACCATGGGACCAAAACCAAAATACACAACCACAAGTGAGGTCAAAAATTGATAAGGACCCCCATACCTTGTAACAAATACTCATAACAAGAAAAGGGTTTTCAACACCAGTGCCAGCATAAGAAATATCTTAGACTTCCAAAGGATAGTGAAGTCATTCAGATGATCTTGACCCTCGTTAGATCTAGAAGCAACACCCTTAGCATAAGAGATAAAGAAATTGCAATGGGAACCCTATTTGCCTAAGCAACAGTCATTATGGACACTCCCGTATCATATGACGTAACCGATCATAACTAAAATAATTATTCTTCCCTTCCTTATATCAACCATAGTGTGACCTACCACAAAATCTACAAGGAGGATAGGATTATACGATTTGGGCCCCCAATATCCTAAGATAGGCACCTTGTGCCCTTAAAGCATTACCAATCTGAGAACACCTTCCAACTAATAGATTTTGATAGGGAGCACAAGCCATAGAATATGAATTAGGACCCACCCAACAATTCCACTTAGACCACTTACCACCACATCATTGGCCCCCCTTTGTTCAGAGAACTGGGACCCCCTTACATTCCCTACTTCTTGACCATGCAGCTTTTCTCCCCATACTAATAGGACCAGATCGACATGAAAGAGTTGTTACTATCTGGGTCAATAGATTAATAAAATGACAAAACTCGACATTGTTAACCTCTCCTTAAGATAAATGAGAATGAGAGCCAACTTTTAAAAAAAGGTCAGCAGAGACCGATGGGACTCCACGGGGAAAACCAGAAGCTGCGACCCTTGATCGGGTCTGTCCCCATGAGTTGGACTAGATCCATCTATGCTGTCCTCAAATGGGACATGTGAGTTTTTGCAAACTTTGGATCATTGAGAGGACATAATCCCAAATGTGAACCAAAAAAATCCCATGGAAAATTTCATGACCTTAGACTCCATATCCTGAAAGTAGCACAATAAGAAAGTGAAATATTCGTAGATTCCTCATAACCTCCTAATTACAAGTGTGATGCACAACACACCCATAAGCAAGACTATACTCGACACGGCTTTATGGACACCCGCATTGACCATGAGCCTAAAGCTCTGATACCAACTTGGCATGACTAGAACCTGGGCCTTTTTGTAATAGACAATTTCAAGTTCAACCCGAATTGGAGACCACTCCCGATACCCAACCCAGCCAACCAAAATGTACCCTAAGTTGGATGAACCCCAAGCATATAACAAAACAGCATACCTTCCATGTTATGACTTTGGGATAAGCCTATATCCGTGGTCAATCCAACCAAGTCAATCCCACTAATAACCAACCAATCCAACTTAAATAAAAACTATACACCAAAAACAAGACGATAAGTTTATGTATGATTATGTATATGACATAATCTATCCATACTATACCCAAGTCCACAGTTGTCCATACAAAGCCTCTAAAGAAAACTTAATAGTACCTAGTCGGGACATGCCCCTGACATAGCAATAAACTAAGTCTATAAATGACAAAAGTACATAAAGTATTCCATAAAATGAAATAGATGCCTTCCAAATTATGGAAGCTCATCACTTTAATCCAACAATTGATCTTAAATTTGACCACTAAGCAGGATCAGTAGAATTGTCATTTCCTACATCACGTGGAGATACAACCGCCTGAATGAGTTAGCGAGTGAACACTAGCATACACCCAGGATAAGGATAAAATAATGCCCTCTAGTAAAACCAAGTAAACCAATAATACTCATAATAACCATACATATATATATATGTATCCATGCAAGGAAAAGGAACTAGCTTTAGCATGCATTTAAAACCATTAACTTGGGAATGTGTAGCTTAACCATTCTTAACCCCTTAAATGGGCCCCGATACATATAGCCAAATGAACCAGATATAACATAAGAGTAAAGGATTCCCAAGTACCCTTCACCCTCCATGATCATAAGTACAGTGTACCTAGAGGATTCATGTGTACTGTATAGCATCATATAAGGTCACCATGACCTACTCCTCATATCGGCAAACATGAGTTTCTAGTGTTCATCCATTTGACTCCCACCTTAATGGTTAGCTATCACACTCCTCTATTATTGTGCACTAAATACCATTTCCGACCAACAAATCAATTATTCCAATTATTATTTACCAAGGCTATTCATAGTGGTATCGCATACCGACTATAACTTATAATTATTTTTCTTAGCCAAACCATTTAAGGTAAAGGGATTCCCATGTACCCAATAACTAAGTTTAATTGGAGGAGTCCCATGTACCCCTCAAATCTGCCATTATTATATTATCTTGGGGGATTCCAGCGTACCCTATAAGTGTTTCTTTAGCATGTTTACTTGGGGAAATCCATTGTACCCCACAAGGATGTTCAATTAATCTATACCATTAGTTGAACCAATTACATTATTTCATTAACTTGGGGAATTACAATGTACCCTAGAAGGTTTTAATTTAAACCAATTATAACCACCAAGACCATACCCGTTAACCATTCCAAACCATTCATACCATTTAAACCATTTTAGACCATTTCAAACATTTAAAGAATTTATACCATTCAAACTATTTGGACATTCAAAACCATCCAAACCCATTTTGGGTTACATTACCAAACCATACCATGCAATAGTTCTAATGAAAGTTCAACAAAAGAGTGAAAACATCTCTTTAGGCATTTTATCGAACATGTTGAGGGCATACCTTCAGAGTGACAAAAATCAAAGCATAAACCATCATAATTTGGTTTACTCATAAAACATTTGTTAAACCATAACCAGAAAGCACCCACATGTGCAAACCATTGCAAAAACATGTAAAAATATAATTTAAACCAATACCAAACAATATCCATCAAAACACTCAACATTGTTTCAAAACCACCATTTATGATTTCACAAATCAATGTTTATAACAAATTAAATCATTCCTTTAGATAGAACTAACAATGATGAAAGAAGTACATGCTTTATCCAAGAAGATCTACAGAAAGTACTTGACCCCTCTTAGCCTCTAGATGAACACTTAGAAACCCTAGTTTCCAATCTTCAATAGAGTGTTTAAAGAGTGTTTTAAGAGTGTTTTTGTTTTCCAAGTGAGTTATCGGAGGCCACCAAGGGTTATATAACATAGGGACATAACATTTTTGGGGTGGGAAATGTTAAAAAGGTCCCGAACTTAAATATTGAAAATCCATTCCCAGGAGGGTACGATCCAACCATTCAAACCATATCCTAGGGTACTAGTGGTACCCTCAATCATACCCTAGACCTCATCGAGACCCTCCATACTGGTCCCAATATGACTATACCACACAAACTCATACCTCAGGGTGCGATTGGTACCCCAAACCATATGCACATCCGCATGTTGGAGAGTTTTAACTAGGCAACTCAATAAGCATTATACAACTTGGTATTATACCCCTCGTATGCCACTATATGACTCATATGGTTGTGAGTCATAACTTGGATGGTAACCAAGCCAACATTACTACCCAACATACGAGTGAACCATCAATCCATCCCCTAACTCATATCCATGGGTAGGAATGATATCCTTGAGTCATATAGAGTCCAACAAATCCAAAACCTAAAAATATTTACAAAGGTCCAAATCTCGGGGTGTTTAGTCTCTCCCATTAGAATCATTCATTCTTGAATGATATGTAAGGGTAAGAACAAGCACGAGATGATACATTAATACTAGTCAAACTTCCCTTCCAACAAAATTAGAAAACAAGGACACATAATAAGATGAGAAGATCACACATACCCCAAACACAATTTACAACACAACACCTCCATCCCGACCTCTAACTAAGTTAGAAAAAAAGATACAAGAGGAACCATTCCTTACCCTTTACTAAGTTATAAAAAAGATGTGTTGAAGATCACATACCCTTTGCATGAATTTCTGAAAAAAAGAACCAATATGGATCCCTTGGACTCTATGCCCCCTTTCTCATCCCAAATGGATTTCTCGAACTTTTGATTTCACCATGGAACCTTTATTGAAGACACACCTTTCGTTCATTACCAGCAAACTTACCAATCCAAGTTCCTTACTGGGACCTCCTTAAGGAACAATGAATATAAGATGCCAATACCAATAAAAGGACCCAACCAATGAAGGACCATCTGTACTTCACTACAACACAATCACATGGAATACCAGATGAATTGACTCATGCTAGGGAGAAAGTCCAATTCAACTTACAATTTCCCAAGAAACATCACTACGAGAGCTTAAGTCTTACTATAAGCCACCACTTCCATGTTCAAACCTATCCAAAGCAAAAAAGAGTTAACTTAGGCCATCAGGATCTATTCCCGACATCTTTCCTGAAACACTACTCTGCTTCCATCACTTATTATTATATGAAAACCATTTCATAACTCATGCCTCACAAAACTTCATAAGTACCCAACACAACTATTGACATATCTACCATTCAAAACAATCAATCTTACCACTTATATACCTGCGGTATGACCTATCATACAAAATATCTAGTACCTTTTATAATTTCACAAAGCAATCCACTACCTATTCTTTTCCTAACTATTTTTCATAACAACAACTTTACCTTACCATCTAAAACTTTAGTTCTAGTAGTCACCCCAAACTCCCCTCCCACTTAGTGAATCCTACATTCCTTGTTTCAAAACCCTATAATGCTTCCCAAGCCACTACCATCCTATCATAAAAAGAGTCATTCAGGAACCAAATTATAAGAATTATCCCTGGCACCAAAGGCAAGACCTCCAAAACAAGACATGACACTATAGGTATAAAGTAATTCACTTTATAGCAATCAGCTAGTTTATAAATAAAGGACCATCCCAGCATAACCATATCACAAAGGAGTCATTAGGACTAGACCCTGAAAGAAATCCAACCATCTATACCGATAGTAGTAAAATGTAAAGCCAAAACTCATATCCAGGGAACAAGGAGAATGCATAATGCAAACCTTATGCATAAGCATTATAAGAATGCATGCAACACTAGTAGAGTACTTTCTTAACCGAGATATAAGAGAACCACTAGAGTATGCAACCTGACCTTCCTATAAAGTCAACTGCTAAAGGGAAAGTTTAGATTAACCACCTACATTCATCCCATGCCACCTATGAGCACACTACTCTGCTCTAAAGGTATCACCAAGGATATAAATAAGAAATACTTGGTTCTCACATACCCAAAACCTTATTCATCCTAAATGCTTCCTAGATCCCAACATAATCATATGGACTTTATTCTTGAACCTATCTAATGACTAAACCTACAATCCCTCTATTTAACCTGAACTTTCGGCCTATATGTCACACTTTACCACTATTATATTCCCTAAGCCACCAACCTTACCCATTTTGCATACCTCATCCAACCTACCAATTAATGTCCACCATGCCATATTGCTATTCCTAAGTTAACATACTTCTTTTATCAAAATCAACTCCGATTATCAAACCTAGTATTAATCAATAACTATGCACTACTAACAAAGCTCCCCATATAGAATATGCATTTACATGGTCCACCACAAAAAGATGACGCTAGAAAAGATAAAAACATTCATCTAAGGAATTTCTTAATCTCCATTAAGCTTATTTAACCCAACCAGAACCATTCTATAAACAAATAATAGTAATTTGACAAGTGTCCAAAGCAAGACCAATCCCAACCAACCTCCCCATTAGAAAGAGTCTGCAAGGGTCATCCAAAAGGACCCCAAGAAATCTATTCACCACCAAAACCAAAGGCAAAGAAAGACCTTCCAAGTAAGAACCTTTAACCTTAACTAAACAATGATAGAGACACCCTTCTTGAGACTAATCTCCAAATTCTAGATATAATGTAACCCTTCTCCTTAATAGTTAGGAAATGAAACCATCATCCCTTTCCAAAAATGATTCACCATGAAGTCTAATGAAAACCTTACTGATCAAAAAATCTAATAATACATAGCATGAGTATAATCAATCCATCCCTTGAATGACTTCAAATTCCACCATATTCAAGTTAAACCAATCCACCAAGACCAACAAATACCACATACCCCTACTAACTCATTTAGCAACACGAAGTCATTTACGGGGTAGTAGCATAAAGAAAAGAATTTGAAACACCCATGAGACTAAAACAAAAATACACAACCACATATGCATTCATAAAGAGAGGGAACCCCAAACTAAAAGACTAATACTAATAATGAGAAAAGTGATTTCAACATACTAGTATCAGCATTAGAATATGTCTTAGACTCTCGAGGTATAGTGAAGTAATTGAGACAATCCCGATCGACATCAAAGCTAGAAGCAACACCCCTTGGTGCAAGAGCTAAAAAAGTGGAAATCGGTACCATATTTTCCCAAACGATAATCATTATGGGACACTCTCGTAGCACATGATCTAACAAACCTCAACTAAAAGAATAATTCCATCCTTTCTTGCAACAACCATAGTATGACCGACTATAAAATCTACAAATAGGGTAGGATGATATGAATGGGGTCCCCAATAGCTCAAGATTGGACACCTTATGCCATTAAAGTATTAGCAATCTGAGAATAGCTTCCTCTCAATGGATTTAGGTAGGGAGCACAAGCCATACAACAAGAGTTAGGACCTACCTAACTCTTTCTCTTAGACTATTTACCACTACACCATTGGCCTACCCTTCATTTAAAGAGTCGAGAACCCCTTACCTAACCTATTTCTCGATCTTACTTCATTTCTCTCAATACCAGTAGGACTAGACCTACGTGATAGAGTTGTCACTATAGGGGTAATAGATTAATAGAATGATGAAGCTCGACATTGGTGACCTCTCCTTGAGATAATTGGGAAGGAGTGCAAACTTCTGAAATAAGGTTAGTAGATATCGGTGGAACTCTATGGGTAAAACTAGAAGTTACAACCCTTTATTAGGTCTATGCCATATGATTTGGACTAGATCCGTCCATGTTGTCCTTAAGTGGGATAAGAGAATGTCCATGAAATTTGGATCATTGATAGGACATGATTTGAAAAGTTAACTAAAGAAGTTCCATGGAAAAGATCATGACGTTAGACTTCATAGCTCAAAAGTAGAACAGCAAAAAAGTGAAACATTCCAAGATGCCTTGTAGCCTCTTGATTATAAGTGTGGTGCACAACACACCCATTAGCAAGACTCTACTTAACACGGCTTTATGGACACCCCAATTAACCATGAACCTAAAGCTCTAATACCAACTTGACACGACCCAAACTGAGGCCATATCATAATGGGCAATCTTAATTCCAACCTAAACTGGAGACTTCTTCCAATACCCAACCTAACCAACAAAAATATACCCTAAGTCAGATGAACTCCGAGCATATAACAAGATAGCATATCTTCCATGTGGTGACTTTGGGATAAGCCTATATCCGAGGCTAATCCAACCAAGTCAATCCCACCAATAGCCAACCAATCTAACCCAAACCAAAACTATAAACCAAAAGCAAGATGATAATTTAATATATGTGTATATATATGACATAATCTATCCATACCATACCCAATACCACAATTGTCCGTACAAAGCACCTAAACTATATCAAAGAGAACCTAGTCGGGATATGCTGATAACATAGCCATAACTAAGTATATAAATAACAAAAGTACATATAGTAATCCATGACATAAAATAGATTCTATAATGACCCAAAATCTCATCCCGAGATGCCATACGGTGCTTAAGGATATAAGTAGACCAAAGATAATCCTTTGAGCCTACTACTAAGTCTAGAGCTTACTTATAATTTGATCAAATAGTGGAACTATCATTTCTTGTCTAGATTGAAAAAATGAAGAAAATACTGTCCGAATAGCAACATACTGAAAAATCTAAAAACACACTGAAAGTCTGACTAGTCTCTACTGCTAAAGAAACTAGAGAGTCATTGGGATAGACCCCCAACTGACTCAAAATAAAAACAAATAAACCAAATACTATGAGTACTGAAAGTTTGAAGAAATAGGTCCTCAAACCATGAGGACTCACCAACTGGGAAATGTAGATATAGGTACTTGGACATCACTGTCGCTACTGAGACTGAGCACCTAAACCTATATTATGAGATAATGTAGCACATAGACATATATGTGATCAGTTCTTTGAGGATGTACTGAGTTTTTGGGGGTGTATGCAATAAGTAAAAAATCTCATTACTCTTTATAAAACCCTGCATAATGATATAAATGACTCACATAGCTTGAATAAATTCGAAATCTAAATCTCATAAATCATGAACAATGAAACATGTAGAATAAATCTCGTGAGTCATTATACTTAGTTCTAAATTTTGTATTCTCCTCTTAATATTGTAAGCAAAAGGAATCTTAAAACAAAAATTTTGAAAACTTATGTTTTTATCTTAAGGAAGATAGGACTTAGGGGCACAAGGACTTAGGATTAGGGAACTTTGGACGATTGTGGGAGTTTCTTCTAACCAACATAAACCATGTGAGCTGACATAGAGTCCAACCTCTTTCCCATGTTAAGGAGAGTTGTTCTATCCTTGCCATCGAAATAGAGCCTTAACTTTAGTAATCACTATCTTAACCCGCTTAGGGTAAATCATAATCCTATATGGGCATATAGTTTTGGGGCATGAGACCTGGGAATCATACCCAACTTGGTGCTAAATAATGATCCCATACATAGGCTTAGAACTTTTAGGAAATCTACCTTAAAGCAGCACAAAAGTTTTTAACTAAGACAAATTACGCTTCTATTCTTTAAATCTCAAATGATGTGAATAATGTGGATTTCTTATCTTCGTTTAATATCAAAAAGGGGAAATTTTTATCTGAAATCTGAAAATAATCTAGTCATGGGGTATTTATAGAACATACAATCTTGTAACAACAATCTTTATTTAGGGCTTGTCGACCCATACATCCAACTCATGATAAGTCATCTAAATATTCATGCTTGGTAATGTAATCAATCATAAACCAACTTAAATTCTTGAAATTTCAGCAATATGTATGTAAACACAAACATAATCATGTAATTCAACTTTTAAATCATGGGAAATCTCAAAATCGTGCAAATAATGATTATGGGTATAAACCTTATTTTGAATTTCATAGGAAAATCATATTTAATTCAGAAAATCTATAATTAAAGTAAGTCTTTGGGTACAAGGGTGAAAGGATTACCCTTGTTCAAACCCCACATACCTTATTTGGCATAATTCAATAGAACAAGATGACCTTTGAAGCCTTGGGAATGTTCTTGGAAGTTTTTCTTGAATGTTCTTGAATAGTGATACTTGATTCTTGAGTTTTCTTGGAGAAGGGCTTGTATCTAGTTCTTGGGAATTAATCTTGAAATAAATCCTAATTTGATGTTATAGATGAATATGATGTTATAAGCTTTGATCTGATGTAATTGGGTGTTAAAAAAGGTGGAAAAAGACCCAAAACCCTTTTAAAAATGGCTTTAAATTGCAAAATAGAAGTTACGATGGCTTAGGAGATGGTTCATTATAGGCTCAACGGTCCATCGGCCTGCCCGTTGCACTTGGGCCAGAATAAGGACTTACTGCCTTATTTGCGACGGACGGTCTATCGCTAACTCAATGGTTCGTTGGCCCTCCCATCATACTTTGGCCAGTGAATAATTTTATTGCCTCAGTTGTGATGGCTTGAGCGATGGCCCGTCACTGGAGCAATGGTCCGTCGGCCTAGCCATCACTCCTGGGCAGTTCAGATAGCTCTCAGTAAAATGTCCATAACTTCTTACCCCTAATACAAATTTTGGTAAAATTTGTATTATTAGAAAGCTAATTCAATTTCCCATAGGATAAAAAGTCGAAATTCTAGAAATTCTATTTGATTTAAATATTATTCACTTAGGAGGTCATCCCTTAATCTTCTAGAGACTAAATTAGAATTAAAGAAAGTTTGGGGTATTACAGATTCCTTCTGAACTATGGAATCTCATCACTTTAATAAAAAAAACAAATTCCGAATCTAATTACTAAGTAGGAGGAGTAGAATGGCCAGTTCCTGCATCACATAGGGATACAACCGACCAAAGATTGGTTAGTGGGTGAACACTAGCATCCACTCAGGATAAGGATAAAATAATAAAATCTATTAAAACTAAGTAAACCAACCATATGCATACAAACTATACATATATATATCCATACCAAGAAGGGGAACTGAGTTAAGCATGTATTTAAAATCATTAACCTGGGTATGTGTAGCTTAACCATCATTAACCACCCATGGGCTATATAGGTCCAGTGTAATCCCCTTAATAGGCCTGGATAAGTGCAGTCACATAAACAAGAGATACCATAAGAGTAAAGGATTCCCAAGTACCCTTCACCCTCAATGATACATAGATATAATATACTTAGAGGATTTCTGTGTACCTCATAGTATTATATAAGGTCACCATGACCTACCCTTCAGGTCGACAAACATGAGTTTTCATTGTTCATTTGTTAGACTCCTACTTTCATAATTAGCCATCACACCTCTCCATTAATTCTCAATTAAAACAATTTCCCATTTCTAACCAACCAATCCATTATTCTATTTATTATTTACCAAGCCTATTAATAGTGGTATCGTCATACCGACTATAACTTGCAAGTATTGTCTATAGCCAAATACTTTAAGGTAAAGGGATTCCCATGTACCCAATTACAAAGTTAACTTGGGGGAGTCCTATGTACCCCACAAGTATTCCATTAATATAATAGCATGGGGGATTCTATTGTACCCCACAAGTGTTCCTTTAATATGTTTACTTAGGGGATTCCATTGTACCCTGCAAGGATGTTCAATTAAGATATAACAATTATTCAAACCAATTTCTTTAATTCATTCACTTGGGTATTCCAACGTACCCTACAAATTTTTCATTTAAACCAACCATAACTACCAAGACCTTACCTTTTAACCATTCAAAACCATCCACACCATTTAAACCATTTTAGACCATTCCAAACATTTAAAGAATTTATACAATTCAAACCACTTAAACCATTTAAACCATCCAAATCCATTTAGGGTTACATTACCAAACCATACCATGCAATAGTTCCAATAAATTTTCAAAAATAGAGTGAAAACCTCCTTTTAGGCATTTAATAAAACATGTTGAGGTCTTACCCACCGTATGTTGGCCATAAAATGGACTTTCTACCTCAGTTGCGATGGTTTGAGAGACGGTCCATCGCTAGCTCGATGGTCCATTGGATTTTCCATCGTACATGGCCATAAGATGGGTTCACTACCTCAACTGCGATGGTTTGGGTGATGGTCCATCGCTGGCTCAATGGGTCCATCGATCTTCCCATCGCACCTGGGCAGTTCAGATAGCTTTCTATAAAATGGCCATAATATTTTACTTAGATGTCAGATTTTAGTGAAATTGATATCGTTGAAGTTAATTCAATTTCACATATGATAAAAAGTAAAAATTAGGATAATTCTATATGAATTAAACATGACTCATTTTGGAAGTTACCCCTTAATCTTCTAGAGATGAAATTAGGCTAAAAGAAAGTTTAGGGTATTACATTTATTCTTTTTAGACCTATTTTTTGAAATCTAGGAGATTAGGGGTTATTTTCACCCATTTTCCTCTAGAACTCTTCGTAAAGGTAAGTTATTTATCCTTATTAAGTAGGTTTTAATTCCTAAACTTTATAATCACTAGTTAATGGGTCTTGAGGAGGATTTAACTTGTCCTAGATGAATTTTGAGGTGTGCAGGATAAAATTGAGTAATGACCTTGGATTTTGGTTAAAAGTTGATTATTTACTCTTGCATGACAATAATTTACTTATGTAACCATGAAATTGGTAGATGTAAGGTTAATTTATGGTAAAAAATGCCTAGAATATAGGGGTTTATCATAAAATTAGTTTTGGGTTTAGGATTATATTATAATACTTGATGTTGTAGGACATTAAATTGATTATGGGATATATTCATACTTTCATAAAACAATCAATACAAGGCTACAAGAAAAGGGAAAGCTCACATTTTCTAGAGTATTTCATGATTGGATTGATGTAGGTGGTGGTGTTATTATAGGTGAAACCTAATTTTTTTTCTGTTCACAACTTTTTCTTAGTATTTCTTGTGCAATGCATGTTTAAGTAAGTTAAAGATTGTTTTGTATCATAAGTATTAATAGCATACAATCAACTTATATGAAAAAATTATTAGTTGTTAGACGTGCTGTTTTGTAGTCATTGTGGTTGTCATTCTACTGATATCTATCATTATTATAGGATGTCCTGATATTTGGACATCTCCACAGGATTAGTTGATATAAGATTGATAGGCACTTGATGTATGGGATTTGGTACATGGACAAGATCTCGTCCCCTGTAGGTCATGACTAGTGGGAAACTATAAAACCCTTAGAATATATGTACAAGGTATAGGTAAGTGTGATGGTTCCTTGAGTGGATATAGTATTATAATTTTTCTTGAGTATATTGGTTCTTTGAGTTAACCAGGCTAAAGTGTTACCATTATCATGTTGTTTCCTTAAGTTAATTGGTTTATGTTCTTAATTTCTTAGGGTGGTTCTTTTTTCAATAGAGATGTATGATATTTGCCTTATTTTTATTCTTGGGGATCATTGAGCTATCCAAGATGATTGTAAATTATGGAACAAATTGCTATTGTCTATTAGTTCTGTAATTGGGACATAAATTACGTGGTTGTTGCATCATGTATTTTGACTTGGAGTTTTGTTGGTTGTCATAGTTTTACTTGACTTGTTATCCTTGTTGTTTCATATTGACTAAACTTCACATTGTACTTGTTTACATGTTTAAGTGCTATGAATTGATCTAGGGTTTCAATATAGGGATAATGGTTGTCTTGTTGTACTATGTTATGGTTATGTGCTCATATTTCTCGGTTTGGGATGACAGGTGACCATAACAATACACCATTATTTCTTATGTGTTAATACTACACATGCTCTTTTTTTTTGTTGAGTGTAGAGCATATTTGGTGACTGTTTAGAGACCTGACATGTGATTCAGACTGCGATCAAACTCAAGGGTGAGCTACATCTTCTTGGATGCCAAGAGTTTTTCTTTAATTTTTGATTCATTAGTTCAAACTTAAACACTTCATTAGTTTTGGGTTGATGTCGTTATTGTCTATGTAGATGTTTTGGTACAATGATTTTAAAGTTCTAGGGATTAGTTAAGTTTCTCTATTTTTGCATTTATTTTTGTTTTTGATAATTCATCATTAATGAAAAATAATTAGTGCCATTTTTTTTGCAAAGTGTTTTATTGATGGTTTGGAGTTAGTTGGTTCTCCCACTAGGAAGTTAGTGTGGGTGCTACTTACAATAGGTTGGGTCATTACAAAGTTGGTATCAAAGACCTAGGTTTGTTAATCTCATTGTATTGAAATGGGTCCAATAGAGTCTTATGGAATGATACAGAGATGTCTATACTTTTACTCAAGAATTATCATGAGGAGTTTGAGGAAGTAGGAAAGGATAGTTTAGAATAGGAGATAATGGCATATGATGGAGGTGCAACCCTTCCTTCTATGTCAGTTAATGTTATTCAAAAGGTTTAGACTTCTCTAAGTGGGTTGGATAGTATTGGAGCCCCTCCCATTGTTTTGAATTTTTAGGTCTGGGTACTTATTTAACTATTACTTTAGCTCCTAAATGGCTAGCTCTTTAGAGACTGATGAATTACCCCATCTAATGATGGGCCCCGCCATGAATGAGATCAAACATGAGTTACTGACTAAGTTTCTTAAAATAAAGCCCTGATGGTGCATTCTAGTTTATCACTTATTTCTATGAAAGGCTACATAAATTGGGAATTGTAAAATAGCATGATATTGAGTTTGTCTATTCCTATGACATCTGTAGGAAAGGGTTTTAACTACGTGGTTGCTTATGTGAAAAGACATGAGAAAGTTAACAAGGTTTGTTAGGATAAGGACTTACCCAAGATATTCTTCAATATGGGTAGCTTTAGTAGTTTATATTCTAGGGGTCATAGACAGTATGCTCATCCAACTCTCACCATTTAGTCAACTTTACCAGCCTCAATAGATGGGTATTTTGGGATATTTATTTGTCTTCAGTAGCTAGAGGCTAAGGGTCTTTATATTCTTTAACAAAAGACTTTTTTCCTGAGCTAGGTTGTTATACATGTGGTATTATGGGGAACTTTAAGAGATTTTTCTTTGAGGCATATAGGTAATCAGGAATAGCAATATACTAAGGTTGTGTTCTAGTAGGTAGAGTTGGAGGTGGTAATAGTAAGGGGCATCCAAAGGGTTGATGGGGTAATAATAAGGAAGATTATGGTGGAAACAAGGGTAATGGTGATGTAGGAAAGGACGGAGCACAACTTGCTAGAGTGGTTTCCTAGCTTGATGATAGAGCTTAGTGTGCTCGGGAAAAACCAAGGATGAAACATCAAATATAGTGATCATGGTACTATTCTAGTTTGTAACTTGATGTCTTCTGTTTATTTTATCCGAGGTCTACTTATTCATATGTATTTGTTGGATTTGCTTTTTCTATCAACTTGGTGTATGATGTACTTGAATCTTTTGTATAAGTCTCTATTATGATTGGATATTCTACAATAGTAACCCATTTATATCGTGCATGTTCTATTTTAACCATGGGGTTTTAGACTTAGAAAGATTTGATCATTTTGGACATGCTTAATTTTAACATTATCATAGGATGACCTAGTTGTCTCCATATCGTGTTATGTTGAATTGTAATTTATGACTTTAGAAATGGTTGGCATTGATAAATTAGAGTGGGAGGGTGTGTACAAGTCTCGATCGGTCAAATTCATATCTTTTGTTTGAGCATGAAAGATAGTAGGAAAGGGTTATTAAGCGTTCTTAGATCATCTTAGGGGTGTTTGTGCGGAGTCCCCTTCTATTGTGTTGGTTCCTATAATTTTGAGCTTTAGGAGTTATTTCCTACAAATTTGCTTGGTATACCTCCAAATAGGGATATTGATTTTTTATGGATATAGAGCGAGACACGTGCCCAATTTCTATTCCTCTTTATTGTATGGATTCGGCAGAGTTGAGGGAATTCAAAACATAATTGTAGGAATTACTTAATAAGGGATTTATTAATCCTATTGCTTCACCTTGGGGTGCTCCATTTTATTCATTAAATGAAAGATGCTATTCTAAGGAAGTGCATTGAAAACAGACAGTTGAACAAGGTTACCATTAGTGATAAGTATCCATTTCCCCATATAGATGATATCTTTGACCAATTACAGGATGTTTTGGTGTTCTCTAAGATTGACCTGAGGTTGGGTTACTATCATCTAAAATTCTTGAGGATTGTTCTAGATAGCTTTTAGGACTCGATATGGGCATTGTGAGTTCTTAGTGAAGTCTTTTGAGTTGGCCATTACATTGGTACCCTTCATGATCTTGATGAATGGTATTTCAACTCTTTCTTGGATTCCTTTATGATAGTTTTTATTAATGAAGATTTGGTTTACCCCATGAGCAAAGAGGAGCATACAGGTCATCTTTGAATTGTCTTTGGAATTTTGAAGGAAAAATAGTTATATGCAAAGTTCTTGAAATATGAGTTTTGGTTATCTTCAATTGGCTTCTTAGGTCATGTGGTCTAAAAAAAGGGTGATGGTAGATCCCCAGAAGATGGAAGCGATTAAGACTTAGGCTAAGCCTAGCCCTATGATTAAGGTTCGGAGTTCGTAGGCCTTGCTAGTTACTATCACAGGTTTGTTAAGAATTTGTCTTATATTGCTACTCACTTAACATAGTTAACTTAGAAGGAGGTGCCATTTTTATAGTAGGATAAATGTGAGGAGAGCTCCCAAAAGATCAAGACATTTTTTACTACAACTACCATTCTTTCATTATCGAGTGAAGGTAAGGATTTTGTTTCAATTTGTGATGCTTCATGTTAGGGTTTTGGGTATTGTGTTGATGTAGGATAAGAACGTCATTGTTCATACTTCAAGGAAATTAAAGAGTCACAAAATGAATTACCCAACTCCTGACTTGGAATTTGCAGTGGTGGTTTTTGAACTTAAGGCTTTGAGACACTACCTTTATGCTTTCAAGTATGAGGTATTCACAGATCACCACAACCTACAACATGTGTTCATGCAAAGAGATTTGAACTTGAGACAGAGGAGATATATAGAATTGTTGAAGGACTATGATGTAACCATCTAGTATCATCCAGTTAAGGCTAATATGGTAGACGACATATTGAGCTAGAAACAAGTAAGTACGGGAAATTTAGACAATTTGAGGGTGTCAAGATAACCCTTGGCTATGGAGTTTTAAGATCTAACATCTTAATTCATACAACTTGTGTTTCAAAAGAGGTTGGATTATTAGCTAGTGTTGAGGTAAAGTCAATATTCCTTAATGAAATCAAGTCCAAACAATTTGAGGATAGAAAATAAAAATGAAATCCATAACAAGGTGTTCTTTGGTGAGGTTTCCAACTCCACACTTGATGTGTATGGAGTATTGTGGTTTAGAGGGCGAGTATATGCCCCTCAGTTTGGGGAGTTGGTTCAGAATATGCTTGGTAAAGCTCATTATTTGGAATCTTCTATTCATCTAAGTGAAACCAAAATATACCGTTACTTGAGGTAAATTTATAAGTGAACTGGATGAAGAAGGACATAGTGGAGTATGTATCGAAAATCCAAAACCGTTAGCAACAAAAGTAGAGCTCAAATAACTACATGTTTGCTCCAAAGGATACCCATTCTTGAGTACAAGTGGGAGAGGATAGGTAAGGATTTTATGGTAGGTCTTCCTAAGACCTTAGACAAAAATGAGTCGATTTGGGTCTTATTGAATAATATAACTAAATCATACCATTTTATTTTGTTAGAGTAAACTAAAGCTCTAAGAAGTTTACCAAGGGTTACATCCAAGAACTACTGAGGCTACATAGGGTGCCAGTTTCGATTATTTTAGATAGAGGTATTTGATTCACTTTTATGTTTTTGGATAAGTTGCATGGAGATTTTGGAACCCAACTCACTTTTAGAAGTACTTTTCATCCTAAAAATAATGGACTATTATTGAGGATGATTCGGGTGCTTAAGGACATGTTAAGGGCATGTTCCATAAATTCCAGTGGTTATTGAGAGAAGTTCTTATTGTTGTGCTAGTTGTAATACAATAATGGTTATCACTCTAACGTTGATATGGCTCTACTCGAGGTACTCTATAGAAGGAGTCATAGATTGCCTATAGAATGGTTTGAGTCTGGTAATACAAAGTTGTTGGGGATGGATTTGTTGAAGAAAGCTAGAAAAAGGTAATCCAAATCAATTTATTGGTAGCCCAGAGTAGGCAATGGAAGTATGCAGACCATAAGGTGAGGGATGTATCATTTAAGGTTGGTGAACAAGTTTTGTTGAAAGTGTCTCCTATAAAAGGAGTCATGAGGTTAGGATAGAAGGACAAGCTTGCCTTTAGTATGTTGGTCTATTATAAGATTCTTGAAGGTGTGGGACAATTAGAATACAGGTTTTTATTACCATTAGGCTTGTCAACGGTCCATCCGATGTTCCATATATCCATTCTTTAGAGATAATAGAGGGATGAGCATAACATTATCAAATGGGTTACATTATTTGAATGGGGTACAATTTTGCTAGATAAGGATCTTACTTATGAGGAGGATCTCATTGCCATTGTTTCTCGAGATGTGTAAAAGTTGAGAACAAAGGAAATTCGATCGGTAATGGTCTAATGAAAGCAACAACTGGTAGAATGTTATTTATAATATTGAGAAGGACATCGGGATAAGTAGCCTCACTTGTTTGGGGATACATGTACTCTTTCTTTACTTGACTTGGTTTATTTTCCTTGTTTAGTAGTTTGGAGACTAACAATGGGTAAATTGATATTTGTTGTAATCATCATTTTCATCATTACAACTAAGTCTAGCATGGAAAAATTAGGTTACGATTTTTCGATAATTGAGATTTAGAAATTTTAGGCTAGGCTAGTCTTAGATGAAATACCAGTGAGGTCTGGTCTAGTGAAATTCAAGAATGGATTAGGTAAATATAATAAAGTTTAGTTTATTTTTATGTTGGGTAAGATGACAAAAATTCTGTAATATTTTACAAGATTAAATTTGGGTAAGTATAACTTCCACTATTGAACTTGACATAAAGGGGTTTGTCTGAGATGTTATGATTTAGAGGTGAATTTCGAAAAAAGCAAAAATCAAAATAATCCTGAGTTTTTTCCATGTAATACCCGCTATAACGGGTGGCATAATGCTATTGGGCTACCACTATAGTAGATAAATTCCCACAATTGTAGTAGTCAAAGTTGATTATACCAGGCGGTCTTTTCTATAACGTTGTTGCAATAGCGGGATCAGGCTAATATAGTAGGGTAAATCACTATTTTATGCAAAAATTTCTCCAAAATGTTTTATACTTTTTAAACATATTTTGAAAAGGGATAAGGAGATTTGGGTCAATCTTCACCCATTTTCCAATAGAATTTTTCATAAAGGTAAGTTATTTATCTCCATTAACTGATTTTCAATATCTAAACCTTAGAATCACTAGTTTATAGGTCCTTGTGAGGATTTAACTTGACCTAGCTGAATTTCATTGTGCAGGGGGTCAATTGAGTGTAATGCCTTTGGGTTTTAGTTAAAAGATCATTATTCACTCTCACATGACCATATTCAGTTACATGAGTGTTAAATGGGTAGGTTTAAGGTGAATTTATGATGAAAAGCCTTAAAATAGTGGGAATAATCATAAAATTGTCCTTGAGGTTTTGGAATAGGTTTTAAAACTCATTGTTGTATATCATTTATTATATTATTTGTTTAATTCCAGTTTTGTGAACATAATCAAAGCTAAGGCTATTGGAAAAGGCAATGCTTAAGTTTGGTAAGCATTTTAGACTTGGATTGAGGTAGGTGATCGCTTTAAGATAGTTGAAACCCAATTTTTTTATGTGTACTAGTTAAGTGTTTCATAGTACTACTTTTACAATGCATGTTAAAGAAAGTGAATGAGTTTTTGATATCCTAAATATTAGTCACATTCAATGAAATTATATGTAAATATTTTTGGTTGTTATAAGTTTTGTTTTGTATGATTATGGTTGGGATTATTTTGATATCAGTCATTATTATGGGATGTCCTATTATTTGGATATCTTCACGAGATTAGTTGGTATAAGGTTGGAAGGTACTTGATGTATGGGATTTGGTACATAGGCAAGAGGTCATCCCCTACATGTCATGACTAGTGGGTGAACATAAGACCTTTAGCATGTATGCATAAGTTAGAACTGAGTGTAATTGTTCCTTGAGCAAACTGGTGATTATGTGTGTTATTGATTATATTAGTTCATTGAGTGAACCAGGCTTAGGTGTTGTCATTATCATGTTGGCTCCTTGAGTGAACCAGGTTATGTGCTTAATTTCTAAGTGTGTTTCTATTTTCTAAATTAGGATGCATAATATTTGTCTTGTTGTTGTTCTTGTAGTCCTATGAGTGGTCTAGGTTAATTACAAGTTATGACATAACTCTATTTTGTTTATTACTTATTTAATTGGGACATAAATTACATGGTTATTGCAACATAGTTATTGCATTATAGTTATTAACTTGGAATATTGTTTGTGGTTATAGTTTGACTTGACATGCAATCCTTATCAACACATATTGACTAAACATCATGGTTTACTTGTTTACAAAGTTATGTGTTATGAATCAAAGTAGGGTTGTATGATGTGGTTCATCGTTGTCTTATTGTACTGCGCTATGTTTATGTGTTCATATTTCTCATTTTTGGTTGGATGATGACCCTACTAGTACAACATTGTTTCTTATGTGTTTATACTACACATTCTCCTCTTTTGGTTAAGTGCAAAGCATATTCCAACAACAGTTTGGATGCCTCAGATTTGTGATTCAAACTGTGATACAACTCAAGGGAGAGCTACATCTTTTGGGCTACCATGAGGTTTTCTTCTAATTTATGGTCCATTGATTCGGTCATAGACATTTCATTGGTTTTGTGTTGATCCTTTCATAGACTATGTAGTAGTTTGGTAATAATGACTTTTGGATTCTAGGAGATTAATTTAGTTTCTTTATTTTAGCATTTATTTAGTTTTGCATAATTTCTCATTAATGAAAAATAGTTAGTGCTTTATTTTTTTGGCTAAGTGTTGAATTAATGGTTTTGAATTATTTGGTTCTCCCATTAAGTAGTTAGTATGGGTGTCGTTGAGGACTGATCGAGTCTTGAAAGTCTTTTACTATATTAGAATTTTTTTTACATATCTAGACTAGGTCCTCGGGAAGAGATATTTTATTCTTTGTATTTTGAAAATAGGTTGGACTATTTATTTGATTTTGAGATCTTAATGAAGTTTTTTAATGACTTCCACATGCATTTTTAATGGGTGATACCGATTACTCTATCTAGATGGATTAAAGTAGGTTCTTGCATGAATCGGTTTGTTGGATTGTGATATACCATCATTGACCTGCTCCTTAGGTACTCTACCTTTTCCTTTATGACATTTATAATGATAAACTCCTCTATGATTCTGCTCTAACATAGTGAAGGTTTTCCTTTGTTCTACCTCAGAATGCGTATTCCCCTCAAAGATGTTTGGATACTCTCAATCTCTTCTAGAGTATTTCTCTCAAGCACAATAAGGATGACCATTACTTTCCCCATATGTTGGTTAAAGGTATTGATATCGTCCATCCTATATATCACCGCTCATTACTAAGAAAAATATCATCAGTCAAGACCTCTACTTCATCTTCAGTTTCTTATGTGGCAGATGATTCCTGGTATGTAGTCCCTTCGCTTAATACAACTCAAGTAGCACATCTTTTCTCTTATTTATTTCATTCCTCTTCTTGTTATTGACCTTCTTACCAACGACATTCGAAGTGATATTGACAGGGTGTTAGGTGCGTTGAATTCTCCATCATTTGTCATTCTCATAGTTCCAACCTTTCTATGATAACATTTTGTTGAATCCTTAGTCATCAACTAAACACATGCAAGGAACGTGACAACTTATTGCCACGACCCGAGCTGGGGATTGAGCCGCGACGAGTATCCCAAACCATGAAAGCCCAAAAACTTTTTCTCTATCTATCAATTATGAACACAATTTATATACTATAAGGAAATGCAGAAAAGATAATAAATAGGGAAACATGGTCAATCACATAATTCAACTGAACATTATGAAATTTGAGTTCATAACATTCAAAAACGTATGACACCAGTCTACAAAATCTGTAATAATATGAAAATCAACATCTATCTAAAGACTCACTGTTGCATCATGAATTAAATAAACTAACAATGTTTTAGAATAGTCCTTCCAAAATAAGGGAGGCTCACCAACTACAATATATGACTGAATTCTACCTACTTCTTAATGGGACCCCGAGATTATTCCCCAGATCCAGAAATATAGGGGGTCAATACAATTGTATTGGTACGTAGAGCAATACAAAATAATGTACTTTTATACAATATAAGTGAGAGAAATTCATAACACATGTCAGTCAAAGATAGTTGAAAATACATGGGCATAATCAATAGACTTCAAAACATTTATGTAATTCACAACTCAACTCTTTGTCTTACTTCTGAGCTAGGTGGTACACCCTAAAATTCTACAACCCCATGGGCTATATGGAATCTGCCTTGACTCGACGGCCATGCCCCCAACCTCTATTTATCGCAAGGGTTGGAGTTTCTTATTCTGATACGCCAAAGGGAACAAGGATAATGTATAATCTCTATCTTGGGTCATAATCAAACCCGTATCGGCAAAACACAGTTATGAGCTATGAGTTATTGGAACTTGTGCCTTCTTCGGGTAACCACCTAACTCATTTTAATCCCATTTTAAACCTTTTATAAACATGCGTCTTTCTGAACTTAAAATCTGAAAATCCGAATGAAATATGTATTCTGTTCTGAGTTTATCATGCCATTATCTGTTTTGGTATCATCATACCAAGACTTAATAGTCATCTGTCTAAGATATATAAGGTTCTATTTTAGAGTTTTCAATCAACTCAATCATTTTACCACCAAAGACATTTAAACAATGCAAGGGAGTCCTTATATCAAAATATGTGCAAACTTGTGCAAAGATTCTCCCTTTTTAATATTTCAACTCGTGATGGTCAATTTCTCAAAACAAATCTTGAAATTCCTTCAATTATTATATTGAACATTTATAAAGAAGAAAACACTTGTAAAATACAACAGCACCCTATCTTCAATTCACAACAAAGATCAAGTTCATAAACAACATTAAAACTCTTATCTCATGCTTACAATAATGCAATTTCACAACCCACAACATGTAAAGTCAAGAAGTATCATAACAAGAGAGGGAGTATAAATATTCATGCTCTCAATTTAACTTTCAAACTCCAAACCAATACATACATATATACTAATAAAAATCAAATTTAAGGGAACGCCTCAAGACCAAAACATTATTATCAAAAAGTGTTTACAACGCATAATTATTAATGTAAATTCAAAACCCTTGATAAATACATCATTTCTCAACCTTAAAAACTTAATCAAAACAATTTCACCATGCCCATGTAGTTTAGGAAAATCCCACGTACCTTAGATCACTTAATTCGAGGAATAGGATCCGAATCTTGATTTGCTTATTGGAAATCTTGAACTAAAAGATGGATTCTTAATCTTTGAGAGGGAAGTTTAGGGTTTTATTTTGAGAGGGTTTTGTTTTAAGAGGATTTTGACTAAGTTTTGGGTATATTTTTCCCTAATAGCGTCTTAATAAGCTGCTAACATAACTTGAGATTATAGGGAAAAGTCCAAACTACCCATTAAAATGGAAAAGTTTAGTAGAAACCTACATCTGATGCTCACCACGACATAATGACATTCTCATCGCCATACCCAGTGAGACGCAGTGCAATCACGGTTAGTTACTGTAACTTGACCACTATTGATTTGAACTTCATCGCGATGCGGCGGAGGCCCCATTGCTATAGCCACCGCAATGTGGTACAATCGTGGTGACCTTCTATTTTTAAATTCCAAACACGCCTCAAACCCCGTCCAAAAAATTGAAAACTACCCCGAGACATATCCTTTACACCCCTGAACATGAATCAACTCAAAACTCTATGTATCGGGATCATAAAGGTCAATTTAGAATTCATTAAAGCTTAGGAGCTTAAAATATGACTAAGTCATTTTAACACTTAGGAAAATTTCAGGTTGTTAGCTCTTTAAGCAAGCTACTAAGTGATTTGTATGAATATTTTTCACCGCATAGTCAGTTCACACACTAGGATTAAGATCATGATATATGAATTTGAATATGAGTCATGGTATTAGAGTTTACACATGTAGAAACAACGGTCCAATTTCTAGCTCAAAAAATATGGGGTGTTACATTATCTCTCCCTTGGGTTCATTCGTCCCTAAATAATGGATAGGGAATTTTTGAAGCTCTAAAAGTGTGGAATAAATAGCGTAATCATGCATTGAATATTTTTCCTCAACAGAATATGCAAAGGCATCAAACGAGCTTCATGATAACCCCTAGTGAAACGTGTAAGCACAAAGCATGGGGCAATGAGACTTTGCATAGGGATGATCTAGTACGTGATTTCTATAAATCATAATAATCACAACATAAGGAATGAGTCTATTCGGTGATAATAGGCCTGATTTACGTTGGTAATAATCATGAAATAAGGTTTTACAAAAGATTAGGATAGAAGCATTCTCCACCTTTCATGATGCAACGAATAGACTTAAACCTAAAGAACTTACACGACTATGCCCCAACATTAAACAACATACTTTATACTTTCCATCTTACATTTCTACCATCACACATCTAACCACAAGAGTTTGAGTGCTACTTCTAGGTTGAAGCCTAACTAGGAGAAAAGAGGTGCTAGTTTAAGCAATGGGACTCCATACAAGAATATTACTTCACCTTATCACTACCATCAAACACCATCAGATTTTAATTCAGGGAATACTAACCACATAGAACATGGGTTGTGTTTTCATCAATCACAACATTAAAGCTTATCATTACTACACTTACTTCATGGATTCCCCCCCCGACACCAGAAAATTCAATTACTTTCACAAAGATTTTTGCCAGATATCTGTTTCCTAACTATTTCTCATAATGAAAATCCATCCCCTTATTTCCCCCTCACCAATAACCTTAGATAAAGATATCAAATCAAAATTTTAACATTCAAGAACATCTACACCTCTTTTCTAAGTCACTAGTACTCTTGTATAACAACTATCATACTATTGTTCAGAGGGTCATTGAGGGACCCAAGCATATACATCAAGAAAAGGAGTAACACTAGTTAATTATAACATATACTTATTACAATAATCAAGGTAGGATATGAGATGAAAATAAAATACAATAGACATGAAGTGCTCTATATATAAAGTGCTTGGATCATAAACAGATAGTCGTTCGGACATAAACTTACATAACATAAGTTCCTAGGACTTGGTACAGTGAGAAACATATGAGCATATATCATGAGTAGTATAATATGAAGGCAAACTCAAAGGGTCAATGACTGAGACAAGGATTGCCACTTGAAGCTATTTCTTCTCATTTTTTGAGTTGAGACAGTCATGAATTTGCATAAACTTTATCACTTTGGATAAACCCGACATAGATTGATTCAGTAACATACGAAAGCATAGTTTCGTAGAACCAAGAATGATTTAGGACACAGATTTATGGATCATGAACATCAAAACATAGAGATTGAATACATAAAAGATTGGGTTACTGGACATCATTGTTTCTAGTTTGGCGGTCAGATCATAACATAAGTTGCATAGATAACTCAGACCTTGGGCATAGGGACGACTTCAGTATATAAGACATTGGTAGAATATCCTCCTTAAATTGAAATGAGAGGAGCTTGATTTAATAAGAATAGATTTTTGTCAGGATTCTTAATTGAAACTTGACCCCAAGAGAAAATTTTGGGAACTACCTTACTTCATCATCTCCCCCTTAGAACAAAGTCACTATCATATACTTTAGGACATATCTTCTTATTACATCTACACACAGAACACTCAATACAATGGGTATCACCATATAATCTAAAAGAATTTGTTTCCTAGAACGTTACTCTTCACTTTATCTATCCTTTAATCCATCTACCTACAACTCACAGTCTTATGAGCATACCCATCTGTAATACCCCGTACATCTACCTAGTTTAAAATCATCCCAAAAATATTAAAGAATTGTTTTAAAGATGAATACACTTTTATACATGTGTTATATTCAAGATTTTCACTTTAAATCATATAGGAAATTGAATAATCTTTCCATCGATACCAAATTCTCCCAAATCCAACACCTGGTCGAAGAGTTAGAGCCATTTTAGTAAGATAATGTATCACCTGAGCCATCAACGCATCGCGGATCCAGCCAAAATGGTAATCGGCAAAATCCAATGAGCCTCCGTGATTATGGCACATCATGCCAAGGCTCAAATTTAGAGTTGTCAAATTCCAGTTACACGGCACGATCGCGCCAGGGTCCAGGTTGAGAAATTTTCATAGAATTAAAATACATATCCAAGGGTTAAAAGGGTCAATTTCTCACCCCTATATATACCCAATAACACATGAATCATCCATAATTCAGCAAAAATATATTGTTTCTCTCAATAAAAAGCTAGGGTTTTCAATTGGGGATTCGAATCCAAGACTCAAATTCAAGAATCTCTCTGACAATCTTCATAGAATCAAGTACTAAGGTATACACAGTGTTAATTCATGGATTCCTTTCATCCATGAATCCCAAGAATCAACTTTTAAATCTTGTATTGTGAATATTTTGTTGTGGGTTGATTATGTTCATGTGATTATTGTTGTATGATTCCCAAGTTGGAATCTTTATGTGTTGTTCATGAACCTATGCTAGTATGTGGTCTGAAATATGTGTAATTAAGTTGAAATATAGAGTTTTGTTGTATTAATTTAATGGTCATGCCTATGCCCTAAGTCATGCATCCTAGGTGTTTTATAAAAATGCCTAAGAGAATAGAAATTATGCATTATAGCTTAATTATGACCCAAGTGATAAGTGTATGCTTTACTCTATGACTAAGAATGACTTCCATGATATTGTGTGAATTATGAATAGTTGAGGAAATGCCCATGAGATTAGGTTGATGAAAGTATGACATGTTTATATGCAATTCCATTTATGTACAAGACTATGATAACCATGTACTTCATGAAATCCCCAACTTATTGTATTATGAATTATTGATATTGGTCATGTGTTTAAGAAGTGTCAAGTCTTGTCAGTTTCATGCTATTGAGTACTGGGGGTATTTAATACCCAACAATTTAGTTGTGTTCCTAGAGCCAGTATCATGTTTTCATGGTACTCTCAGTCAAGCCATGATCATAGAATTCAGTCAATCACATGACTCAGGAAAGCTCAATAAATTCAGTATCAGTCCAGTCTTACTCAGTAATCTTAAGTAATTTCAGTTAGTTATCAGATTTTAGTAGTATTCTGTCAGTCAACAAAATTTAGTGAACTCAGTTAAAATCAGTTAAACAATACGATCAGTAATAGTTCTATTCAGTTTAACTTAGTTCAGTTTCTCTTTAGTTGCGAGTAGGTTGCAGCACCGAGTGAACCCAGGGATGAGGACGCATACTGTCATTCAGTAGTGGGTGTGATCCTTAGAAGCAATCCTTGTATTCCAGAACTGCATAGCCAGTGTAGGTTGAGATGTACGCTACGATTCTAGGGATTATACACCTTATTTAAGTTTTCCTACTATTAGGGGTTGACGGAAGAGCTCCCTGTCAGAGAGGGTTTACTCATAGCTTGTCTTTACCCGTGGCACGGTATTGATACCCTTTTAGCTGGGGTTAAAGGTTGGACCATACTAATTCATTTTCGAGGCATGTCAGTTAGATGATTAACTCCCACAGTCTCAATTTTAGATCTATTTTCAGTAATAGAACTCAATCCAGTTCTACAAAAATCTTGGACTGTTAGATATAGTCAAATTAGTACAATGTGGAACCTAGCTAGTTCCATCAGTATCAGGACTGTCTGATATTGTCACTTATGTTATCTATATTCAGACTTAGTAATCATGTTATCACGAACTCAATTTATATTATATTAATTATATGAAACTCATGTTCTAAGTATTTAGTATTAGAACTGTCAGATACAGTCAATCAGACCAGTTCTTCATAATTAGAACTATCAGAAACATTCATTCTTTTATTAGTAATATAACATTAGTTCCTTAGTATTCAATAGACTCAGTCATTCAATATCCCATTATCAGTACTCAGATATCTGTAAATCCATGTTATTAGAATTCATGAGTCAGCATTATCATGATCTTAGTTACAGTTATGTATTCATGCATGTATTCTCACATTCATGTTATACAGTCAGTTATTATTATTCATGCATATGAACCCTTGTATTTAGCCTACCTCACTTGCATACCAGTACATTCAACGTACTGACACATTTGCGCTATGGTGTTTTATACCATAGGTTTAGAAGCACGAGCTCTGAGCATCCTTAGTAGATCAGGCGTTCAGCAGCCAGACTAACAGTGAGTCCTCATCCTTCGAGGATAACATGATTATTTTCTTACTTTATTATTTCAGTAGTTCAGAGTTAGTTGGGGACATATCCCATCAACTCCACAGTTTTTAGATAGTTTAGAGGGTTTCCGAATACAGCATGTGTTCAGACAGTTTATTTCAGTTTTGGGTGTTTTTATTCCCCATTACAGATATTGTATTATATTCAGTATTAGTTATGTTTTGAACCTTGGCCTTACAACTTATATTCCGCATATTTACGATGTATTATTCAGTGCTCGATTACAGATATCAGTCATTGGTTAACTTGTTATCCTTTGGGGTCATGAGCACCGTGTAGCATTTCGAGTACCAGATTCGGGGTGTTACACTATCCTTACTCCTTATCACATAATAATTCACTCTCCACTACTTAACATTCTATCATTAAATCATTAATCATATAATTTACATCATAAAAACAAATTTTAAGACAATACCAAAGGCACATATTGCCTACTTATATTTCATTCATTCATATCGAAAGAACATTGCACAACAACTCCTTACTGTTCTCCATACTATGAGATTCGAGAACAAAATTTAGGTACACATAACACAAGTACACATCACACTTTATCTAACAACATGCTACCACCAGGTTCAATTTATTCTAATATACTCATGCTATTATACACTTAATGACTCAACCACAATTCCTCATTTTAACACTAGTACCCATGTACATAAATATCATAATTATCCGCTCCTTTTCCCACAGTTACCAACCTAAGCTATTTTATACCTCACATCAATCCTGCTAATTCATCCCCACAAAAAATACATCACTAATCTTAAGCTACTATCCCTTTTTTACCAATACCCACATCTCAAGTTCAAGCCTATAGTCTACAATCAATCACGTACCACTGATAAATCATGCCACATACTATACTGGTCCATCAAGTTGGGGAATTTCACTTAACTACTACCTACAATCACATCCTCTCCATAACATTACTACTACACCTCAAAATCCACTACATACCTTCTCACATTAAGTCTACTTACCCATGCATATATTCGCACTATCACTAAATTTCATAAACACCAATGAGTCTCTACCCATAACATATTGAATAGTCTGCCCCTTTCCATTCACAACCTATAATTGACTTCTATAACCACCATGACTATCTACTCTAGGCTCCTTCCCTAATTTTAATCAATAATAATCATAGACAAACACTTCTTTCACAACTACCATACAATCTATAAATCTTGCTATATAATTATCCAACCACCATAAAAGGAAAAACCACCCCTCAATCAAAGGGTTATGTAGCTAAAACTACTTAGTTATGCAAAAGTCACCCTCACTCTAATAGCTAACCTTGTGACTTTATGTCACCAACTTGTGGACTATCTCACTACTAATGGGTTATGACACTTTAATATATACTACTACACAGGTGGAAATACAATTTCAAAATTTTACTTCACATCATTAACCTTATGCATGACATCTGCAACACGAATTTTGAAAGGGGACTAAATACACTTCAAAATAAAGCACAATTTTATCAGGATAAAGGTATACACTCGAATCAATACACCTTGAAGCACTAATGAATTCTTCTTAAGTTCTTATACAATCTCATAACTTTATGGATAACTTAATAAGTGAGAACCACATTATTGGGGGAGCTAGACTCTTAGACTTGTATCGCCTCGACTATGAGGCATGGCCCATGAAATTTGATCAAGGAAGGAATTTGGATAACTTTCTTATGGATGATGTTGTAACACAAACTAGAGTATGAAAGACTATGAAATAATTCCTAAATGCCTGGCAGCCTCCTGATTATAAGTGTTGTGCACAACAAACCCCTAAGCAAGACTCAACTAGACACTTCGCGGACACCCTAGGACCATGAGCCATGCTCTGATACTAAATTTATCATGACCTGAGCTGAGGCTCTGGCCGTGATGAGCATTCCAAACAATGAAGGCACGAGCACCCTTCTCTATCTTGAAATCATATACACCATTTATATACCATAAATAAATGCAGAAAAGATAATAAAGATGGAAACATGTTCAATCACTTAATTCAATTGAATAGTAAAAAATTTGAGTTCATAATATTCAAAAATGTATGACACCAGTCTATGAAATCTCTAACAATATGAAAATCAACATCTGTCTAAACAATGTGCCAAGGCCTCCAGTTGGACCATGAATCCAATAAACTAAATTTTTTCTAAAATAGGCCTTTCGAAATTAGGGAGGCTTACCAACTACAATCTCTGACAGAATTCAACCTACTACTTAACAAGACCCCGAGACTGTGCCTCAGATCCTGAAATATAGGGGGTCAATACAATTTTACTATTATGTAGAGCAATAAAAAAATAATATACTTTTATATAACATAAGTTAGAGCAATTCATAAAACATGTCAGTCTAAAATAGTCGAAAATACATGAGCAAAATCAATAGACTTCAAAATATTTCTATAAATCACAACTTAACTCTTTATCTTACTTATTAGATAGGTGGTACACCCTACAATTCTATGACCCCATAGGCTCTATGGAGTGCGCCCTTGACTCAACGGCTAAGCCCCCAACCCAAGTTTACTGCAAGAGCTAGAGTTTCTGATTCTGATACACCAAAGGGCATAAAACCAATGTATAATCCCTATCTTAGGACATACTAAAACCCATATCATCAAAAAACGGTTCTGGGCTATGAGTTCGCTAAACTCGTGCCTTATTTGGGTAACCACCTAGCTCTCTTTCAGCCTATTTTTAACTTTTTCTAAACACACATCTTTCTAAACTTAAAATCTAAAAATCCGAATGAAATATGTATTCTGTTCTTAGTTTATCATGCCATTATCTATTTTGATATCATCATACCAAGACTTAAAAGTCATTTGTCTAAGATATATAATGTTCTATTTTAGAGTTTTCAATCAACTCAATCATTTTACCACCAAAAACATTTAAACAATGCAAGGGAGTCCTTATATCAAAATATGAGCAAACTTATGCAAAGATTCTCCCTTTTTAATATTTCAACTCGTGATGGTCAATTTCTTAAAACAAATCCTGAAATTCCTTCAATTATTATATTGAACATTTACAAAGAAAAAAACACTTGTAAAATACAACAGTACCCTATCTTCAATTCACAACAAAGATCAAGTTCTTAAACAACATTAAAACTCTTATCTCATGCTTTCAATATTGTGATTTCACAACCCACAATATGTAAAGTCAAGAAGTATCATAACAAGAGAGGGAGTATAAATATTCATGCTCTCAATTTAACTTTCAAACTCAAAATTGCATACATACATATGTACTAATAAAAATTAAATTTAAGGGATGGCGCCAAGACCAAAGTATTATTATGAAAAAGGGTTCACAATGCATAATTATTAATGTAAATTCAAAACCCTTTATAAAGACATGTTTTTTTAACCTTGAAAACTTAATAAAAAAAATTTCACCATTTCCCATGTAGTTTACGAAAACCCCACATACCTTAGATTACTTAGTTCGAGGAATAGGACTCGAATCTTAATTTGCTTATTGGAAATCTTGAACTTAAAGATGGATTCTTGATCTTTGAGAGGAAAGTTTAGGGTTTTGTTTCACGAGGATTTTGAGTAATTTTTGGGTATATTATGCCCTAAAAGAATCTTAATAAGCTACTAATATGACTTGGGATTATAGGGAAAAGTCCCAACTGCCCTTTGAAATTGAAAAGTTTAGCAGAAACCCACATCTGGTGCTCACCAAGATGCGATGACATGCTCATCGTCATACCCACCACAACACGGTGAAATTGTGGTGAGTTACTGGAACTTGGCAACTGTTGGTTTGAACTTCATCACAGTGTGGTGGAGGCCCCATCACTATAGCCATCGCAAGGTGGTACAATCGCAGTGACCTACTATTTCAAATTTCAAATACACCTCGAACCCCATCCAAAAAATATGAAACTCCCCCGAGACATCCCCTTTACACCCCTAAATATGAATCAACTCAAAACTCTACGTAACAGGATCGAAAAAGTTGATTTATAATTTATCAAAGTTTAGGAGCTTAAAATATGACTAAGTCCTTTTAACACTTAGGAAAATCTTAGGTTGTTAGCTCTTTAAGCAAGCTACTAAGTAATTTCTATGAATATTTTTTACCTCATAATCTCCTCACACACTAGGATTAAGATCATGATATATGAATTTAAATATGAGTCATGGGATTAGAGTTTACACACGTAAAAATGACGGTTTGATTTCTAGCTTAAAAATATGGGGTGTTACACTTGCCCATGTTTTGATGTGCCAAGTTAGCTTAGAACAGTAAGAATAGCTAAGAGAATTGTATAAAAAATATAAGAAATTTTTTAGGAAGATTTGTACTAGAAAACATGAAATACTTTCTTGATGATTTTACAAATAGACACCCCTCTATTTATACTAGTCATCTAGGAACTAGTTTTCCAATATAAATTATGTACAAGTCTCTATTCTTGAATTTTTTTTACAAAAATAGAATGTTCCAAGAACCTTCTATGCAAATCCATATAATTCTAAAGTCTTCCAAGGGATATGTTTCTTGAGTGTTAAACCAAGGACTAGTATTTGTCCTATGTAATTCTTACACACAGGGAACTTTCATTCATGTGGTACTTACATGGATTAATGGTATGGTGGATCATCATAATATGTACAATAATGTCCAACATTCATATTCTCATTTAAGATTCTCAACCTATATGAAAATAAATATCCTTTGTAGTTAATTTATGTGTTCGACGTTCTGTGATATTAGAACTTAGTGATGAAATATAAAATAAGTAATTTAATTACATAGTATATATGATTGTAGAACACTCATATTACATGTGTTTCTTCCTTTAACAATTCAACACAAGTAGATACTCTAATAACATGCAGTTTGTGGATTAAACCTCAAGAAACATTAAAACAACTTTTATTTCTTCTATGAGAAGAACTAGAAAGTTATTCACAAAAAGGAAAGAATTTGTTAAAATTCTCACACTTTAAAAAACATCATCATCTACTATCAAATCATTAGCTTCACTAAAATTTTGTGTCTGAGATAGAAGGACAAATATGACTTTCAAGATCCCAATGTTGTTATCCTAAATCCCCTTAATTTATAATGAGCATAATATTCCCAAAAATTTTAAATATATGATCCTATTGAGCCTTTTTAGTTAAAATAGGCCCCTAAGTCCATTTTATTAGAATACAAAATATATTTAAACATATTAAATGCCCCATCACTAGGTCCAGGTCAACAAGACCAACCAAAAATGGCCATTTTTTAGACAAAACCATACAAAACAAAACAAAAAGAGGATTAAAAAGTAAAAAATAGGGGAGAAATATTCTACAAACTTCTTTCACTCAAGCGTCAATGTCATTACCATCTTTTGCAGCACAATGAGAAGTGTTTGATTATGGATATCAATGGACTACTTCTTTTTTATTGGATGAGATTGAATTTTGGGTATTTTTACATCGTGCATTCACATGTCTTGAAAATGTCATGAAATCATTCTAATTAAAGACTTTTTACCCTCAAAATACTCAAATGTAGCCTACATTAACAAAGATAAGAATTCATCAACCTTTGTTTTTCTATTTTGTTCTATTTTGATTGTTTTCTCCTTAACGCTTCTACCATAATAGGTTGAGCTCAAACTAGGAGATAAGACCACTTCCTAAAGAAGAAAAGACTAATGATTTATTGACAATCATATCAGGTGTGAGGTGTACCTATTCCTTTCTCTTTTGGACTTTTGTTGTTTCACACCATCCTTGTGTTAACTGCAGTTATATTGATAGCCTATTTACTTGAATATGCTTATTCTGATTCTCCATGTGGTGTTCATGAACATTCTTGTTGTGATTCTCCATTATTGTTCAGACATACTACGTTTTTACCTATTTAGAGCATTTAAAATAGTTCTTTATTAGTTGTATATGATATTTGTTCCATCACCTTAAGTTGTTTGCTCTTCTCTACTTTCATGTATTCATGTTCATGACCTAAAAGGTAGGTTTTGTATTCCTATTGTCATTGGTCTATGAGGGAGGATTTTGACTGAGGCTCATAGAAAGAGGTATACAATTTACCTAGGTTTGACAAAGATATATGTACTTGAAGGAAATTTATTTGTTGAACAATTTGAAGAGAGATATTGCTGACTTATTATCTAAGTGTATGGTCTTCAACAAGTGAATGTTGAGCACTTGAGGCCTAGTGGTATGTCTCAAGAGATTGAGTTTCTTGAGTGGAAATGGAAAATAATTAATATAGATTTCATTATGGGTCTTCCATAGTCTCATAATAAGTATGATTAGATTTGGGTTATTGTAGATCAGATGACTAAGTTGACTCACTTGGTGTTTGTGAGGACTACTTACTTTGGACAGGATTATGTCAAGCTATTTATTAAAAAAGAGAGTTAGGTTGCATGGACGCTGGTGTCCATTATTTTGGATTAAGTACACAATTTTCTTCTAACATTTGTTATTTGTTTTAGAAAGCTTTGGGGACCTAAGGTGATCCTTAGCAGCGCTTTTCACCCTCAAATGGATGGACAAGAGGATCAAATTATTCAGAAATTAGTGGATATACTAAGGGCCAGTGTGCTTGATTTTGGAGGAAGTTGGGTTGATCACTTACTCTTGATTGAGTTTGCATATAAAAACATTTATCACTCTAGTATTGGGATGGATCTTTTTGAGAGCCCTTGTTGTAGAAGGTGTAGGTCTCCCATTAGATGGTTTGAGGTTGGTGATACTAGGTTGTTTGGTCTTGAATTGGTTCTCCAATCCATAGAGAAGGTGAAAGTGATTAGAAAAAACTTAAGACTTTGCAAAGTCACTAAAATTCTTATACGAATATGAGACAAAGGGAGTTAGAGTCTTATATAGGTGATTGGGTGTTATTAAAAGTCTCTTCTATGAAAGGAGTGATGCAATTTAAAAAAGAGAAAGCTCAGTCCCTGTTTTATTGGTTCGTATTAAATTTTGAGAAAGGTTTGAAATGTTCCCTATGAGTTGGATTTTCCTGCAAGTCTAGGTTTTATTCATTTGGTTTTATATGTGTCAATGTTTAAAAATGTATGGGTGATCCTTTCTTAATTTTTCCTATTGAAAATGTTGGTATTTTAGATTCCTTATCATATGAGGAAGTCTTGATAGAGATATTGGATAGGCAAGTTTACCGATTGAGGACTAAGGATGTCGACTTGGTAAAGATTCTTTGGAGGAATCAAAAGATGGAGGAAGCTACTTGGGAAGATAAAGAGGATATGAAAGCCAAGTATTCATTTTTGTTTTATGGGATGGATGATCATGCGTAAGGTATGTGCTTCTCTTATTCTAAATATTTTTTGGGTGTTGTTCATGGTTTTGTGGCTTTTTTCTATAATGTATTCATGCCAAATAGTGTTTTAACTCCTCATTTGAGGATAAATGATCCTAGGGGAAGGGGGGTAATGTAACACCCCAGGTTTTTTTACTCTAAAGATTTCTTAGTGATTGTTCTCACTTCATAGGTTACGACTTAGGTGATGAGTCATTAAGACTCCTCTTAAGTTGTATAGAGTAATTGTGTTCTAACCAGTATGGTTTCCCTAAATTTATGTCAGGGTCGTGACTGGGAACATTCGAGTCATAAGGTAATGTAATGAGTCGTGATGAGGGACTCGTAACCTTAATAGTGAGATGGCCCAAGGTTATTGTCTTGGTAATGACTACACTCCATAAGTCATAAGGTGAGATACCTAGTCGTAGGGTAGGACTCATGACCAAAATATTAAGGAGGCCCTGAGTTTATGCCTAATATACGAGCCTTGGTGATGACTCGTGATGAGTGACCTCAAGTCATGAGGTGAACTATAGTCACTGATGAGAGTATTTCATGATTTTTATTTAGGGTCACTTTCGTCATTTCCTTCCATCCCCAATTATAACTCGCAATCATAAAGCACCCTAAGGGTCCCTTTCTTATTATTTTAACAAGTCAAAAATACTCTTTTCTCTATAAAATTCTCAAGTCAAGAAAATAGCTAGGGTTTACAAAGGTTGGTCATCTAGAGGTCAAAGTGTGGTTTCTTTTCCAAATTTTTTATGTTTTCAAGCTTGTATCTCTCTCTTTAAACTTGTATTTTTTTATCTTAGAATGTAATGGTTTGGTATTCATATGGATTTACTGTTTGGATTTGGAATTTGGGTTGAGAGTTTTGGATGATTATTTTTTAAAAGGTGTTCTCATAGTTTCCATGCTTTTGTTTATGCTTTATTGATGGAATTTGGAACTCATTGGGTGCATGGGCATGGTAAATGGAATGAGTGTCATGGATTCTGAAAACTTATGGATTTTTGTATTGGAACTGGTAATAACCGCAAATCACCATATACAATTGGCTTTGAGACATGGCTATATTCATAATTTAACCACTTTTGAAACTATTACATTGCATAATAAGGCTAATGCAATATAAATGGTTTAAAAGGGACTTGGTAGCCATGGATTGATTTTAAATTTGAACTTTGGAGTCTTATGGTTAATTAGTTTGGTTCGGCATGATGGAATTGGCTTTTAAGCATAATTAATTTTTATGATGATAACGTTCGGTAAAGCCTAAATAGATGACTTCTTGGTTAAATTAATGTTTATGTATAAATGTTTAAATTTGGGCATAAATGGATTGTATAGGTTGTCGTAGAAGGTAGAGATCCTAGGGGGACCAATACTGGAAACCATATTTGTTGGCGTGGGGCCCTTGGTGGCCATGTGCATAGTTCACACTTTATATATATATATATATATACATCATAGAATGGCTGGAGTCGTGGATTCCCTGGACCTTCCATAGAGTTCTCTGATAGTGCAGCTAACACGCACAAGGCATTTTGGTGGAGGGAGCCGCACCCATATAGCTCATGGGTGTTTTTAGGATGGTTATATCTACATAATCTAGGCTAATGGTTTTAAATCTCATGCTAAACCTTGTTTTCTTTCCCAATATCTATATATAAATATAAATATATATGTATGTATATATGTATGTATGCATGTATGTGAACAGGTACATTGAGTTTGGAGTTAATTTTTAAATGACATTATTTTATCCCTATCCTAAGTTACATGCTAGCGCTCACCCCACTAAATGTCCTAGGACGCTACATTATTTCATAATGTAGGGTTCGAAGACACTTTTTTACCTCTATGAACTGTTAGTTTATTTGGTTTGTCTATTGGGTCGCTGTGAAGTGGTGAGAATCCATACTCAAGAAATCTTATTCATTTCATCAGTTTGTTTCCATATTTTAGAATTGAAGAGTTAGCATTAACATTATCACTGTCATTGTCACTATCATAGTCAGGGGGCATGTCCTAACCTAGTTTGATATTCTAACGAGTTTAGAGATTTTTGAGGACATATATGGGTTGGATGGTGTTGTTGACATGTAAATATTATTCTCTAATTACATTGATTGTTTCATATTTTTTTTCTCATTGTCTTCTACTTTTTTATTATTTGAATTTTCGTTGGTAGGGTCGTGACATGCTTTGTATCATAGGATAGGTGTTGGGCCTTTGGGTGTCCACAAAGTCATGTCGAGTAAATTCCTTTTTATGGGCATGTAGTGCGCCACCCTTATAAGGAGGAGGCTGCAAAACATTTAGAAATATTTCCCTTTCTTGTGCTCTATTTTGGACTATTGAGCCCAGGGTCATGGAATTTCTCTAAATTCTAAGTTTGCTCGCATTTTAGATCATGACTCCTCTAAGATCTGATGTTCATAGAAACTCTGACAAAACATGTAATACCCTGCATTATTATTAGCCCAGTTTGGCTCCTAGTTGTACGCATAAGAGGCTTAAATCTTGAAAATTTCAATAAGTGTTTGGGACTTCATCAATTTTTAGGGCCTCTTAACTTCAAGGATTTTAAATTGGTCTTCCCGACCTTGAGATCTTTGTTTTTGAGTTAATTCACATTTAGGGGTGTAAGGAGCATGTCTCAGGAGAGTTTTGGATTCTTCGAACGAGGATTAGGTTATGTTTGGATCATGATTCTAGTAGCTCATCGTGATAGGATCACGTCCCAGTGCTAATAGCGATGGCACACATACCGGATCGTAGTGACCAAGTAATTGACAATCCAGTTATGAATTTAATTTCCTGAAGGACAATTATGTCTTTTCCCCTCAACCTAATTTGTTAGATCACGAATTATAACACCGGTTAGGGCATTATTGGCCATCCTATCTAATTTCCACAAAAAAACAACCCCTATCCTTCCCCAAGATCATCAAATTCAATTGCTTTCTCTCCAAGGAAACCAAGAATTCAAGTTCCCAATTCCAAGAACATTCAAGAAAATATCAAGATTAGTGTTTCTCTTTCAAGCTTAAGGGTTTAAGGTATATGGGAGTTTATCCATGGGTCCCCTTTCACCCATGGAGTGCAAGAATAATTTTTTTTTAATTTACGAGTTTTATATGTTCCAAGTTGAATTAACTCAATGAATCTCTTGTTGATTTCAATTATGAGTAATGGTTTTTATGTGTTTACAAGTAGAATGAGTCATATCATGTTTGAGTACTGAAATTCCCTATATCATGTACAATTGATTTTATGATAAATTGTCAAGTTATGAATTTAGCCATGTTATCCTATTGTCTTCTCATGTTTAAGAGCATCCCCATGTTAAAGTCTTGATCTCCATGTGTTTGATGAAATGCTAAAGTGATGGGTTTTGAATAATTATAAGACCCCATACTTCTACCTAGCTTAAATTCGTCCCAAAAATGTTAAAGACTTGTTTCAAAGATGAATCCACTTTTATACATGTGTGATTTTCAATATTTTCACTTTTTTATGTGTTAAATTCAATAAGCTTTCCATCGATACCAAATTCGCCCAAATCTGACGCCTGGACAAAGAGTTAGAGCCTTTTTAGTGAGACAGTTTATCACCTGAGCCATCAGCGCGTTGTAGAGTAGGTCAAAATGGCAATCATTAAAATCCAGTGAGCCTCCACAATTATGTCACGTTGCGCCAGGGCTTAAATTCAGAATCGTCCCTTTTCCAGTGTCTCAGCATGATACCACCGCATCACGGTATACTTTCAGGTCCCATCCAGTATTGCAATGTGATTCCACCGCATCGCGCTGTCATTCCAGTTCCCAATTGGCAATTTCCAGTGACACAGCGCGATAGCACCATGTCGCGCCATAGGTCCTAATCGTGAAATTTTCACAGAATTTAATTACGCGTTCAAGGGTTAAAAGGGTGAATTTTCCACCCCTATATAAACCCAATAACATGTGATTCAGCCATGTTTTATCCAAAATATAATGTTTCTCTCAAGTTTCTCACAAGAACAAGCTAGGGTTTTCAATTGGGGATTCATATTCAAGACTCAAATTCAAGAATCTCTCCGCCAATCTTCATAGAATCAAGAACTAAGGTATGTATAGCGTTCATTCATGGATTCCTTTCATCCATGAAGCCCAAGAATCAAGTTTTAAATCTTGTATTGTGAATATTTTACTGTGGGTTGATTATGTTTATATGATTATGATTGTATGATTCCCAAGTTGGAATCTTTATGTGTTGTTCATGAACCTATGCTAGTATGTGGTTTGAAACATGTGAAATTAAGTGGAAATATAAAGTTTCATTGTGTTAATTTGATGGTCATGCCTATGCCCTAAGTCATGCATCCAAGTTGTTTGATAAAATGCTTAAGAGAATAGAAACTTTGTACTATAGCTTAATTGTGACCCATGCGATAAATGCATGGTTTAACCTATGACCAAGAATGACTTCAATGATATTGTGTGCATTATAAATGGTTGAGGGAATATCCATGAGATTAGGTTGATGGAAGTATGACATGTCTATATGCAATTCCATCCACATACAACATTATGCTAACCATGTGCTTCATGAAATCCCTAACTTATTATATTATAAATTGTTGATATTGGTCAGGTGTTCAAGAAGTGTCAAGTCTTTCCAGTTGTATGCTATCGAGTCCTGGGGGTATTTGTACCCGATAATTTAGCTATGTGCCTAGAGCCAGTGTTATGTTTTCATGATACTCTCAGTCAAGCCATGATCAGTAGAATTCAGTCAGTCAGCTGACTCAGAAAAACTCAATAAACTCAGTATCAATCCAGTCTCATTCAGCAATCTTAGAAATCTCATAAATCTTAGTAATTTCAGTGATCTCAGTACTCAGTAATCTTGGTAACCTTAGTATTCCCAGAAATATCAGTAACTTAAGTACTCTCGGTCAGTCCTCAGATCTCAGTAGCATTCCATTAGTCAACAGAACTCAGTGAACTCAGTTTAGCTCTACTATACAATACGATTAGTATCAGTTCAGTTCAGTAATCCCTAATCTGTGTCTATTCAGATGGGAGTAGGAATTAGCACCGAGTGAACCTAGGGATGAGAACACACTGTAAGATGAGGGTGTTATTCTTAGAAGTCATCCTTGCTTTCCAGAACTCTATAGCCAGCATAGATTGAGACATCAACATTTCCAGATGAGGGTTAATGAGGGTGATAAACACTATCAGATGAGGGTCCCACCATTCTCTTTTAGGGGACACTCTCAGATGAGGGTCACCCATAGTTTATCCTTACCAGTAGTACGGTATTGACACCCTTCCAATTGAGATTACAGATTGGACCCCAACTCAGCAATAATGGCATATTAGGGGCATGTCGGTTAGATAACTACTTCCCACAGTCTCAATTACAGATCCAATCTCAGTAATAGAACTCAGTTTAGTTCTACAGAAATCTAGGACTGTCAGATACAGTCAACTCAGTACAGTATGGAACTCAGCTAGTTCCATCAATATCAAGACTATCAGATATAGTCACTTATGTTATCAGTATTCAGACTTATTAATCATGTCATCACAAACTCAGTTAATATTATATTAATTATATAAAACTTATGTTATCATTATTCAATTTCAGGACTGTCAGATACAGTCAATCAGACCAGTTCTTCATAAATAAAACTGTCAAAAATAGTAATTCCTTTATCTGTAATATGACATCAGTTCCTCATTACTCAATAGACTCAGTCATTCAGTATCCCAGTATTAGTATTCAGATATTAGTAAATCCATATTATCATAATTCATGAGTCAGCGCTATCACAATCTCAGTTACAGTTACTTATTCATGCATGTACTCTCACGTTCATATTATACAGTCAGGTATTATTGTTCATGCATATGAATCCTTGCATTTTTCCTACCTCACTTGCATACTAGTACATTCAACGTACTGATGCATTTACGCTATGGTATTTTATACCATAGGTTTAAAAGTATGAGCTCCCGAGCATTCTTGGTAGATCAGACGTTCACCAGCCAGACATACAGTGAGTCCTCATTATTTGATGATAACATGATTATTTTATTACTTTATTATTTCAATAGTTCAGAGTTAGTTGGGGACATAACCCATCAAATCTATAGTTTTCAGACAGTTTAGAGGCTTTCAAACTACAGCATGTTTCACATAGTTTATCTTAGTTTTGAACCTTGTGGCCTTACAACTTATATTCCGCATATTTATAATTTATTATTCAATGCTCGGTTATAGATATCAGTCATGGGTTAGCTTGTTGTCCTTTGGGATCATGAGCATCGTGTAGCATTTCGGGTACCAGATTTGAGGCGTTACATACTTGGTATCAGAGCCTAAGGTTCAACAGTGTCCTAGGAAGTCTGAAAAACCACATCTAGTAGATTCTTGTACATGCGTGTGTTGTGCACCATACTTATGTGCTGGAGGCTATGAGATGTTTAAGGAATTATTTCCCTTCTTTCATGTTTTAGATTGTGCTATAGAAAGGTTCTCTAAGAAATTCATGTAGGTTCTCATCATGCTGCACTCATGTCAAATCTACCTTACTTTTAAGGTAACAGAAATAGTAAAGCTCAAGGTCCTAAGGGTTGGGCTTTCTCAGACAGTCCCTGGAAACAGTTATGGGATTGCGCATAGGCTCAAAAGTATCCCATTAGTTCCGTTATGTTCCAAATTTGTATAGATTTCATTCATGATCATAACAACTCATTTGCAAACCCAAAATTAGATATGCCATCAGATCCCTTCTTAGAATCCTATGATAGTGTATGACCTAGAGTTAGATGCATAAACCCAGGAGTTTAGCAGTATTAGATTTAGGATAACATTATCAAGGTTAAATAGATTATATATTTATTTGGATAGATATACCAGAGTAAATCAGTAATCTTGAATAGTGCAAGATAGTACTTAAGTATTAATTTGATACTAAGTATGAAGGGTATGGATGTGATTGAGGTAATACGGTATTAGTAGTCTATGAAGAAACAGAAGCAGATAATGTGTTTAGTAAGGTAAGCATGTGTCGAATAGAGTATTAGTAGGTGACAATAATTGTAGTTTAGTTCAGAGTTTAGTAAAGTGCTCACAGACTTATGATGATGGCTTAAAACTAAGGTGGAGATGATAGATCAAGTGACCAAGTAGGCTCTCAGATCCTAGTAGTAGTATCAGTACGTGTAGAAAAGCAGTAAGGGGAAGATAATTGTCTGACTCATCCTTATCTTAGTGTAAAGTTTGGTACTTCAGTCAGCATGATGCCTATGCATGATTCACATCTAAGTTCCAGGAACACGACTTATATTCATACGCTTTCTAAAGAATCTTGTACAATTCTAGTTCCTAGCATAAGGAGTTCAGTTCTATTCCTCTCAGTAATACAAATTTTGTCTCATGAATGTAGAAACTCCAAACTCAGGTCATGTAGCTCATTACTCATGTACAGATATCATGCTTTACAGTATACTAGCTTTCATGGCTTATGCTATGCCTCTACTGATCAGTTAACTTAAGACTATGTTGTGCATATCCTCAGTTTATACCTCTTGGTGAATCCATGATATTTATATTTTATTCCTCAGGATTCAGTCAAGTGTCAAGTTTAGTTAGTGTCCATTCATGCTTTATGTCCTCCTTATTTAACCCTTTAGTGAGCTTTCTTCGTGAAAGCAGTGTAGTGGAGAGAGCAGTTTCTTAGAAGGAAGAGAGTGATTTTTCATGTTAAGACAAGATTGTTGCATACTTATTTTACATAAGGGTGTAGTGGTGAAGATATGCTTGAATATCATATTAGTGTGCAAGTAAATGGCGAGAAAGAGGTTGTATTTAGAAGTGGGGAAAGTATAGAGTGTGAGTGTGCATTCAGATCTTTGACTTATGTCAGTCCCCGTAGTGTAACTATCAAAATTTAGTTGCCATCTCAGTTACAGTTTTAGTATTCTGTACTCAGTAATCAGTGTTCAGTCTCAAAATTAAGCACTTTAGTATCAGTTTAAACCTTAGTTATCAGAAACCAGTATTCAGTCCTAGTTATAGTCTTAGTTATAGTTACAGTATTAATTACCGTCTTAGCTCGAATCTCAGTCCCAGTCCTAGTGCAGCCAGATCAGAAACTCAGTTTAGTTTTAGGATTACCCGACCATCGTATATAGCTATCAGTTACTCAGTCATTAGTATTTTAGTACCTCAGTTAAAGAATATTTCTGAATCATGTCATATGCTTGGTCTCGCAATTTTAAGTAACATAGTTTTCATAAATCCATACCCAGCCACATCATGTTACTCAGTCAGTCCTTACCTCCTATGCATAATACTCTACAGCCTCAGGCTAGTTGTTCAGACTAAGTACAGTTCAGTTTTATATACAAGCGTTCATCTATAAGTTATTCAGTTAATCAGATCAGTTAGTATATTTATGCATTCATACTCAACACCATGTGAACCTTTTCATAACTCTCAGTTGTAGTGCATAAGGTTTGGTCACTTTATCTTTGATGATGTTTCATGGCACTTGCCTCCTAATACAAGAACCCCAGCCATGTAGCGATCTCCCATTCAGATGTCCTACTCGTACCAGGCCAAGATTTGCTTTCTCTCTACAATCATTAGAACTCTATAGAAAGAGTGTCATAGAAATGCTCCAATCGAGTATAAGTTTTGAGCATGAGTTAATCCGCAAAGCCAGTACTTTAGTTTAGCAATCAGAAAGGAAAAGTTCAGATGGTATGGTTTCCCCATCTTTTCATCTAGTCATACTATTCGGAATCTTATAAATGTGATCATTCTAAGATGGACTAACTAGGTAGTTGTGTGTTCAACTTGGTCCATGTATCATGCTTTAGTTTCAAATCCCAGATATTCAGTTAAGACTCAGCTCATAGATGCCTTGTGCTTTGCTTCAGTTTTCTCAGCAACTCAGCCAAGTCAGTATTCATTGAGGGACATAGTATCCCAGGGGGGAGATATACTATAAACCCCCGCACTTTCATGACAAGAACATCCCATTCTTTCTTCACGTAAGGAATCCAGTTTAGGAGTAGGGGGTACTCATAGGTTGACCCTCTAGCTCCAATATCAGCCATAAGCCATGTACTCAATGGCTCAGTTCAGTTCATGCTACCCAGTTATGTTCTCATATTTCCGCTCATGCATATTAAGTAGTTAACTCAGACTCTGCCTAAGGCAATAACTTTTCTTAAACTTATCCAGTTTTATGCTCAGATTTTAGTTACAAAAGTGGTGTTCAGGTCCATGCTCAGTTTTTATTTCAAACTTGGTATATTTACCCTTACATGTCCAGTCACATGTTCATGAGTCTGTTCAGTCATATATTCACATATTAGATATGTCTAATCAGCTTATCAGTACTCTCTGTCATACATTCATGCATCAACTCAGTCATAAAATCATGCATCAGATATGCATGCTCAGTATCAATCTCAGTAATGTCAGCTAGGTAGTCATTTTTTCATTGTTCATGTTTAGTATGAACTTCAGCTTATCGTTTCTCCCATTTCAATTAGTCTCATTTGAGGACGAATGTTCCCAAGGGGGAGATATTGTAATACCCCATACTTCTACCTAGCTTAAATTCATCCCAAAAACGTTAAAGACTTGTTTCAAAGATAAATCCACTTTTATACATGTGGTATTTTTAAGATTTTCACTTTTTTCATGTGGAAAATTCAATAAGCTTTCCATAGATACCAAATTTGCCCAAATTCGACACCCGGACAAAGAGTTAGAGCCTTTTTAGTGAGACAGTGTATCACCTGAGCCATCAGTGCGTTGCGGAGTAGGTCAAAATGGCAATCATCAAAATCTAGTGAGCCTCCATGATTATGGCACGTCGCGCTAAGGCTCAAATTCACAATCATCCTTTTTCCAGTGTCTTTGAGCGATACCACTGCGTCTTGCTGAACTTTCAAGTCCCTGAAAAGTATTGCAACTTGATTTCACCATATCGCGCCATCAGTCCAGTTCCTAGTTTTCAATTTCCAGTGACATGGTGCGATAGCATCGCATCACGCCATGGGTCCAAATTAAGAAATTTTCACAGAATTTAAATATGCGTTCAAGGGTTAAAAGGGTCAATTTTCCACCCCTATATAAACCCAATAACACGTGACTCAACCATATTTTATCCAAAATATAGGGTTTATATCAAGTTTCTCTCAAGAACAATCAAAGGTTTTCAATTTGGGATTCATATTCAAGACTCAAATTCAAGAATCTCTCCGTCAATCTTCATAGAATCAAGAACTAAGGTATGCACAGGGTTCACTCATGGATTCATTTCATCCATTAAGACCAAGAATCAAGTTTTAAATCTTGCATTATGAATATTTTGTTGTGGGTTGATTATGTTCATGTGATTATGATTGTATGATTCCCAAGTTGGAATCTTTATGTGTTGTTCATGAACCTATGCTAGTATGTGGTCTGAAAAATGTGAAATTGAGTTGAAATACCAAGTTTCATTGTGTTAATTTGATGGTCATGCCTATGCCCTAAGTCATGCATCCTAGGCATTTGATAAAATACTTAAGAGAATAGAAATTATGCATTATAGCTTAATTGTGACCCAAGGGATAAATGCATGCTTTACCCCATGGCCAAGAATGACTTCCTTGATATTGTGTGCATTATGAATGGTTGAGGGAATGTCCATGAGATTAGGTTGATGGAATTATGACATGTCGATATGCAATTCCATCCACGTACAACATTATCATAACTATGTGCTTCATGAAATCCCTAACTTATTGTATTATAAATTGTTGATATTGTTCATGTATTCAAGAAGTGTCAAGTCTTGTCAGTTTCATCCTATCGAGTCCTGGGGGTACTTGTACCCGACAATTTAGTTGTGTGCCTAGAGCTAGTGTCATGTTTTCACAATACTCTTAGTCAAGCCATGATCAGTAGAATTCAATCAGTCATGTGACTTAGGAAAACTTAGTATCAGTCCAATCTCATTCAGTAATCTTAGAAATCTCATAAATCTCAGTATCTTAGTAGTCCTATAATTTCAATGATCTCAGTACTTAGTAATCTCGGTAACCTTAGTATTCCTAGAAATCTCAGTAACTTTAGTACTCTCCGTCAGTCCTTAGACCTTAGTAGCATTTTGTCAGTCATGGAACTTAGAGAACTCAGTTTAGCTCTACTAAAAAATACCATTAGTATCATTTCATTTCAGTTCAGTAATCCATGATCAGTGTCTTTTCAGATGGGAGTAGGAATTAGCACCGAGTAAACCCAGGGATGGGAACACATAGTGTCAGATAAGGGTATGATTCTTAGAAGTCATCCTTGCATTCCAGAACTATGTATCCAGCATAGGCCAACAAATGTATCCAGCATAGGCCAACAAATCAACACTATTAGATTAAGGTTTATGATAGGGATAAACACTATTAGATGAGGGCCCCACCATTTTCTTTTAGAGGACACTATCAGATAAGGGTTACCCACAGTTTGTCCTTACCAGAGGCACGGTATTAACACCCTTCCAAATAGGGTTACAAATTTAACCCTAACTAAACCATAATGGCGTATTAGGGGCATGTTGGTTAGATAACTACTTTCCACAGTCTCAGTTATAGATCCAATCTCAATAATAGAACTCAGTTCGGTTCTACAGAAATCTAGGACTGTTAGATACAGTCAACCCAGCACAGTTAAAACTCAACTAGTTCCATCAGAATCAGGAATGTCAGATATAGTCACTTATGTTATCAATATTCAGACTCAGTAATTATGTTATCACGAACTCAGTTAATAGTATATTTATTATACAAAACTCAAGTTATCATTATTCAGTTTCAAGACTATCGGATACAGTCAATCAGAATAGTTCTTCATAATTAGAACTATCAAAAATAGTAATTTCTTTATCTATAATATGACATCAATTCCTCAGTACTCAATAGAATCAGTCATTCATTATCTTAGTATTAGTACTCAGATATTAGTAAATCCACGTTATCAGAATTCATGAGTTAGCATTATTATGATCTCAGTTACAGTTAAGTATTCATGAATTATTCTCACATTCATGTTATACAGTCAATTATTATTATTCCAGCTTATGAACCCATGAATTTGGCCTATCTCAGTTGCATCCCAATACATTCAACGTACTGAGGCATTTGCGCTATGGTGTTTTATACCATAGGTCTAGAAACATAAGCTCCCAAGCATCCTTAGTAGATCAGACGTTCAGTAGCCAGACTTACAGTGATTCCTAATCATTCAAGGATAACATGATTTTTTTATTACTTTATTATTTCAATAGTTTGGAGTTAGTTGGGGACATATTCCATCAACTCCATAGTTTTGAGATAGGTTAGAGGCTTTTAGAATACAACATGTTTCAAATAGTTTATCTCAGTTTTAGGTATTGCCATACCCCACTGCAGATATTGTATTTTATTCAGTATTAGTTCAGTTTTGAACCTTATGGCCTTACAACTTATATTCTGCATACTTATAATGTATTATTCAGTGTGCAGTTACAGATATCAGTCATGGGTTAGCTTGTGGTCCTTCGGCGTTATGAGCATCGTGTAGCATTTTGGGTACCAGATTTAGGGCGTTACATTAATGATTCCTTATTTTGGTTTTCAAACCTTTTATATTTCTATTCAGTGTTGGTGGGTTATAAACATCAAATACCTAGTTGTTTACATAATTTTAGTATCTTTAAAATGATTTCAGATAAACTATGAGCATTGTTATTCAGTTATTTATTTATGATCAATTTTTTGTTCAGTTAAGCTTAGCTCAGTCCGGTGATCAGTGTCAGTTCAGTTGGGAGTAGTATTTAGCACCAATCGAACCTAGGGATGGGGGCTCACCTGTCAGTTATGACTGGGTCCTTAGTAGATGTCCCTAAGATCAAGAACTACATAGCCAGTATAGGATTATAAGATGTCACCCGCTAGTTTATGACTGACTCCCTAGTCCTTCCGGACACCATTTTAGTGGATCCACATAGCCAGTGTTAGTTCCCATTGCTTGCTACTAACACCTTTCTACTGGGTTACAAGTTGGACCTCGATTAGCTTATATTGGAGAATATAGGTTAGATGATACCTCCCATAATCTCATTGTAGTATTCAGTCCAAAATTCAGTTCAGGTTTGCTTTACCAAAGTATAAATATTACTAGTCATTCAGTTATCAAATTTTAGTATTTCTATTTTATAGATTATTTCAAAAATATATATATACCTGGTCTTGTATTTTTAGATATTACAGTTCTTAAGCATTCATGTTGTTCAGTTAGTTCTTATCTCATATACACTGCTCCCCATAATTTTAGTTTGGTTATTTAGACTAAGTACAATTTAGTATTAACAATCAATATTTAGATATTATTTAATCAGTATAGAGATACCAACTAATCAGTATCTAGATACCAGTAATTCAGTATTTTGACAATAGTTATTCAGTATTTAGCGATGATTCATTCCATTATTAGATCAGCTTATTATATGCTATGATTTGGTTTATATGTTTATGCATTTGTTCTTAGTGTATACATAAAGTTAGATCCTCAAGTTATTTCGATTTTGATCAAGTAGATTCAGACTCGGTATTCATGTAGTATCTATGTTTTACTAAATTCTAGCTTCAATTCTACTGAAATGACAAAAGTATAGTTTTTAAGAAACTAAGTGTGGTGATTCACTAGCTTATAAATTTTTTTTTGTTAATCATGTTTTAAGATATATTAGCTTTTAGCTTATTTCAGTCTCTTGGTGAGTCTACTTACACTTGGCATGCATATTTAAGATTTCACATGAACTTGGTTTTACTTATTTCATTAACCCCTGCTTACTCAGTACATTCAAGAAGTACTGATCCACATATACAACTGTGTGGCTATATTATTTCATAATATAGGTACCAATTATAGCTCACACATCATGATCAGACGGTTGTAGTTTCCAAACAATAGGTAATGAGTTCTCCTATTTTGGGGACTCTATCAGATATTGTTCATTTACTTTATTTTTATTATTCATGCTTATTGATTAGTGGTGGTTGGAGTCATGTCCCAGCTATCTATAGTCAGTATAGTAGAGGCTTCATAGTTATCAGTCAGACTCAGTCATGTAATTTCAATTTTATCAGATTGTAAATTGTATCTGTATTATATTTTTTCTTAATTTTGTGATGATTATAATTCCGCACAGTAGAACGAGTTATTTAATATATTATAAGTCAATTGCTCAATAGTATGCTTGTTCATGGGTTAGTTTGGTAACACTTGTGGTCCCAAGCACCATGTTACGACTAGGGAGTAGTCTCGGCCCAAATTTCAAGTTTCCTAGGGTGTTTATAAAGTAGTGTCTAGTAGTCTTGCAGAACAGTATAGAGATGTCTGTACTTTCCTTTAAGAGGCTACGGGGCATTTAGGAAATGTTTTCCTTCTTTTATGGCATAGATCATGAAGTAGAAGGTTCCCTCAGGAACTTATGCAATCCTTTACATTAATCCATTCATGCTAACTCAGCATTATTTTTAAGGCAACAGAAATAGTCAAACTCAAATCCTTAAAGATAAAGCTTTCTCTGACAGTCCAACAGATAGTTACGGGATTGCATGCAGACTTGAAAGTATCTCATAAGTTCTTTTAGGTTCTAGATGATGAAAGACTTTATTCATGTTCATGAATATCATGTACTAAGACAAAGTCATATGTGCCTCGAATCCCCTCTCAGAATCCTATGATAACATATGATCTAGAGTTAGAAGCATGATCCTAGAAGTTTAACAGCAGTAAAGTAGGAATAATATTTCTCTAGATTTAGCAAATTAGGTATTCAAGGAGCTAGTAGTATGAAGGGTGAATCAGTAGGCTTGAAATACTATATGTAAGAATTTAAGTTTTCTGATTAAAAATTATATGTTGTTGGTGCTGGATATTCTAGTTTAATGGTAATTCTCATGGTTTAGAGTTGATTTTAGTAGTCTATGAAGGAAGTTAGCATGGTTCATTGAAGGTTTGGGGATATTCATGGTAAGTGTTAGAATCTAAATTTGAATCTTTAAAGATTGAGCTAATAGAAAGAAGAGTTGAAGCACTAGATAGTGTGAACTCAGAGTAAAGTGGTTGCAGTTTAGATAAGTGATTTTAAAAGAGTCCACATACTTAGAATGACGGTTTAAAGCTAAGGGGGAGATGATAGAACAAGTAACCAAGTCAGACCCTCAGATTCTAGTAGTAGTGCCAGTATAATGTAGAACAATAATAAGGGAGGATGATGGCCAACACATTCTTATCTCAGTGCAAAGTTTTGTACTTTACTTATCACAATACCTACTCTTGCCTTACATGTTTATTTCATGATCATAGCTTATATTCATGCACTTTCCAAAGAATCACATACGTTTTCAGTTCCTAGTATGAGGAATTCCAGTCTACTCAGTAGTACGAATCATATTCCAAGAAATTTATGAACTCCAAACTCAGGTCATGCAGCTTATGACTCATGCACTCATGCTTTACAGTATTTTCAGTTTTAGGTACTTATGGTACACTCTTAATGACCAGCAAAATGCAGAGCATATTATGTATATCCTCAGTTTTGATGTCTACAAGGAATCTATGTCGTGGACACTCTATTCTTAATGCCTCAGTTAAGTGTTTAAGTTATGCATAGTATTCTTTTCTGCTTTAGGTTCTCATGCTCTAACCTTTCAGTGACCTCTTCTTAGGTCAAGATAGTGATGATGAACAATTGCATTGATGGGAGAGAGTAAATATTTGTTATTGATGAAAGATTTTTGTATGTTTGTTTTAGCTAAGGCTATAAGTGTGAAGTAAGATTGAGGCCATGTTTTTGATAAATATCATGGTTAATGAAATTTTTTTGTATGTTTTCTTAGGGCAGTGCATGGAAGTTATTGTTGATAGAGGTTTGGAGGAGGTAATAAAGGTGCTTTTATGGGGGTTTGTTTAGAAGTGCACATGTGGTTATGATAATAGGTTTGAATGTCATGTTTATATATATGTGGATGAATGCATTACGTGTCAATAAATGTCTAGTAAGGGTTGTATGTAGTTTTTGAAGTTGTAATAGGAATTATTCATGAGATGACGTATTGTGAAAGCTCAAAGTGTATTGAATTCATGATTCAGACAAGTGTTATGGTGTGATGTGTAGCACTCTATAGATTCTATTAGGATTGAATATAGTGAGAGAATTTAATTCAGCTCAAACTTCAGCAGATAGAGTTATTAGTGCCCACGTGAATATTTTAAGTAGCGTCAAGTGAAGTGCAGTTTTTAAGTGGAATGTATAGTTGAGTAAAAGATTTCAGTATAATTTAGTTTGTATAGCTAGCAATCCAGTCTAGTAGTCAGACAGAGAAGTTCCTATGGTTTTCCATCTTTCTATCTAGTCATACTATCTGGAGTCTCATGAATATGGCTATTCCAAGAGGTAATTTTGTTTGCATCTAGGTAATTTGCAAATTTAGCTCAGTTCATGCATCATGCATCAGTTTCAGATTTCAGATATTCAGCTATGATTCAGTCTGTAAGTACCCTGTGCATCATCTCACTCTATCCTTAGTATTTCAGTTAAGTCAATATCATTCGGGGGATGAAAGATGCCGAGGGAAAATGTGTTGTAACACCTCAAGTTTCCATGTCCTAATCCTCTCATCTTTTCTTCACAAAATCAGATCCAACATAAAGTAATGGTTACTCATAAGTTGAATCTCTCATTTCTATCCAATCCTTATAACCATTCTCATGTCATTGTATGTATTCAAGGAATCAACTCAATTTATAATATTTAGTTAATCTGTCATGTTTCAGAATCAGTTATTGATGTGTGAGCTAATGCTAACACATTTAAGGCTTTTAACTAAGAATAATTGGAAAGTCTTAAGCAACTTTTGTCGTTTTTGATTGTTTTATGTTTGATTTTGCTGTAGAATCTATGATGCAAGAGAACCAACAAGTATTTGATTTTGCAGTAGAAGCTATGATGTAAGAGAACCAATAAGGATGGAAGCAAAGAAGTTGAAATCTGAAGTAATTTGAAGAGAAGTGTGGCTGATGACATTTCTGATAAGTCTTTAGCCCTGTGATAAGTTATCAGCTTCATTGCCAGCCTCATACAGAGAATGCACCTAAGTTGAGAGTTGTGATGACATTTTGTGATAAGCCGTCAAGGAGCTAATAGGTCATCAAAATTGACGTCAGCCTAAGGTAGAACATGAGAGCTAAGGTAGAGACTTGACGACATTTATGATAAGTCGTCAAGAAGTTGATAGGACATCACAGTTTGTCGTCAGCCTAAAGCAGCGAGTATCAAAAGCAAAGAGAGTTGACGATATTTTTGATAAATCACCGGCCTCCTGATAGGTTGTCACGAATGTCATCACCTAATTTGAGGGATTATTAAACTCTGTGATTTTGTTTCCTTATTTAGGCTAAATTATTTAAAGTCTTGTTTAAGGTTTTCTTGAGAGTTCCGAACCTGAGTTTTGAGACACATATTTTTGTTATTTTTTCTCTCTAGTTTCTTGGCTTGAAAAAACAATTACTTTGAAGAGATTTTAATCATTACTTTGGGATTCCTATTGTTATCTAATCTAAGAATCACTAGTTATTGTTTATCTTGTGGTAAGTTTATCTTTCAAATTATGAATTCATCTAGTTTTTTTTATTATTACATCATGAATGGCTAAACCCCTTTAACCTAAATTGTGGGATCTAGGGTTAAGTCTTGATAAGGTGCAAAGTGTTCAAGATTCGAAAGGTAATAGGACTTCTTGATAATTTTGAGATTTTAATTATCGTCTATTGGTTGCAAATGATAGATAACACCTGTTTTGATTTTCTTGAGAAAGAAATAAAATATAGTGGGAAGTAAATTATCAATAGGGGCGTGGAACCACTAAACTTCCATTTTATAATCAATGTTGTAACAAGGTTGATTAACCTGATGTGAAGTCTGGTTAATAAATATAAATTCCCTAAGTCTGAGAGGATTAGGAAATTAAATGCTTAAGTAGGTCGAGAGGCATTTAGGCATAACTTCGATAAAGATAACCTTTTGTCCTACCTACTGTGAGAATCTTGAACCATTATTAGCATATGTCAAGTACCAAAACCCCTAGTGAACGTAATTCTTGGTTTTCCATAAACTCTTGATTACAAACACTGAAACTAAAGTGACCAACAATTATTTACTTATCTCTAAAACCCCCATTTTATCTTTTCATGCCAGTTGTTTGAATTCAACTTGTAGCTATAGTTTCAAATTATTTTAATGGCCACTCACATTGTTCCCTATGGATTCAACCCCGACCCTAAAAGTTGGGCAAATATATGACGACGACAGCCTTGCACTAAATTGCCATGTAAGTTGAGCTTTATCAATTATGCAATCATGTTCCAAGTCATGCATGTTCAGTACATGATCATTGTTACCTCATTATCGTACTCTCAGTCTAACCAGTCTCATTTGAGGACAAATATTCCCAAGGGGGAGATATTGTAATACCCCATATTATTCTTAGCTTAGTTTCGCTCCAAGTTTTATGCATATGAGGCCTAAATCTTGAAAATTTCACTAAGTGTTGGGGACTTAGTCATTTTTAGGGCCTCTTAACTTCAAGGATTTTAAATTGGTCTTCCTGACCACGAGATTTTGGTTTTTGAGTTAATTAATGTTCAGGGGTGTAAGCAGCATATCTCGAGGGAGTTTTAGATTTTTCAGATGAGGATTAGGTCATGTTTGGATCACAATTACAACATCTCATCGTGATAACATCGTGTTGCAGTTCTAATAGTGATGGCTCACCTACTGCATTGCGTTACTATGTAATCCACAATCAAGATACAAATTTAATTGCCTAAGGGGCAATTATGTCTTTTCCCCTCAACCCAATCTGTCAAATCACGAATTATAACACCAAATAGGTTTTTATTTGCCCATCTTCTCCAATTTTCTCTCAAAAAAAAATCTTCTCCTCCCCTAAGATCATCAAATTCCATTACTTTCTCTATGAGGAAACTAAAAATTCAAGCTCCCCAATCAAATAACATTCAAGAAAACATCAAGATTTGGGTTTCTCATTCAAGATTAAGGGTTTAAGGCATGTAGGAGTTCATCCATGGGTCCCCTTTCACCTATTGAGCCCAAAAACCCTTTTCATGTATTTCCAAGTAGAACGAGTCATATCATGTTTGAGTATTAAAATTCCCTATATAATGTACAATTGATTTTAGGATTAATCCCCAAGTTATGAATTTAGCCATGTTATCCTATTTTCTCCTCATGTTTAAGGGAATCTCCATGATAAAACCTTGATCTCAATGTGTTTGATGAAATACCAAAGTGATGGGTTTTGAATAATGATTCCGTATTATGATTTTCAAAGCATTTATATGTCCTTATTGTTATTTTCATTCAGTACTTGTGGGTTATGAACACCCAATACCTAGTTGTTTACATAATTTTAGTATCTTCAGAATAATTTCAAATAAACTATAGGCATTGTTATTCAGTCAGTTATTTATAATCAGTTGTTTATTCAGTTAAGCTTAGCTCATTCTAGTATTCAGTGTCAGTTTAGTTGGGAGTAGGATTTAGCACCGTACGAACCTTGGGATTGGGGCTCAACCACCAGTTAAGACTGGGTCCTTAGAAGCAGTCCATAAGTTATAGAACTACATAGCCAGCATAGGATTATGAGATGTCACCCAATAGTTTAGGACTAACACTCTCTTAGGGGTCACCCGCTAGTTTATGACTAACTCCCTAGTCCTTTAGGACACTAGTTTAGGGGATCCCCCCAGCCAGTGTTAGTACTTGTGGCATAGTACTGACACCCTTCCAACTGGGGTTACAAGTTGGACCCCGATTTGCTCAGATTGGGGCATGTCAATTAGATGATACCTTGCAGAGTCTTATTGCAGTATTTATTCTAAAATTCTATTCAGGTTTTCTTGACCAAAGCATAGAGATTTCTAGTTATTCAATTATATGATTTCAGTATTTTAGTTTACATATTATTTCATAAATATATACATGCTTGGTCTTGCATTCTTAGATATTATAGTTTTCGTGTATTCATGTTATTCAGTAAGTCTTTATCTCATCTGCACAACACCCAACAGTTTCAGTTCGATTATTCAGACTAAGTACAATTTAATTTTACATATCAGTATATAGATATTAGTTAAATAGTATATAGATACCAGCTAATCAGTATCCAGATAATAGTTATTCAGTATTCCGACGTTAGTTATTCAGAATTCGGCTATCAGTCATTCTGTTAATCATTTCAGTTTAGTATATGTTATATTTGGTTTTATATGTTTATGAGTTCATTCTTAGGTTATTTGTATATGCATATCCTTGAGTTATCATAGGTTCTATCACATAGTTTCAGACCCAGTATTCATATAATATACATGTTTTACTGATTTCCAACTTCAGTTCTACTTATATAACAAAAGTATTGTTTTTAAGAAACTAAGTGTAGTGATTCACTAGTTTATCAGATTTTGTTTGTTAATCATGTTTTAAGATATATCAGCTTTCAGCTTATTTCAGTCTATTGGTGAGTTTAATTACATTTGGCATGCATGTTTAAGATTTCACATGAACTAAGTTTCACTTATTGCATTCACCCCCGCTTACTCAGAACATTCCAGAAGTACTGATCCATATATACAACTGTGTCACTACATTGTTTCATAATGTAGGTACAATTTGTAACTCACATATCATGATCAGACAGTTGCAGTTTCCAACCAACTGGAGATAGGTTCTCCTATTTCAGGGATTCCAGTCAGATTTTGTTCGTGTACTTTATTTTCATTATTCATATGTATTGATTAGTAGCATTTGGAGGCATGTACCAGCTATCTATAGTCAGTATAGTAGAGGCTTCATAGATGTCAATCAGAATCAGTCATGTAATTTCAGTTCTCTCTTCAGTTTTATCAGATTGTAAATTGTATCAGTAATATATTTTCCCCATATTTTGTCATGATTATATTTCCACACAGTAGAACCAACTATTTAATATATTATAAATTAGTTGCTCAACAGTATGCCAATTCATGAGTTAGTTTAGGATGACTTGTTGTCCTAAGCACCGTGTTACGGCTAGGGGGTACTCTCGGGTCATGATAGAACATTTTACCTACCTGAGGGCAATGTGGAGGGGACTCATCCAATTAATAGAGTGCAGATCCAACTAGGGTCCCTGCTCTTGGTTGTGCCGCTCTACTTGGGGTTCCACAAGTCCTCAAAAGTCCTTCTCCTATTGGTGACAATCATGCATAGTCACCTCAAGGAGACATCTCTAATGCAGAGTTTTGTCGTTCACTAATCCGTTTATTCAGTTGATGACCTCCCAGTATCACCAGCCAGGTCAGGGTGTTTCTATTTCTCCTTCTTCAAAGGTTACTTGAGTCAGTTAGTTTAAGTGGATAAATCCCCCAAGCTTCACCAGCTCTAAGGATGAGAAGGATACTAAAGGGTTTATTGATTAGATGGAGAAGATATTTAGGGTGATGCATTGTCACAACCTGATCTAGGGACGAGCCATGACGGGTATCTCAAGTCTAATAAGGACCGAAGACCACCCACTGTAACTACCCAAACAGAACACTATACCACCAACAGTGGATGAATTCTGAACATATAACAAGATAGCATAAGATAAGCTCCAAGAATAATAATTGGTAACCAACTAAAACAACCAATATCACCCAAGTCCACAGTAATCGCCAAAACCTCTACAATCCAAAAATAATCTAAGTCGGGACATGTCCCTACCCTAACAATGAAACTGACAATGATAATGTTAGTGTTAACTTTTAAATTCAATATTTTGAAAGGAAACCGATGAAATTACCAATTCTTTTGGATAATAGAAGCTCACGACTTCACCACACAATACCGAATAACCGAGCCAATCCACCTAACACTACACAGAATAAGTAGGAGTATCTTCGATGCCAGTATTATGTGGGAATAAAACATTCAGGGATGGTTAGTGGGTTGAGCATTATCATGTAACTCAGGGTAGGGGATAGACTAATGCCATGATCCACATTGTCAAAATCATTCAAGCCAATGAATATAAGTATATATACATATAAACATTTCATGCCGAGAAATGGAGCAAGGCTCAGCATGAAGTAAAACTTTATCCTAGACTAAGTAGATCAACCATCATAAATAGGTACCCATGCACTATATGAATTCAGTTCCCCCTATTGAAAGGTCCCCATTTTATGTTATCCACATGAACCAAAGGTATCAAGGAAGACCGGGAAATTCCCTAACCCCACATCAGTCTAAGATATAAGTATATCAAGAATGTGAACCATGCACATATATCATCAATACCAAACCTCACATCTGCAAACATGAGTTTCCAGTACAAGTCTTCCAAGACCCATACCTTTATGGCTTCACTGCATAACCCCCATTAAGTCTAATTTAATGTAAGTTTAACTTAACACATTTATTAACCAATGAACCAACCGTTAAGGCACAACATGTGTGTCATCATACACTTATGCTTGCTAGATTATCTCTATGCCACAATAATCATATTAACTTGGGGGAATACCTCGACCCTTTTTGTTCATTAAATCAAATCATAGCCAAAAATTTCAAAATCTATGATCATTATTTAATCATAAATGCAATGCAATAATACAGGTGATTAAGTTAAACCATGTGACAATTTCCCAATTCAAAAATAGTAACATAAGTGGGTTGAGGGAACACAATTATTCAAAGCTAATCCTAATCTCAAAATGTCAGTTTAGGGAAAAGCATGGCCACTTAGTTTATTCACCATTCCCATGCACCCCATAAGTTCAAAAATATAAATAAACCATAAGCAATACATAATAAAAAATGGGAAAACAATTTATGAATCAACCAGATCAAAACCCTCAACCACATTAAATCCCATATTCAAAACCATCCAATTAAATAATTTAAATATATGTTTTTCATAAAGTAATAATTAGGGAAGAGAAACATGCCTAAAATATCAAAAGTTATGGATTGAATTTGCCCTTGGGATCTCTAATTGAGGAACTTCTTTAAAATCCTAAGTATCTTGCTTGAGAGAATTTAGAGAGTGTTTTGATTGTGAATCATATGTTAATGAAGTCCCAAAGAATGTTTTTAGTCATGGAGGTCTAAGTAGGGAAGGATAAGAATTACCAAGATTCCCTTAATTGAAAGAATAAAAATCACCGCCAATCACTGCGGGTGCCCCTACGACTCATACTGTCACCCTACGACCCTTACCGTCCAGCCGTAGGCTGGACAGTGTCCAAGACACCCTATATTGGTCTAGTAATAAGTCACACCATATGACTCATAATGAGTCTATATAATCCTTAACATGTTAGTTGTAGTCAAACCAAAAGCTTAGGATAATACACTGGTTTTCCTATGATTCACACCCTACCACTCATCACGAGACCCTATGAATCATTTAGTCAAAGTTGTAGTCAAGATAAAATATCCAGGACAGCATACTGCCCAGGATATGATTGGGTCCCTAAGACAGAAATGACACCCTATGACTCCCAACGTGAGTCATAATGAGGACAATCATCTCAAAGATCAAGAAATTTATAGGGATAAAAAATTTGAGGTATTACATTCTCCCCCTTTAAAATCATTCATCTACGAATACTGAGACAAGGTATTACTTAGCATGGTTTTAACTAAAAAACACACCCACTCTTACCTTAACAAAGATACAAAAAAAAAAGATATCATGGAAATCACAATTTTCTTTAACAAGGTCAAAAAACACAGATGTTAAAAATAACGCATACCTTAAGCACAATTATCCAGAAGGGGAACAAAAATGGATACTTGGACTTCATGTCCTCTTTAGCTACCCAAGTGGCCTCTACAACCTTACGATTCCCCTATATAACCTTTTCTGAAGATGCATCCTTAGTCCACAACTGACGGTCTTGACGATCAAGGATCTCCACCACGACTTCCTCATACGATAATGAGCACAAAACACCTACAATTTTCAATAATACCACTAAGGAAAGATCTCTCACACACTTCCTCCTCATTGAAACATGAAATACTACTAAATAGTGATGTCGCCCAAAACAAATCGCCAAAGAAGTATGTTGCGGTCATTACAAAATATAGTAACCCAACTAGGTTGGGGTCGAACCCACTAGGAAAATGTTGAATAGTTACTTTACTTGATAAAATTCACAAGCAATTCAGAAAATTAAATGGGGGAATATGGAAATCAATAGTAAGTAGTAACCGAACTTGAGTGCTTTGAGTTTGTAAACAATAAAAGACGAATGCAAGGACTGTGTTCCCACTGGCTTCTCAACTCCATAAATTTCTCCTATTCAACTAGCCTATTTTGCTTATCTGCATATAAAGTTAACAAGATATGTATTATCAACTATTTTGTGAACATATTGATAAATCTCACCCTTTCCTGTAGTACCCTGTACTTTTTCCTAGCTAATTTCATCTCAAGAATATCTAGTATTATCTTCTAAATTGAATGATGGTTATTCTATGATTAATTATCAATATTTTCCTTTTTGTCATGTAGGAAATTCAATAAGCTTTTCATCGATATAAGATTCACCCAAATTCGATAACCGGGTCAAAAGTTACGACTATTTTAAATTTCCATTGTAAAACAGCGCCATATTAGTCAATGGCGCACCGCTCCACAAGGGGAAATGGAATATGGAAAATTCCAATTGGGGTTCACAATTATGGTGCATCACGCTAGGGCCCAAATTTAGAATTTTCCATTTTTCAGTGTCTCAACGTAATTTCCCCCACGTCGCGCCAAAGTTCCAGGTCACAAAAGAAGTGACGGCGAGAAGGCCCCGTATCGTGCCATCCCTAAATTTCCCAATTGTCAAAATCTAGTGACACGGTGAGATAGCGCCGCATCGCGCCAAGGGTCCAATTCGGGAAATTTTTACTGAAATTAAATGACGCGTCCGAGGTTAAAAGGGTCAACTTCCCACCCCTATTTAAGCCTTTTAACATATGATTCATCCACTTGTCACCCAAAATATACTAGTTTCTCTCAAGTTTCTCTAAAGAACAAGCTAGGGTTTTCATAACAGATCTAATTTCAAGAAATTTTCACCGTCAATCTTCATGAAATCACGAACTAAGGTATGCATAGTGTTCATTCATGAACTCCTTTCATCCATGAAGCCCAAGAATCCCTTTTATAAATTCAAGTTTATGGATTTTCTTATGAATTTCATGATTGGGCTGCGCTTGTTCATGTGGATAATGAGAAATTGAATTATACTCCATGTTGGGTGATAAATTCTATGTGGGTTACATTATTATAGATATAGATTCATGCAAACCTATGATTAAACCCTTGAATGATGAAATTATAATCGAACCATGATGTTTAATTATTTTAAAATGATGTTTACATGTACCATGCCAGTGATATGTTTGATTAAATACCTAGATGAAGGAAGTGTCTAACTAGCATGATACCATGAAATCCCCATGTATGTACAAGTTATGACTATCACATGTTTTGATGAAATGCTTCTATAAATATATTATGGATTATGATGTTAGTTATATGTTCAAGTAAGTTATGCTTGATCAGTTTCCTTCCATCGAGTCCTGGGGGTACTCACACCCAAAATATTAGTTGTGTCCCTAGATCCATGTCATGTTTTCGTGAGACTCTCAGTCAATCTATGATCCTTAGACTTCAAACAGTCTTATGACTCAGGAAATATCAATGATCTCATGAACTCAGTCAATTGTCCGTAACACCCTGAGATCTTATCTTGAGAAGTCACACGGTGCTTATGACCCCGAAGGACCACAAGCTAGCCCTTTACTGATATCTATACTTGTAAACTACATAATGTATGAAATAAATGCAGAAACTAGCCATAAGGTTCAACACATCTATGAATATACAAAACTGAAAACTGAATACTAATACATCCGTCTGAAAAGCCTCTAAATTGTCTGAAATATGGATTTGATAGGACAAGTCCCCAACCAACTCCATCAACTAAAAATAAACAAAATATGAAGCAATAATAGTAAACTGAGATTCGTGCTGCTGACTGGGACTGAACTGCTGAGGAAACTCTGGGTCCTGTGCCTCTTAACCTATGGTGCCAAATAAAACACAATAGCACAAATGTGTCAGTACAGAGATGTACTGAGTATGTAGATGAGGTAAGGCTAAATATAAGGGATCACGTATGCACAATATCTAAACTGAATGATCATGAAAATGTCACACGAGAAAACATACATGAATGGATAAACCATAATCACAATCATCACAACCCTGAATACTGAAAATCGGATACCACTTTACTGCAGACTGAACTCAATACTAACATAGAGATATTGAATCACTGAATCATCTGATACTGAGTTATGTGTACGACTTATAATCAATACTTATGGGTCTTCTTCTCTATTCGTAAAGAGCTTGAAACTTACCTAGGTTCTGGATTTGTTACGACTTAATGTGATGAACTATAACCAGAGGTTATGACTCATTCTAAGAATTGTAAGGACTCTAGTGATCTCTTACCTGAATTTGAATCAACTCGCAGGTCCTTACGACTCTTGCTCATGAGTTTTCATGTTAAGGTATGACTTGTGAAGAGTCCGTATGACCTTGTTTTCTGGAATTTCTTGATCTTTTCTACAATCTTTAATCTTGCACAATGAACACACATATTACCCTACAAATTATTAAGTACAAAAACATGGTTTGCCTCCCACGTAGTTCTTGATTTAATGTCACAGCACGATGTGTCTAAGTTGGATACTAGATTTCACCAACTAGTTTCATGGGTTGCCTCCCATGAAGTGCTTAATTTAACCTTACGGCACAATACAGTTGCCTTGGATACTTAAACTTCACCAAGGTTCATCTCAAAAATCACACTAACTTTTTCTGTGTAACCTATGTAATTCTTTACTCTTTGCCCATTCGCCTTTAGCGGTGCTTCACCATCCCTCTTCAATTCCAAAACAACATATGGATAAACTCTTGTCAATGTACATGGACCATACCATCTAGATTTCAACTTACCTTGAAACAAGCGAAGTCAAGAATTATAAAGTAATACCCGGTCACCTTTTTTGAATATCCTTTTATCAATCTTGTGATCATGATGAAACTTCATCTTTTCCTTGTAAAGTACAAAACATTCATATGCCCGTAGTCAGAATTCATCCAACTTATTCATATTATACATCCTTGACTTTGCTGCATCTTTCCACTAAAAATTTAGCTTCTTTAAAGCCCATAGTGCTCGAGTTCCATAGGCAAGTGATATTCCTTGCCATACACCAACTGATAAGGAGAAGCACCAATAGGAGTCTTGAAAGTTTTTCGGTAAGTCCATAATCCATCGTCTAGCTTTCTTGACCAAGTAATCCTATGGCCCGTCACTACCTTTTATAAGATGGACTTGATTTCTCTATTATAAACCTAAACCTACCCATAATTCTGCGGATGTTTAGGTGTTGCCACCTTGTGTTTCATTCCATACTTCTTAAGAAAACTCTTGAATAGACTATTACAAAAATGTGACCCACCATCACTGTTGATCACACGTGGTGTGCCAAATCGAGTAAAGATGGGCTTTTTTAAGAATACGGTGAAACTACGTTCTTCATTATTGAGGATCACAACCACTTCCTCCCATTTAGAGACATAATCCACAACCACAAGAATATACTTCATTTTGAAATAACTCAAAAATGGTCCCTTGAAATCCATACCCCATACATCAAACAATTAAAATTCTAAAATAGGAGTCATAGGAATTTCATGGTGTCTAGAGATGTTACCTTGACATTGACATTGATCACAAGCTGAAGCAAAATCATGTGTATCTTTGTAAATTGTTGACCAATAGTACCAATATTTCAAGATTTTGTAGGTTTTGTGGGTTACTCCATGATGACCCCCAACTGGTGAAGAGTAACAAGCCTCAAGTATGCTCATCATATCTACCTCAAGTATATATTTACGAATAATCCCATCTACATAAATTGTTAATAAATAAGGTTCATCCAAGAAAAATTTCCTTAACATATGCATAAACTTATTTCCTTACTATAAGGAAAGATTTTCTAAGACTAGATCAATTGCTAGATAATTTACCTAGTAAGCAAACCATGGAATTAGATCTTGGGAAACTGCTAATATCTGCTCATCTAGAAAACCATCATTAATATCGATCCCATATTTAATTTTCTTCATAGATCCCTCCTCAATTCTAGACAAATGATCCACTACTTGATTCTCAATGCCTTTTCTGTCGTTGACCTCGAAAACAAATTCTTGCAGCAATAGGACCCACCTAATTTGTCTAGGTTTTACATCTTTTTTTGCCATTAAGTATCGCAATGTTGTATGATCAGTGCGCACAATCACATTTGGTCCTATCAAATAAGATCTAAATTCACAAAGGGAAAAGCCACTGTCAACAACTCTTGTTCCATAACTGTGTAGTTCTTTTGAGTAGGTTTTAGTACCTTACTAGCATAGTATATGGGATGAAGGATCTGTTCCTTTTGTTGGCCTAGCAAAACACTTAATCATGAATAGAAAGGACCAATTATGGGACTCGATGATAGAGCAGTCATCAAATTTTCTTTTAGACATTCAAAATCATTCAAGCATGTTTTAGTAAAATCAAATTTCACCTCTTTCGAAAGAAGCCTTCAAAGAGGGTTGGAAATTTTGAGAAATCCTTAATGAATCGCCTGTAAAACCCAGCATGTCCCAAAAAGATTTGAACACCCTTCACAAAAATTGGTGGAGGTAATTTCTTGATTACTTCAATTTTCACTCTATCTACCTCAATACCTCTTTTTGAAACTTCATGCAAAAGCACAATACCTTCTTTAACCATAAAATGACACTTTTCCTAATTAAGTATAAACTTGCATTCCTCACACCTCCGAAGAGCATTTACCAAGTGAACTAAGAAGTTATCAAAAGAATCATCAATGACTAAGAAATAATCCAAAAACACTTCGATGTTTTCTTCTACCATGTCAGAGAAGATTGATATCAAGCATCTCTGAAATGTGGCTGGAGCGTTACATAACATAAATGGCATACGTCTAAATGCAAAGGTCCCATAAGGACAAATAAAGGTTTTTTTTTCTCTTGGTCTTTATGTGAAATAGTGATTTGGTCGTAGCCTGTATACACATCCAGAAAATAGTACCACCCTCTACCCGTAAGTCTATCTAAGATATGGTCCACAAAAGGCATGGGAAAATAGTCCTTCTGAGTGTGGCATTTAGTTTCCTGTAATCCATACATACTCTCCATCTTGTGACTGGCCTCATCGGCATTAGACCATTCTTCTTATTAGGAAAAACAGTAATATCACCATTTTTAAACACATTATACCAGACTGACCCACTTACTATCAGTAATGGGATACACTACACTGGTATCCACCAACTTTATTATCTTTTTCTTCACCACCTCCCGTATAGGAGAATTGAGTAGACACTGATGTTCTATACTTAGCACACAATCATATTCAATTTGGATCTTATGAGTATAAATACCAGGAGGGATACCCACAATATCTACAATGGGCCAACCAATGGCTCTCTTGAATCTCTGTAGCACTGATAATATAGCTTTATCTTTTATCTCAATCAATTTAGCTACAATGATTGTCGACAAAGTGTTGTTGGACCCTAAGAATATATATTGTAAATAAGAAAGGAGGGCCTTCAACTCTAAGATAAGTGTCTCTTCAATAGATGGGCGAGCAGGTGGAGTGGTTCTATTTTTCAGATCTAAATCAAGCTTATTTGGTGCAGAAGTATAAGAACCACTCCCATAGAGTGAACATACCATCTAATTATAGTCATCAATACCATCGTTGTCAAACTTCATGATCGTGGCTGCTAAAGCTTCAACAACCAACCTTTCTTTAATAGAAACAAAATCAGAAGTATTATCCAAAATAGTCACTAAATCAACATCATAGAATGAACCATCTCCCCATCATACACATCAATCACAGATATCACTCTCAACTCATCAGGTTGCTCGTGGATTCGCATATATTAAATATCATATGTTCATCATTGAGTCTCAGCATCAGATGTCCTAGATCCAAATCAATCAACATCCTTCATATAGCCAAGAATATCCTTCCCAGAATAATTAGAACTTGAAATTCCACTTCACAGTCTAATATCATAAAATCAGCAGGAAAAATGAAAGAAGCCACTTTGACCAATACATCATATATAATACCAACTAGCTTTTTCACAATCCGATCTGCCATCACTAGTCTTATGGTGGTTAGTTTAGGAGCTCCCAAACCAAATTGTTTAAACACTACTAATAGCATAAGGTTGATACAAGCACCCAAATCACATAATGCCTGAGTGAAGTAGAAAGATCCAATAGTGCAAGGTATGGTGAAAGCACCTGGATCCTCATTCTTCTCTACCAATGATCTAGTAGCTACAGCACTGCAGTGATGATATTATTGACTGGATCATAACTGACTGACCTCTTCTTAGTAATTAGATCCGTCATGATTTTTGCATATCCTAGCATTTTTGCTAATGCCTCTATAAGACGAATGTTGACTGACAACTCCTTTAACATAAGTAAAAGTTTATGATACTTACCCTCTTCTAGCTTTTTTCAACCTTTGTGGAAAACAAGGAAGAGGTTTTGGGATGGACTTTAACATAAGCTCCTCAACCTTGTCTTTTCCTTTATCTTATTTGTTATTGCTCTCTACATCAACATGATTATCATTATTCTATTGCTCATCTACAGTTGGTCTATGGTGATTTTACCACTCTGAGTTGTAATAGTATGGTAGTGACTATTATTCTTTAGATTAACCACCGCGTTTCTAGGGGGAGTGATAGGTTACCTTTGATTTACTGTTGCATACATCTGATCAAATTCCTACTCCAATTGTTTGATTGCAGTAGTATATGACTCATCTTTTTGGATTAGCCCTGATAGATCTACCTTAAATTCTTAGGACAGCTCTATTGACTTTCCAAAACCTTGACTAATTTTGACAAAAGTACCTCCATTATAGATTTGGAATCATGACCACCTGGTGGAATATACCTGCCACTCTTCTCTTTGTAATTATCTTTCCTTCACTAATCACCATCTCTCTCTCTCTACTTATGTCTCTATATCTATCATTGTAATAGTTCTAAACTTGATTCCGTTGCCCTTGGTCTAAAAAACCCACCAACTGCTGATCAAGATACTTTTCTTTCTCTTTGGATTCAGTCTAAACAATCCTAAAAGTAGACTATTGTACCCCAACTGCATTAACTTTCTCAGTATTCATCATTGTGAATTATTTTGTAAGCATCCCAATATCTATCTGAAGTTGTGCAACCTCTTGTGTTACCAAATCATGACCAGCTCCATAGTTATTAGCTACTACAATAGTATATATACCAACACCATGCTCAACATGTCTAGTGTGTAATCCTCGATTAATGACAAAAATATCTTCCAGCAGATCCTGCACATCATCCCACTGAGATGCATAAATGCACCTCCCAAAATTGTATCTTCCATTTCTCTTTAACTGACATTGAGTGATCCATAGAAGATTTCCAATAAGTTGGACCTTCTGTTTTTGCGATAAGGTACCATGCTCAGTTTTTTCTAAAATCTAAACCATGCCTCATACATAGATTCTGCAGGTTACTATATGAAATTGTCAGTTTCATCTTTCCACTATAAAATTCTTGTACGAGGGAAGAATTTATTCATAAACTATCTACGCAACTTATACCAAATAGTAATCGAACCTCTCAGAAGTTCCCCTAACCATAGTGACTCTTCTCTTATCCGTGAAAATGGAAACAACCTCAACCTCAAAGTTTCTTGGTCTACCCCCAAAATAGTATATGACGTATATATCTAAATAAAATTAGCAAGATGCTTGTTTGCATCATCAGTCGCTCATCCCTAAAATACACCCTTTAAGTTCAACGATTGGATCATTGCACTAGTAATGTCAAACTTAACATTGGCAGGTAGAGCAAAAGGACTGATGGCTCCTGTCTCAGTAGGTTCAACATAACCCTTATCCTCTTCATCATCGCATGGGTGTAGATGTGATATAAAGGGATCAATGGGGCTTTACCTCTCTGAACTCTGTCCCAATACTCGGTCTCCTGTCGAGTCCTGGCTAGTCCTCCTTTCGCAAATCTAGCTACTTTTGTTTTGAATAAGTTATTCATCTATAGGTCTATAATATTCTGTGGATCTCCTGGGGCACATGGAAGTTCCTTATTAGGATCAACAAGTGTAGGAGGGGTACAATCTAAGGGTATAGAACCCCAACAGGAATACCATCATGAACTTGTTCTAACCTCTTTCACGGTGTTTAAAGAATTCTTTCTGGCTTTGGAACAAAAAGGAGTAAGGGATTGCCTCTAATACTTATGCTTGACATACATCCATGTATGCTGAATAAAAAATAGAAACTAAAACCCGTGAACTTCACCAACTTTAGTTAACTATTCAAATCGTCTTCCCCAGCAACGGCGCCAAAATTTGATATTGCCTGAAACTAATCTCCAAAGAAGTATGATGCGGTCAATGCCAAATATAGTAACCCAATAACGTTGGGGTTGAACCTACCAGGAAAACGTCAAATAGTTGCTTAACTTGAAGAAATTCATGAACACTATGGAAAAGTTAATGGGGGAATTAGGAAATCAATATTAAGTAGTAACCGAACTTGAATGCTTTGGATTTGTAAACAATAGAAGGCGAACACTAGGATTGTGTTCCCCTGGCTTCTCAGTTGTATAAATTTCTCGTGTTAAACGAACCTATTCTGCTGCTCTACATGTAAAGTCGACAAGATATGTATTTTCAATCGTCTTGTGAATGTGTTGATAAATCTCACCCTTTACCTTATGAGTCTCTGGTCATCACCTTATTTCTCTTTGTCAATGACTTCTGTTCAAATTTCATCTTTTGTGTCTCAAGTTGATTTGTTGAGAATGCAGAATAGTAAGACAGACATGAATCTTAAATTATTGTCTTAATCCCATTTTCCTAATCTCGAACTCCCTTGTGAGGATATTCTCGAATACAGGCTATCCTAAAGCTTCTGCAGTAGCTCTGAGGTAAATTAATATGAAGCAAATAAAGATACATGCAGCCACGTTAGAATAGATGAATCTCCTAATCCACTAAGGTTACCACAAACCTAGTCAAGGAAATTAGTCGCTCATGTTCTTGCAACAATCCATGATAATGAATAAATAACACCTAACTAATTGCACAAGAATAAGAAGAAGAAAATTCAAAGTCTTCCATTGAATAAAAACCCAAAAATCTCAAGAACACAATCATAATGATCAAAGTAATATAAAAGTATATAAAAGTATGTAAGAGAATGTCAAAGAACGTAACCTAATAAAGGAATAACCCTAAGGTATTTATAGGATCTCAAAATAACCTAGAAATCCTAATTAAAATAGAATAGGAAAAGTAAGTCGGCACAAGGTACAACTCTCGTCGTCCACTCGAAAAGTCTTCTTACGAGTCGTACTGTGCTAGTTGTATGCTTTCAAGTGAATGATATTCCAAGGCTTTAGGATTTTGGTGTCTTTATGAGTCATACTCACTAGTCATACCTCAACCATACGACTCATGGTCTTCACTCATTACCACCTAGGCATTCATCTTTCCATGCTCGAGATGCTAGTTTGCTTATGGTTGGTTAATACGAGTCGTCCTTAGATCTTCCAACTCATTTTATTTTATGACTTCACTTGTGAATCTAACTTTGGTTTTAGTTCTCTTAACTACTAATTGTCTAGACTGGTAGCCTCATCTTACAATTCATATTCTCCAGTCGTGTCTTTCCTTCACTTAGCTTTTCTAGTTGGCTTTTATTACTGTTGTCCTTACTAGTCAACCTATGAGCCGTATTATGTGTTGATAGGTGACTAGTATGATGCACAAATTTAATCTTTTTAATAGCTTTATCTGCCAATTTCATTCCAAGACTTTTATTCATCTATTTTACCTGCAACAACCATAAAACCATATCATATCTACCAAAATAACCTAAGTAAAAGCATAAATTCTTTGTTTTATGTGTTTCCACGACGCATCAAATAGAACCCAAACTCAAAGGAAATTCAACATCATAAGCCACATTGCCCACTCGCCTCAAAATTTATAAAAGACCAACATAACGAGGACATAGCTTTCCCTTCATTCCAAACTGCATTACTCTTTTCATGGGAGACACCTTTAAGAACACCAAATCGCCAACTTCAACGTCCAAATTCCTTCGCCTCATGTCCATATAGGACTTTTTAAGACAATGGGTAGTTTTAAGCCTATCCAGAATCACCTTCACCATCTCCATAGCTTAGTGAACCAAGTTAGGACCATACAACCTATTCTCACCAACCTCAAACCACCCAATATGAGACCTACATCTCCTACCATACAAAGCTTCAAAAGAAACCGTCCCAATAGTTGAGTGATAACTATTATTCTATGCAAACACAGTGAGGAGAAAATGATCGACCGAACTACTACCAAAGTTGATCACATAAGATATAAGCATATCCTCTAATTTTTGAATGGTTCTCTCTATTTGTCTATTCGTTTAAGGATGAAAAATGGTGCTAAGGTTCACCTTAGTCCCCAAACCTCTCTAAAATGAACGCCAAAAGTGTGAGGAGAACTGAGTACCGCAATCAAATATAATAGAAATAGGCGCACCATGAAACTTGACAATTTCCTAAATAAACAACTTTGCATAATCCTCATTTGAGTTATTAGTTCTCAAAGGTAGGAAATAGACAGATCTAGTCATCCTATAAATGATGATCCAAATAGGATCAAACTGATGGTGGGATTGCAAAAGGCCAGTAAAATCCATATTAATCATTTCCCATATCCATTTAGTCAACTCAATCTCTTGAGGCAACCAACCAGGTTTCAAGTGCTCTGCCTTCACTTGTTGATAAACTAGGCACTTAGCAAGAAAATTGGCCATATCCATCTTTATATTATTCCACCAATAGATCTCTTTCAAATTATGGTACATCTTTATCGAACAAGGATGAACAGTGTACCACTTGACTCACGAGCCTTGGCTAAGATTCTCTCTCGCAGTCCATGAACATCGGGAATACATAACCTACCTTGGTACCTTAAGATACCATCACCACCAATCTTGAAATCCATTACTTTCTGCTGGGCCACGTCACTCTTATTTCGCATCAAGGTAGTATTCAAAACCATCTTCTTTTTAGCCTCAGATCAAAAAGATGATGTCATAACCCAAAACAGGGCCTGGCCATGGCGAGTATCTCAAGTTCACCGAGGACTAGAGACCACCATCATTTCCTATTCAACAAAACACAAGACAGACTAACATGGACTAAAGTTTGAACATATAACAAGATAGAGTAACATAAGTTCAAACATTCTAAGATTTATCAATAACCACTAAATAACACCGATAACCAATACCAAGTACCAGCAAAACACCCAAGTGCACAGTACCCACAAAGCCTCTAACAAAACCAAATACCAATAAAGTATCAAGACATAGACTTGACTATAGCTAAAAATAAGTCTAAAACAAAGTGTAGGACATAAGAAACCAAAGCATGAAATGAAGTCCTCTAAAGTATGGAAGCTCACCACTTCAAATCAACTCATGAACTATCCATGAACACCTGATCACTATGCCAAAAATGTAGAAAAATTTCTGGCATCTGCAACGCATGAAGAAATAGCTTTCGGAGATGTTTAGCGATTGGAAAGATAGCATGTAACTCAGTGATAAGGGAAAAAGTAATGCTATGAGTAATAATTCAAAACTAGTGAAATCCAATGCATATCTAAAATGCAAATACATTTATACATCACATATCGAGGTCGGGAACAAGGCTTAGCATGAACTTTTAAAATCTTAACCTTGATTGCGTAGAATAACCGTCATAATAAAGGCACCCACGAGCTATATGGGCCCAGCTCTCCCCATCTGGAAGGGCTACAGTACATGTAGCTGCACAAACTAGAGGATAATCATATTTCATATGCTTGATGGGGAACTAGAACCTCCTAGCATAAATCAAAGTTAAATTAAGCACCAATTTATATAACATGAGGGACTCGAACCTGCCAATCACATAATAATAAGGCGGAGGACTGAAACCTCTTGGTATTTTTAGAACCCTACGCTAGCCAGTGCGATTTTCAATATTGGTCCTTTAGGAACTCTACTTTCACGGCCCGTCTACACAACCCACTTTTAACCCAAATTAAAATATTTAACACATATTCCCAACTTATTGAACCGACTATGAGTTTAGAAAACTCGTTGTTATCATCATACCAACCCCACTTGCAAGTTCATTATCATGCCATAATCCATTAACACTCACATGGTGGAAATCATGACCCTTTAGGTTCAATTAACATTTACACGGGGAATTAACATACCCCAAAGTTCAGAAAATCATATCATGGTTCATTAACCTTTTATGCCAATGCATTAGTTCAAGTGATCAAGTCAAAACATGTGACAATGCCATGTATTCTTATCAATTTCACATTTAGGTTGAGGGAACTCAATTTCCAAAACCATATGTCAAAGGAAAATTCATCACAAAAGGGGAAAACATAATCCCTCTAATTATTCACAAATCCCATGCACTCCACAAGTTCAAAACCATTGACAAAGCATAAATAGTGCATAATAAACCAAGGAAAATCATTTAAGAACCATTCATGTCAAATCCCTCAACCATATCAAAATCATTATTTCAAATCCACATAATTAACTATTTAAATTCATGCATTACATAAAATGAGTTCAAGGGTAGAGCCGCATACCTAAAATACAAAAGATTTTGGAGATAATTCAACCCTTGAAACTCTACTTGACCTACTTTTGGGGAACCTTATGTATTGATGCTTGAGAGGATTTGAGAGAGAAGAGAGTGTATTTAATATGTATTATGGATGAAAATAGCACCCCAAGTATGTTTATAGGTCGTGGGCTATTCTTTGAATAAGAGGGAAATGTCAAAAATACCCTCATAAAAAAGCTAGAAAATAAGCCGCCAGTCATTTTGGGTGACCTTACGACTCGTAGGGTCACCCTGGGTAACCTTACAAATCGTAGGGTCACCCTGGGTGACCTTACGACTCGTAAGGTTACCCTACAACTCATTTCCACTCAGTCATAGTCTGGACAGTGTCCCAAACTACTAGTCTTGTTACAGAAAGGACCTTACAACTCATAACAAATCTATATGACTCGTTACATCCTAGTCATATTCAGTACAGAATACCTTGGCCATCACACTGGTTCTCTTATGAAAAGGACTATACAAGTCATTTAGAGTCCTTACAACTTGTAACATGGTAGTCTTAGTCCAACTAGTGACTTAGAAAATAGTCTCTGGCATGTTATGACTAGTTTCTAAGACCTATAATGACTCTCTATGACTCTCAAGTAGAGTCATAGTAAGGGCAGTAAACGCAGAAATCATAATTTTCTAGGGACCAACACCTGGGTGTTTCATTCTTCCCCATTAGGATATTATGTCCTAAAATGATGGATCAAGGCATACATTAGCACATTTTAACACATAAACACACCCACACTTACCTTCAATAAATCAGAAAAATAATGTCAAGGTATCTACAATTTCCTTTAACAAAGACAGAAAACAAAGATATTAAGATCACACATACTTTAAGCATAATTTGCCGGATAGGGGAATAAGAATGGAGAATTTATCTTCATGTCCTCCTCGTCTTCCCAAGTAGCTTCCTAAAATTTTTAGTTCCTCCAAAGAAACTTTACCGAAGACACATCCTTTTTCTGGAACCGACAAACTTACCAATCCAAGATCTCCATTGGAACTTACTCATAATACAAAATCCGAAATGCCCACACTTTCCAAAGAAACAACCAATGATGGATCACCCACACACCTCCTCAACATCGAGACATTGAAGACCAGATGAATAGACCCTAAGGTAGAAAGTAACTCTAGCTCATGTACACCATTACTAACCCTTCATAAAACCAAATAGTGACCAACATAATAGGTAATGATCTTTATCTTCTCCCCAAACCATATCACTCCCTTTATGGAAGACACCTTTAAGAGCACCCAGTCACCAACATTAAACTCCAACTTCATCATCTTATATCTGTGTAGGATATTTTGCAACTATTGGTGGTTTTAAGCATTTTTCCAATCACCCTCCTTCCCCACGGCTTGGTGAACCAAATCAGGACTAAGTAACTCAGCCTCACCAACTTTGAACCACCCAATAAGAGAACAGCAACTCCTACTATACAATGCCTCAAATTGAGCCATACCAATGCTAGAGTGATAGTTGTTATTGTAGGCCAATTCGATGAGAGGCAAGTGGTCAACCCGACGACTAACAAAGTCAATCACATAAGATCTAAAGATATCCTACAATATTTTAATGGTTCTCTCCACTATCCCATCCGCCTATGGATGGAAAAAGGTACTAAGGCTTACCTTAGTACCCAAACCTCTCTGAAATGAGTGCCAAAAATACGATAAGAATTAAGTACCTTGATCAGAGATAATAGAAATAGGTACACCATGAAACTTTACTATCTCTTGAATAAAAAACATTCCATAGTCCTCGATAGAGTAATTAGTTCACACCATCAAAAAGTGAGTAGACTTAGTCATTCCATCCACAATGACCTAAATAGAATCAAATTAGTTTTGAGACTATCAAAGACTGATAACAAAAATCCATATTAACTATTTCCCATTTCCACACAGGTAGCTCAATTTATTAAACTAACCCACCAAGCCTCAAGTACTCCACTTTCACTTGCCGACACACCATGTACCTAATCATAAATTAGACACATCCCTCATTATGATTTCAATGAATATATCACCTTAAGATTATGATACATCATTGTTGAACTAGGATGAACCGTATAATTAAATTCATAAGCTTTGGACAAAATTCTTCCTTGCAAGCCATCAACGTCAAGAACATAAAGCCTCCCTTGGTACATCAATATACCATTACAGCTGGTCATCTTTAAAACTGGATGTTATATCTTGTTTTAATGATGGTCAGCTGACAATAAGGGACCAATTTCCTAGGTCTTTAAATTTTTATATCTTATTTTGATGGTCAACAGCTGGCAACAAGTGACTTGGTCCATGGGTCTTTATGAATCCAGTACAGTTATCACTGTCTTTTACAGTTTTGTCTTTTAGTATAACAAACCGCACAGGTGAGCTTGTATCCTATAGGACACCTGGACTAATCAAATTTCTACCCTAATTGTTATTCCACTATAAAAGAAAAAGAATGCTTCTCAATTAGTAAGTTCTTGTAAGATCAAAACACAGATATAAGAGAGGAGAAAACTCAAATTTACAATATTACTTAAGTTCTTGATTTGTTTATGTACTGAAAGAGTGCGTGTTCTTGAGTCAAGTTATGATCTATAAATGAATTACTCATATTATAAGAGTAATTCTTTCTTTGATTTCCTGAGGGTGCTTAGGTAGAGTTACCTATATTAGATATTGGTTAGAGTTAATCAATATCTAAGTGAGTTCTTGGAAGAGTTGTCAAGGTAGTCTTGTAGTAGAGTTATTACAAGCAGGGGGAACCTAGAGTTAGGTTCAAATTGAGTTTGTAATCAAGAGGTTAAATATTGTTGATTCTTAAAGTGCTTATGGAAGAAAACCCATAGTTTTTCATCCCTTGAGCAAGGAGGTTTTCATGTTAAATTCTTGTGTTCTTTAATTTCTAGAAAAGGTTCTAGTTTTCTATAACTTTACTATTTGATTGCCTATGAATGACTTTCAGGGAACTGGTCCCTCGTAGTATGGTATAACCCCTCTCCCCCTATATTCCAACAATTGGTATCAGAGAAAAAACACTCTAAAAGGTAATACTTAGAGTGATTTAGTAATCATGGTTACTCTACCTAATCTAGATGAAGGGTAATCTACCACTAGACTCCTAGATTTAATGGGGAATTCAATGGGTGGTAGAGAACAACGATGTATGACTTCATTATGGCTGAGGACCGTGAGCTAATGGATGTAATTCTTGATGTCCTCATATTCCAGTTAGAGAGGTCAAATAAGAAGACATAACTAGGATGGTTTTTAAAAGCAAGAGACAGTATAATCATGAAGATAGAAGAAAAGATAAGAAGAATTACAAGGCTAAGAAACTTCTAGTTTGTAGCAAAGGGCCTGATGAATACAACAGGATTTCTATTTTTGAAAATGCTAAAGAAATATAGGATTGGCTGAAGACTACTCATGAAGAAACCACTGATGTGAAGGATTTAAAAGATGATATGCTGACTACTCAGTATGAAACCTTCCCCATGAAAGAATGAGAAACTATCAAAGACATGCATACAAGATTTACTTAAATCACCAATGAGATGCACTTCTTAGGAGAAGAAATTACTTTATACAAATAGGTGAGAAAATTCTAGGGGCTCTTCCTAAATCCTTGGAAAGCAAAGTGGATGCTATCACTGAGGCAAGAAACCTGAAAACTTTCATAATAGTTGACTTATTCAAGTGAAGAAGATATAGATTTTTCATTTTTGGCAAAGTGAATTGTTATAGCAATGAATAAAAGTGGTCAGGTTCAAAGAAGAGAAAGTAGCAGAAAAAAGAAGGCACTATGGAAGTCGATCACAAATATGGAAGTCTTGAGCATTTCATTGAGGACTGCCTAATGAACAAAATAGACTATCAAGAATATCTTAATACTAGAGGTGAAAAAGGAAAGAATAGGGACCATGTCCCTATAAAATCAACAAAAAGGTTACAGCTAATTTTGCAGTAAAATAGGCTTTAGCTGTCTGGGGGGATTCTTTAAGTGAATTTGAGGAAGATGGAAAGCATGAAAATCTTTCCATGCTGGAAGTGGAGAATGAGAAAGTGACTTTTGATTCCTTATTTACTCTCATGGAAAACAATGAAGATAAAGAGGAAAATGAGGTAACTCTTTCTAACATTAAGGTAAACTTAGAAATCAATTCTCCTAGAAAGATAAAAAAGTTTTCTAATATGTTGATTGATTCTATGTGTGAACTAACTATTAAGAAAAATGATTTAGAAGAGAAGGTAGAGAATTAGGAGCTTTAATTAATTGCTTTAACTCTCTAGATATCTGAAATTGAGGAATAGGTTACTAAGTTAAAATCTAAAAATCTAATTCTGGTGAGTCAACTGGAGAAAGTACATGCTACTGCTGATAAAGGGAAAATGCTCTAGAAGAGAAAGAAAAAGATTAGTAGCTCGAATTAATTACTTTAACTCTCCAAATATTTGAAACTGAGGAAGAAGTTGCTAAGTTGAAATCTAAAAATCTGAGTTTCTTGAGTCAACTAGAAAAAGTAAATGATTCTGATAGTAAAGGGAAGAAAAAAGCCTCAAAGCTTCAAATTGAACTTTAAGAAAAATTGAAGTATTCTCAAAAGAATCTCATGATCGCACTCCATAAGAATGAATACTTAGAAAAGGACCTGGTTTTTCTGAAAGAAAAACATAATAAATCTCTAAAATAGACCACATCCTCAAATATCCTTTCTAATTTAACTAGTCAAGGTGTCAAAAATAGTAAGGTCCTTGGGTATCAGTACAAAAATCAATCACTTGGGTCTCAAGGTAAGGCTGTTTAAGATGTCAGAAACAAAGTCCACAAACCTCTATGCACTCATTATGGAAGAGGTTCAAATAAAGAAAAACTATCTAAGTTGGATTCGAGCTAGAATGAGCAGGGTTTGATATATCCAGCAAGGTAACATCTATCCTAGAGGTTCCAAATCCTTAAATAATATGAAGAAGCTCTCATTACCTAGATTGGAAAAGAAAGATTTGATTACACCCATGTCTTCCTACTAGGAACTCTAACTCAAAATGGGTTCCAAAATCTACCAAATTATTTATTTGCAAGAGTTAGAAAGGAATTACAGTCAGAACTGGTTCATTGAAAGTAAATTTTCAAAGCATTTAACTTTAAGGTCTAACTTTATTCTATCTCTCAAGACACTTTAAGGTAGAGGTATCTTATTTGGATAACGCAACCAAGTAAACTCTCAATTGATGGAATTAGAGTGTCAATCTTGAAGTCTAGAAGAATTTGTTCTTAAAGTCTAGAAGATCAAAAATATGCTGGGACATATAAGTTCCTCTTTGCTCAAACAATTGATTTCAAAGGACTACAAAACTAAAACTTCTAGACAAAATGTCTAAAGTAGAGGAGAAAAGAAGTATGAGCATGTGACTGTGGATAACTTCTATGTGTTTACCTAGAAAATATTATTGAGAACTAAGGATAAAATATGGGAGGCTCTGGTTATTCTTTTCTAGCAAATCTAAATGAAACTGTACTTGAGGGATACACATCATCAAAGCTAAGCATAAAAGTTTTCAGCAAAAAGGAACTCTGTGTGCTGAAGAAAGTGTGAATATGATCTTTGATGAGTGAGGAAAGATGGTGAATCCAATTGATGAGGAAGACTTTGACATTGAAGAACTCATCTATCTTCAAAGGTATGATATTAATGAAGTTGATGGCCAAGGACAAATTGATGAAAAAAGGAATGATGAAAGTGGTGGTGATCAAAGAACTAAGTCACAAACCCCTTCTCTAGCTGAAAAATAATAGGAAGGATCCATTCAAGCTATTTAGGGACCTGGTCACAGTAAAACTTATCTCAGGAGTTCAAACTGGAGGTAGAGATCTTCTCACTCCCTGAACAATCTAACTTTACCTTTGGATACTAGAGTCCACACAAGAGCTTAATTCAAAAATTTCATGGCTTTCTCAGCATTCTTATCCCATAGTGATCCCAAAAAACGTGAAAGAAGTGTTGATTGGTTCAATGCAATGCTAAATGATCTTTTGTATTTTAAAGAATGTTAAGTCTGGGACCTAGTCCCCAGACCTATTTAAAGAAATTTGTTTGGTATAAGTTGAGGTTGGGATTGATTAAATAAACCTAAACTACTGAATGAATCACTCTCTCTTCCTAAAATAATTATGATCAAGAGACATGTATTCTTGGTAAGATAGGTACATATTAATCTAACTCAGTACTATACCTTTGCAGGTATACACCCATAAGAATAGTTTGGATAAAAATAGTTGAGGCAAAAACAAATGGAGAATTCACTCAATAAAGAGAGGGACCTGCTTCCATCTCTCAGGTTAGTACCAAAATAATGTGCTTAAAAAAATCCTAAAATTCAGTCTAAAATCCACATTTCTTTTCTTATATGAACAAAAGTTCTCAATTCGCAAAAAATGTGAAGAGTCACACCTATTGTAGTCAGACGTGTCAATTTAAAAGGCACATTTTAATGTCAAATGATTATCTCCCTTTATTACAAAATCAAATCCTTTAAATTTTATTCTTCATCAAATTAACTCAAATCATCTTGTTCAGTCATCCTCTTCTCTAAACTGAACTGGTCCTTTTTTTTTCTCTCAAAAATTCAAAATGGTGGACATTCCCACTTTCTCAACCCTCGTTAATGATCCAGAAATTTTTAAAGTCACAGAAAATCATTCTAAACAATCTCTAATCAAAATTTGAATCAAGGTTTTGGTTCACTAATCGAACACGAATCCCCTTAATAAGAAGTTCCTCTTTCCTTAGAAGAACCAAATTAACCTTAAGCTTCGAAAATCACTTTTACTTCTTAAGAATTAGAAGGTACAGAACTCTCAGTAAACTTACAAATACTTGGTTCCCCTACTCCTTCTAATTCAAACCCAATTTTTGCTTAACTATTTGATAAGAAATACTTGTAAAGAGGTCTGGTCTTTCCAGCAATATAGATTGGGTTGTTAAAAATTTACTCCTGCTTGCAAATGATGCCAAGGAAAGTTCCTTTTTATGGGTGAACAAGTAGAAGGTAACAAGGTTGTCATGTTAGAAGGTGGATAAATTGTGTTACCTCCAAATGAAGAGGATGAGATAGATAAGAATGAACTACCTCTGAGGTGGTCCATGAAGAAACAAAAAGGAAGAAAAGGGAAAGAAAATATGGTTGATACGAGTATGAAGGTGGCTAGATTATATTCAACTAGGAGATCAGAATAGAAGTTGTTGATGGATGCTATGAAGGCTAGAAAGTCTTCTACTACTAAGAGAAAAAGACTAAAGAAAATTGTTATAGTTGAGGAGGACAAGGTTGAAGTTGTAGAGATTCGAGAAGGTAAAATCGTTGACTCTGTCATTCCTGCTGCAACTAAGAAGAGAAGAAAATAAATCTATATAGCATGGATGACCAGATCCTCAAGTCCAAAATCTAGTAGAACTATTGTAACCAAAAAGAAACATATTGCTGTCAAAAAGAAGAAAACCTTTAAGGGACCTGGTCCCAATAAAAGAAAAGTTGTTGAAAAAGAGGAGCCAAGTATTGATCCCAAAAGAAGAAGAAAGGATAAAGACAATTAGTTAGCATCCAGAGAAGCAAGAAATATTGTCTTACACAAGAAGTTAGTGTTTTTATGTTAAGAACTTAGCTAAATGGATAACTTAGAAAAATGGAAGAAACAAGAACAAAAAGGAAATATACGACCAAAACGACTATCTATCAACCATGTTACGAACCATCAGAGTGTTCGTCAAAGCTAAAAATAATGGGAAGAATGTATAACCCGAGTGATGGTCCAAGTAACGAACTGTCAGACCTCTGATGGGCCGTCAACCTGGCCATCAGGCTGAGACAGAAAGTGGTTCCCCAAGTTATCAAGCGACGGTCCAAGTAACGGACCATTAGACCAGTAATGGCCCATCAAGTTGGCCATTACTCCTTACATAGAATAAAGCAGATTGGGACTTTTAGCGATGGTTCAAGTGACGAACCGTCAAGCCACTAACGGGCCATCAACTTGGCCATAACTGTGATGCAGAAATACTGAGTTTGCATTTTAAATCCCTAGTACCTGGGAATATATAAATACCCAGTATAGGTTTAGATTAGGTATGTTTAATTCATTTTTATCTGATATTCAAATTTGGAGAAACTTGTATCTTATTCTTTGAGAAAGAGCTGAAATTGTGAATCTGAATACTTTTTCACTATTATTCTTTCGAGATCAAGAACAACACTTGGGATATTTTTGTAATTAATTTCTTGAAATATTTATGAGAAATACAATGAAATCTTCTTCTCTTTCTAAGATGTGTGGCTAAAGCTCCAATAACTAGGGTTATGGGAGCCTTGATGTGATTGGTTGTTTAGAGTTGTGAGATTGTCTGAATTCTGTAACTAATTTAAATTGTATAAATTCCTATTCTTTATTATGATATTTATTGGTTTCAAACTTGAAGGGTGATCCCAAGAACACCACTTGTTTGAGTAAAAATATGGTTGTTGGGAAATGAGGAGATTTACAAGGATTCAAGGGATTTAACCTTTAGGTTAAGGGTTAATACCTTAATAGGATTAACCCACTTGACAAATCAATTGAAAATATCAATATATTCTTTAAGTTTGAAATAATTAAGGGATAATAATCTATTGAGGTTGAGAAGTGCATAGATGAACTTTAGAGTTCAATCATTCTTACAATTGGAATTGGTTACGAATTTGGGATAACTCACAACCTTGACTGCTACAACAACTTGGTGAACATAATCCTAGTTTCTTCATTCTTATTTAATCAAACCTTACAAACATACTCATTAGTTGGAATACAATTTACTACAAGCATATTTCACTGTTAACAAACAACCCCCCTTTTACTCTGAAACCTTCGATCAATCATTTATAATAATCATAAGACTTAATTAGCACAGTATTCCCTATAGGATTTGAACCCAACCTAGTTGGTTATATATTTTATGAGGACCGCTTACACTTTCTAATGAGATTTGTAATTTAGGTGAATTAAATTTTGGCATCGCTGTCGGGGAATACGACTGTCAATTAAGTTTATGAGTGTTAATTGACATTTGGTCAAGTTCCTAATTTTACTTTAACTTATTGTTTTTGTTCATTATAGGATATTTATTTTGTATGACAAGTACAAGAAGGTCAGGAGAATCATTATTACCATATCATTTGTAACCTCAATTAATTGGCATAATGGAAGATCAACAAGAAACAGATAGACTAGTCACCTTAGCTAGAGCTTAATTGAATCAACAAAATGATGGTCAGACAGCTTGTGTTCCTAACCTAGTTGAGGAAAACTTAGGAGATGGTGATCTAATTGACCCTGTAAATAGGAGGCATGCTAAGAATGTAGCCATTCCAGTAATAGGAATTAGGCAGCTCGACGAAGGGTAAACTGCCAACCTATTATGCAGTTTGCAGTTGATGAGGAAGATGACAAAGATTTGGACAAGGCTAGTACAACAAGAGAAATTATCCACCACCATTAGCATCAGGAGTGAAGTTTAATATCACAAGAATCATGATACAATTGCTTAACCTCAAAGGGTTGTTTGGTGAACTTCCAGGGGATGACCCAAATATGCACTTGGTGAACTTCATCAATATTTGCAAAACTTTTGACAACCCTGAATTTGGATAGAATACAATTTGGTTGTGTTATTCCCATTGTCTCTGTCTGGGGAGGCAACAATGTGGCTAAATAAATTGGTTCCTAATTCTATAATAAACTAGAGGCAATTGAAAGCTTTCCTAGAAAGGTTATTTTTTCTTTCCAGGATATTACAGTAGAGGGACGAGATTGCTACTAGACGAGATTAGTAACTTCAGGCAATTAGCGAATGAGACACGCCATGAGACTTGGATGAGATTTAAGAAGAAGTTGGCATAGTGCCCCAACCACAAGATAACCGATGAGCATTTGATGGGTATATTCTATAGAGCTTTAAACTCCATCACTAAACCAACCATAGACAATGCTGCAGGGGAGAATTCATGGAGCTTACTTTCACTAAGGATAAAAATATGTTGGAGTGATTGACTAAGACAAGTAGATCTTGGAATACCAGGATTCTTTAGTGGCAAGCTATACTATGTCTAGTGGTATGTCCACAGAGCAGCGATAGAAAGAGAAAGAGCGTGACCAAGATATAGTGCATATAAAGACCCATATAGATATTCTCACAAAGTATTTGCTATCTAGGAAGACCAAAAAGATGAAATTCGTTAGGTCATAAGGTAGAGCTAATTTTGATTCTGTAGAAGAAACTAATTATCTGAACAAAATGGGGAGTTTCCGAGGCAATAGCCAAGGGAATCAAGGTTGGACTTATTATGATAAATCTGGTTACAGAAATTGTTACCAAGGGAGTTGGAAAAATAAGAACGAAAGGAGTGGATTGTATGTGCCTCCTAAAAATTATGATAATGCTGCTATTAGTTCGGATAAGATGTCCACGAAGGACATAATGTAGAAGTTATTAAAAGAGGTGGAGTCGACTAATTTCGGTGTGACAATGATGAATGGTGAATTTTCCTCTAAGTTTCAGTTGGTCGATTCACATTCAACTTCAATAAAGTACCTAGAGCAGCAGATGAACCAAATTTCAGTGGTACTTAATCAGAGAAAGAGTGGTACTTTTCTGAGTGACATGGTGGAAAACCCTCAGAATGATGGGTCTTGTATGGTTATTGCCACCCACAGTGGTAAAGTGTTACTGGGACTTTCTGTGGGAAAGTCTGTGATTGATAATATGGTAGAATTTGATGAGAAAAAAAAAGGTGACCATTCAGTGGAGTCCAAGAAGCTGGATAACCAATGGAAAACTGATGAGTTAGAAAAAGATAAGGGAAAGAAGGGAGAAGCAATAGTTAAATTAATTTCAAAACCACTCCCTCCATTTCCTTATCTATTGAAGAACAAGTTGTATGACACAAAATTTAGCAAGTTCATGGCAATGCAAAAACAGTTGACTGTGAATATGCCTTTGGTGGAGGCACTAGAACAAATGCTTGGCTACGCTAAATTTATGAAGGATTTTGTCACAAAGAAGAGGACAGTGAGCTATGAACTAGTGGATAATTTTCTCCATTGTAGTATCATTTTGACAAGATCATTAGTGCAAATAAAAGTGTATCATGGAGCATTCACCATCCCGAGTACTATTAGATCGTTAGATATTGCGAAGGCCCTATGTGATCTTAGGGCGAGTATTAATCTAGTTCCACTAGTAGTTTATAAGAATTTGGGGTTAGGAGATCCTACGCCCACTAACATGAGACTTGTGATGGCAGACAGATCTGTTAAACAACTAGTTGGTATATTATATGATATGCTTGTGAAAGTGGACAGTTTTATTCTTTTCGCTGACTTTGTGATCTTGGATTGTGAAGTGGACTTTGAGGTACCCATAATCTTGTTTAGACCTTTCCTCAAAATCAATATTATATTGATTGACTTACGGGCATATGAGCTAAAGTTTAGGATCAATGATGAGGTAGTCCAATTTGATATTTACCATTCAATGAAGCAACACAAAGAGATGAGTGTATTCTCTATTGTTTATGTTTATTTTAAAGATGAGCGAGAGGTTCCGATCGAGGAGAAATTTATTGTTTAAACTTTGGTTGTCTTGATGAACTTTGATTGCAAAGGTATTGAAGAATATGAGGAGACAGTATGTGACCTAATGAGAATGGGTTCATAATTATATGCTCCTAAGAAGCTAGATTTAGACCTCAAAAATCGCCCAACACCACCGGCTACGCCATTTATTGAAGAGCCGCCGATGTTGGAATTGAAGAAATTGCTGGGCCATCTATGATATGTGTTTCTAGTCAGTGGAAACACTTTACCTGTGATTGTTATAGAAAATTTAGGTGAGTAGCAGGTTGAAGTCATTATATCTGTACTTAGGAGATACAAAATGGCCATAGGATGGACTATTTCTGATAATATTGGTATTCCTCTGGGTATATGCACTCACAAAATTCATTTTAAGGAAGATTGCACACCAACAATTAAGCATCAACATATATTGAACCCATCGATGAAAGAAGTGGTTAAAAAGGAGATCATTAATTATCTTGATGCTGGGGTAGTGTACCCCATCTCTAACAGCAAGTGGATGAATCCTGTGCAATATGTACCCAAAAAAAGGGCATGACTGTGGTTGCTAATGAGAAGAATGAGTTAATTCAACTTAGGCCAGTCACCGGGTGGAGAGTTTGTATGGATTATCAAAATTTAAATTCGTGGACATTGAAGGATCACTTCCCAATGCCCTTCATGGATCAGGTAATTGATTATTTGGTAGGAAGGGGTTAGTATTGCTACTTAGATAGGTATGCGAGGATACAATCAGATTTCATTGCCCCAGAAGATCAGGAGAAAACAACATTCACATACCTATATGGAACATGCATGATGTCTATTATATCCGACATGGTGGAGGACACCTTGGAGGTGTTCATGGATGATTTTTCTATAGTGGGTGACTAGTTTGAGCTATGTATGGTAAATTTGAGTAGAGTGCTACAGAGATATAAGGAATTCAATCTCGTGCTGAACTGGGAAAAATGCCACTTCATGGTGAAGGAGGGCATTATGATTTGACATTGAATTTAAGCCAAGGGGATTGAGGTTAACCAGGAAAAATTATTGGTGATAGAGAAATTACCCCCTCCTATCTCTATGAAGGGAGTTTGTAGTTTCGTTGGGCATGCTAGATTCTACTGCCATTTTATTAAGGACTTCCCCAAAATTACAAATCCACTGTGCAAATTGTTAGATAAGGAGGCTAAGTTTTTATTTGATTATGATTGTAGAAAGGTATTTGAATACCTTAAAGAAAAACTGATGGTTGTCTTAGTTATTGTTGCACTTAACTGATCCAAGCCATTCGAAGTCATGTGTGATGCATGTGGAGTGGCACTTGGGGCTTTGCTCGGCTAGAAGAAAGAAAAATTGTTTCACCTCATTTACTATGAGAGCAAGGCATTGAATGGAGCACAGAAAAAATACATTGTTGCTGAGAAGGAACTTCTCGTGGTTGTCTATGCTTTTGAGAAGTTTTGTGTATAGTTGTTGGGAAGAAAGGTGGTGGTTCACATATAGGCCATACTTCCTTGAGATATTTGATGGCAAAGAAGGATGCTAAACCAATGTTAATTAGGTGGGTGCTGCTTCTATAAGAGTTTGACTTTGAGGTCAAAGACAGGAAAGGATGTGAAAATCAGGTCACAGACCATATATCAAGACTTTAGGGAGATCAGGAAATCACTAATAAATGTGAAATTGATGATCTATTCCTTGATGAGCATATCCTTGCTTCTGTGCTTAAAAGAGTACCTTGGTACACAGACTTTGCCAACTATGTGGTAAGCAATCTTATTCTTGGAGATTTTTCCTTTCATAAGAAAAGGAAACTCCTCCATGATGCCAACAGTAACTTGTGGGATAAGCCATATTTATTCTAGTATTATGCTAATAATATTATCAAAAGATGCATCCAAAAAGTTTATATGCTGAATATTTTGGAAGCCTGCCATGCTTCACCAGTTGGAGTACCATGCAGGTGATCGTACCGCAATAAAAGTTCTGTAAAGTGGCTATTATTGGCAAAAATTTTTCAAGGATGCATACGAATTTGTGAACAGATGTGACCAGTGTCATAGGCTAGGCTCAATTTCGAAGCACCATGAGATGCCCATGACAAAAATACTAGAGGTTGAATTATTTGACGTTTGGGGTATTGATTACATGGGTCCCTTTGTCAGTTCCTATGGTTTGAAATACATCTTACTGGATGTAGATTATGTATCAAAATGGGTTGAATATACTGCCCTGTCTAATAACGAAGGTAAGATAGTGGTTATTTTTCTTAAAAGGAACATCTTCTCTCGCTTTGGAGTACCACGTACTATCATAAGTGATGGAATATGTCATTTTTACAACAAAGTGTTTTGGGCTGCCTTGGCAAAATATAGAGTGAAATATCATAAAGTTGCAACTCCATACCACCAACAGACTAGTGGGAAAGTGGAGATTTCAAATCAGAAGATAAAGCCCATTCTAGCCAAAATGGTGAACACAAGTAGGCAAGATTAGTCTCAAAAGTTCGATGATACCTTATGGGCGTATCAAACTGCTTTCAAGACACTTATTGGGATGTCACCGTACTAGCTGGTCTATGGAAAAGCATGCCATTTGCCAATAGAGCTAGAGCACAAGGCTTTATAGGCAGTCAAGAGGTTAAATCTAAATTGGAAGGAGGCAGCGGAGCTAAGACTGGGGCAGCTAAATGAGATGGATGAATTCCATCTTGAGGCTAATGAAAGAGCAAACATATACAAGGAAAGAATAAAGAAATATCATAATTGGAGGAGTGAAAAGCAGTATTTTCAGAAAGCCGATTGGGTATTACTCTTCAACTCCAGACTGAAGCTCCTTCCAGGTAAACTTAGGTCTAAATGGCCTGGCCCATTTAAAGTGCACACGTCTACTCATCTAAAGTAGGAAAACTTGAGAACAAAGATGGAAGCATCCTCAAAGTTAATGGAAAACATTTCAAGCTATATATTGGTCCAATAGACTTGGTTAAATGCTTAAGTACAGTTTATTTCCACAAAGTCTGAGTAATTAAGATAACTGAGTCATGTCGTGACAATAAATCAGCCGCTAGTGAGAGGCAACCCACAATGTGGTGTTGTAAGAATAGTTAAAGTTATTTATTTCTTTTAGTGCAATTTTATGTGTTTGTGAAGTGTGCAGGGATAAAAATATAGGAAAATAGGATTTGATCAAGTTGAGGGCGGTTAATGGGAGTGTTGATGGACTGTCAAGGTCCTAACAGACCATCACTAAAACCGTCAAATCCATTGCAAAATAATTGTCATTTTGGATAAGGATTGACGACTAAGTTAGCGGCCTTTCACAGGCTCGATGGACTACCAGAGATGTCGTCCACATGGAGCTAAAAAAGCATGTGTTCTGGATAAGAGCTGATGAACACCACGATGGACTGTCAACCATATGATAGGATTTCACATTCATCATTGCAAGAAGGTAAAATGAATCCTGTACTTGTAAGGATTGATGGTATAACTGACGGACTGTCAAAGACCTATAGGACTATCAGGTTACCCGTCAATCGATCCCTAGCTTTTAAACGAGCAGGTCAGGTCTCTAAAAGGCTACTTATTCATTTGGGTCCGATCCTAATTCTATTTTATGCATAATGGGAGTCACTTACTCACATGTTCCCAACTCTTTAATTCACATAACTATTTACATCCCTGTACATTCATTGTAGGATTCAAATTCATCCACTTTTAGGACTCTTCACCTCTTCTCTTCTCCTTTTTAAACCATCTCTCTTCTAATTAATTTTATTAAGAGAAAATTTAAATCACTCACTGGGAAATTAATTAGTCTTATCTATTGGAAATTTCACATGTCAGAGCATTGAGGAATACTTAAAGAACAAGGTACGACCAAAACTCTACTTTTCTTTTTAGAATGAAGAACATGCATTATGTGAGTGTGATAATGGATGAAGGAAATTTTTCTTTTCTTGTTGTTGATTTTTTGTTTCTAATTAAACTCTAGTAAATAGTGTATTGGGTGAAGTTTGAGTAACCCATGGCCAAAAATTAGTGCAATTAGTTTTCAAAGGTTGAAATTAATACAGTAATTATATGCTTTATGATTGAATACATACCAGATGTTTGTAAAATTGCCAAAAAGAAAGAGAAAACTAGAAATTTCAATTGACGGCCACATTGATGGACCGTCAGACCCTTGATGGTCCATAAGACTGTCCGTCAACTGGCTTCAGATTGAATATCTTAATGACTAAGCTATAATGGGTCTTCAGACCCCTGACGGACTGTCAGCTTAACCATTAAAAGGCTCTTGAACAAATGCTTCACTGGTTAAGCTATGATGGATACCTTGACGGACCGTCATACTCCTGATGGACACCTTATTTATTTTTTCTTCAAATTCAACATTGATGGTTTTTTCTTTGTTTAGGAAAAATGGTAAAAAAATTACCACCACACCAAGGCGGTGGTAGAGGTCAACAAGAAAGGGGTAGAGGTGAACCGGCATGCAGTAAGAAAGCACCTATTTTCAACACTCATTAGTGGTCAATGAAAGTAGTCTCCCAGTCTGATTAGGAGATTGAAAGTGAAAGCAGTAGAAGTACTACTTCCAGCTCCAATAAGGAAAGGGTTAACACATCAAACCCTAACCAAGTTGAGGAATCGAAAGCTGAGAATGCCAATATGGTTAAAAGCAAAGACCCTCAAACATGGGAAACAATTAGGTGGCACATTAAAGGAGCATGGGATAAATATCTTGATGGGTTTGTACCAATAAAAAATAGGCAGATAAAGAGGCCCATCTCAGAGGAGCATCAAATCGCCACTTTTGAGCCTCATGAATACCTAGAACTTGAGCAGTGTTTTACTGAGTACATGTTAAGGTGGATAAGAAGACCTCTAGGAACTCGCTAACCCAATATCGTATGGGAGTTTTTCACTAATTATTTGGAAATGGTAGAGAAGGACTGTCCAAAGGGTACAAAAATTTTAGGTTTGCCTAATAGAGAATTAGTTCCAGTAAAACGGGTCAACATTGATATCTCTGCCTGTACGCTGAATAGGATATTATTTGGATCTGATTATAAGGCACCGCCTACTATACCAGAATTTGAGCATCATCTAACTACAACCTCTACCCAACAATTTTGGTTATATAGGCTTCTTACTGACGATAGTAACCCATCATTGGCACTTAATCCAAAAGAGCACATTGCTAAATCATCTCTCAGTTTCCAAGCTAAGTTTTAGTGGGCTATTGTCAGACTGCAATTGATGCCAATAGGGGAAGATGCTAACTTGGACAGTGATAAAGTAGTGTTGGTTGCTAGTCTGGTTGCTGGGATGAATATTGACTTTGGTTAAATTATTGCAGATAAGTTGTTCGTTAGGGCACACAAAGTGTCAAGTGTTTTTCCATTCCTATGTTTGATCACGGACCTATGCAGGTAAGCAAATGTTCCTTTTATCAAAGCGCTTGATAATGAGGTTTGATCAAGTCATAGGCAGGCCATTGAGAAAATAAAGGACGATTCAAAATTTGAGATGTAAGTTAACAAGACACCTGTCTTTCAATTACAGCCAGCTCCATCCCCAGGGACATCTGAGATCCCTACAGGTATGCCATTACCGCTTACCACTTTTGTGCCACCAAATTATGTGCCCCCCAATGCTTCTATAGGGTCAGCTTCTATGCCTTAAGTAGGAGAGACTATAGACACTGGATCTGTACCACCTCAGTATTTAGAATACCAACTGATACAAGAAAACTTTTCAAAGTCTATGAGGACTCAGAATAAGTTTGAAAAATAGTGAACACATGGGAAAATCTTTTCAAGTCATTTGTTGATCATATCATTGATGAAGCTTTAAAGACATACCAGAATATTCAAGCCAGAATGGATGACATGAAGGAGTGTGTAAACAAACGGCTAGATAAACTATCAGTTCCAAATTTTGCAAAGTTTGTGACAAAATTTAGGTAGACACGAGATGACATTATTGAACTAAAAAGCCATCCTGTGAAGCCTAATTTTTACTCGCACTGATAATTAGCAATGAAGATAGAGGCCTTATTGATCTTATGGGAAACCCGCTAAAAGATAAAGTTAAGCAAGTTGATGAAAGTGTTGATAGAAAAGCTTCAAGGAGAAGGAAGCAAGAGGATATGACACCAGAAGAAAGACAAGCTAGAGATATGAAAAAAGATTCTAAGAGGTTGAGAAGGGATGAAGAAAAGAGGCAGAAAAAAATTGCAGATGAAACAGCAGGAGTATCCACTAGTTCAGCCCCATTGATAGGGCCCACACCTAATCTGATATGATTTGAGATACCTCCAATTCAGGAGAAAGCTATTTTAAGCACCACTACCACCATTGGGGTCACCAATGTTGCAACTAAGGACAAAGAAGCCTCACCGTATTTGACCGACTCATCTGCCTGAGAGGTTTTACAAGTATTCCACTATTTGTACTTTGTACTTTTCTACTTGTTGTGTTTTGGTCACCACAAGGGTTATTGTTTCCTGTGTTCTTTTCCCGCATGCGCTATCTAGTAGAACAGGCATGTTTAGGTTGCATATTTGTTTTTCCTTTATTGTCGTGATGTACATATTATTCAAGTGATTATATTGATGTATTTTCTTTTCTTTTAGCACCCTTTTTATACGTATGGATGATAAATGAATATGGCAAAGTACTTTGAACATATTTGTATGACTATTCCTTTTGTCATATTGTATTTGTTGAACAACCATTTATGATTTTGTGATTGGCATTGGGTGCAAGAATAAAGTAAGCATGATCATGTGATGTAAATCCCAAGAGTTGGTAGAATAAGTGTTAACTTATTGTCTATGTGTGCGAGTGTTTGTTATAGTTTTTGCATAATGTGTACAACTACAACTTGCCTGATTCATTGATATTGCTTTGTGATTGATTCAATAAGATTGGATAGTAGGCCCCCTTCAATTATTAGTCCACTTAGTTGTAAAGAATGACCTACCAAAAAGATTTTTCCCTTTTTAACCATTTTTGAGCTTGTGTTAGTGTTTATTCATTCCTAATAACTCCGATTTACTCTTTTAAGAAGTTAGCACCTAACTTTGGCCCTAGTCCAATTTTGGATATCGTGCACCTTAACTTAGGCAAAATACCTAAGTTGAGAATGGCTACTATCAAGAAGTTAACAGTTTGATGTAGGTGGATTGGACTTGAGATAAAATATCACATCTGCCCCTAATCTAGTTAGATATTCTGCACCTCAATTGACTGCATCAGCATAAGTTGAGGGTGGCTGATTTATTCTCTTTAAAAAAAATTGGGTTTATGGAGAAATCATTGATAAATAGTATGGATTATAGGTAAACTAGAAAAACATTAGTCTTGGTGAGTAGAAATCAAGGGAAAAGAGAGGGAAGTTTGAACTTAAAGTCCCCTGTCACAAAATTATTCCTCACTTAACACCAAAACCTCATTACAAGCCATAGAAATACCTGCTTGATATTTGTGAATCAACCATAAGGGAACATTAGATGATAAGGGAAAGATTATGGGCGTGTATTCTATATTTGCAACTTTCTTTATGAGAGAGAGACTCTTGGTTTTCGTCCATAGGTTAAATGAATAATGTATGGGTGACTTCTTTGACTATGAGGGCAATTTAAGCTACACTTAGTTTAATTGATTTCCATGGGATATTGTATCTATGGTTGTGTATGTGCTGAAATGCAAATAATGTCGGTTATAGATCCTGATGTGCTGAGACCACATAAGTGAGATGACAGTTGAGTGGTTGTATGAAATATAGTTTAATAATTGAATGCCCATCATTGTGTTTGTTCATGCATGTAATTGATGTTGAGTTTCTTGAGGACAAGCAATTTTCTTAAGTTGAGTGTGTTGATGTTCCGGCTTTTGACAAAATATCTTAAATTTTTACAAGGGATAATTGTGCATTTTCAAGCAACTGTTGTTGTATTTGATGCTGGATTTTAGTTTTTTTAGGTGAAAATCTTAGCTGAAGGGATAACTTAGAAAAATGGAAGAAACAGGAACAAAAAGAAGAATAATGACTAGACTAATGGGTCATCAACCATGTGATAGACCATCAGAGTGTCTGTCAAAGATAAATAGAATGGGAACAACGGATAACCCAAGTGATGGTCCAAGTGACAGATTGCCATACCTCTGATAAACCGTCAACCTGGTCGTCAGGGAAAGACAGAAAGTGGTTCCCCAAGTGATCAAGTGACGGTCAAAGTGATGGAGCATCAGACTAGTGATGGTCTATCAACTTTGCCGTCACTCCTTAAACAGAATGAAGTAGATTGGGACTTTCAGTAATGATCCAAGCAATAGACCGTCAAGCCATTGACGGACCATCAACTGCGACACGGTAATAATGAGTTTGAATTTTAAATCCCCGGTACTTGGGAACATATAAATACCCAGTATAGGTTTAGATTAGGTATCTTTCATTTATTTTTATCTGATTTTCAACTTTGGAGAAACTTGTATCTGATTTTCAACTTTGGAGAAACTTGTATCTTTATTCTCTGAGAAAGAGCTGAAATTGTGGATCTGAATACTTTATTCACTATTCTTCCATAGAGATCAAGAACAACTCTTGGGATATTTTAGTAACTAATTTCTTGAATTATTTATGAAAAATACAATGAAATATCCTTCTCTTTATAAGGTATGTGGCTAAAGCTCTCATAACTAGGGTTATGGGAGCCTTGATGTGACTGGTTATTTAGGGTTGTGAGATTGTCTGAATTCTGTAACTAATTTCAATTGTATCAATTTCTCTTTATTATTATGATCTTTCTTTGTTGGAAAATTGAAGGGTGAGCCCAAGAACACCACTTGTTTGAGAAAAATGTGTGTGTTGGGAAAAAAGGAGATTTACAAGGATTTCAAGGGCTTTAACCTATGGGTTAAGGGTTAATTCCTTAACAGGATTGACCCACTTGAAAAATCAATTGAACATATCAATATAATCTTTAAGTTTGAGAGAATTAAGGGATAATCATCCATTAAAGTTGAGAAATGCATAGATGAACTTTAGAGCTCAATAATTGTTGCAATTAGAATTTGTTACGTATGAATTCGGGATAACTCACAACCTTGACTGCTGTAACATATGGGTGAACATAATCCTAGTTCATTAATTCTCATTGAATCAAATCTTACAAGCATACTCATTAGTTGGAATATGATTTACTACAACCAATTTCACAGTTAACAAAGAACCCTCCTTTTCCTCTAGAACCTTCAGTCAATCATCCATAATAATCATAATACTTAATTAGCATAGTATTCCCTATGGGATACGAGCCCAACCTAGTTAGGTTCCATATTTGATGATGATCGCTTACGCTTTCTAACAAGATTTGTAATTTGGGCGTATCATATAGCTGCAAAAGTTGTTGAGATAGTGCACTTGAAGATACAGAATCAGAAGTTAAAATTTGGGGGACCTGGTTCCACTGAGGAACTTAATATTTAAAATGTAAAACTCCAAGCCAAGGTTGCAAAACTTACTAGTCAGGTTTAAGGGCTGAATGTAGAAGTAAAAACCCTCTCTAAACATTTATTGGATGCTCATGTTGCTAAAGCTGCTAGAATAGAGTTATTTGCTAAATATTTCTCCCCTAAACACCCCTCTACTTGAATTCTATCATCCTTGTGCCAGTTTGTCATCCCTGCATCAGTTCCATTCTATATTTTTATACTGAAATGTTGTTGATCTTCCTTAAAATAAATGAATTCCTATTTGTATGTTTCATCTACTTCTTTCTTAAAAACTACTCTTCATTATAGTTTTGCTTTAGTGTCCATGAGTTAACTAACCTAAGAATATCTTATTCTTAGTTTATTGTTATTCCTTTTTCAATGATGCCAAAAGAGAGGATACTGAATCCATCTGGTAGGGATCATCTGGTAGCGACAAGGTATGTGTGTTACATAAACCAGGGGTGGGTATTACTGGTTGTGTGTGTTGTCTTGATATGTTGAAAAGCAGGAGGTTCATCTACGCTGAATGGCCTATTAATAAAGGAAATAATGCTTGTGAAGTATTTTAATCTGGTAGGGACCAGGTATGTGTGTTATAGGGACTAGGTTTGTGTGTTACCAGGTGTGTTTTTTGCATGAGATATTTTAAAAAGAAGCTGTTCCATATGTGTTGAATGGCCTATTGACTGGGGAAAGAATGCTTGTGAAAAATGATGGAAGTTTATAGGTGGAAGTATGGTGTATGTGATGGATGTAACAATTATGGAACGATGAACTAAATACAAGTTAATGACTATAGGTATATTGAAAGAGGGAATAAACTTTGATGTGTCGAGTGGCAACAAGGGACCAGGTACCTAAGTTGCATAATATATTGACAGGGAGAAGAATGGTGAAAAATGATAGGGAGAAAATTAATCAACAATAGTGGTGATCACTCTATTCAAACATGGTGAATGAACATTGATGCTAAAAATCCGTGGTTGGTCTTTCATCATCAAACAGGGGGAAAATTACTATATCTTGTGTTGATGATGATCAGCTAATGACAATATACCAAGTCCCTGGGTATTTGAATTTCTATATCATGTCTTGATGGTGAGCAATTGATAATAAGGGACCAGATCCCTGGATCTTCATGAATACAGTACATTTGTCACTATACTGTGGAGTTTTGTCTTCTAGTATAACAAACTGTGCAGCTGAGCTAGTAACCATCAGGACGCCTATCCCTGTCAGATTTCTATCCTAATCGTTATTCCACTATAAAAGGAAAAGAATGTTTCTGAATTAGTGAGTTTTTTCAAGATCAGAATATGAAAGTGAGATAGAGGTAAAAACACAACTTTACAATATTGCTCAAGTACTTTATTTGTGTATGTACTGAAAGAGTGAATGTTCTTGAGTCAAGTTATTATCTATAACTAAATTACTTGTGTTATAAGAGTACTTCTTTCTTTTATTTCTTAAGGGTGCTTAGTTAAAGTTACCTAAGTTAGATATTGGTTAGAGTTAAGTAATATTAAAGTGAATTCTTTGCAGAGTTGTCAAGGTAGGCTTGTAGTAGAGTTATTACAAGCAGGGGGAACCTAGAGTTAGGTTCAAATTGAGCTTGTAATCAAGAGGTTGATTATAGTGGATTACTGAAATGCTTGTGAAAGCAGGCCGTGATTTTTACTCCCTTGAGTAAGGAGTTTTCTACGTTAAATTCTTGTGTTCTTTAAATCTAGCAAAGGTTCTAGTTTTCTACTACTTCACTGTTTGATTGCTTGTGACTAAATTTAAGGGACCTAGTCCCTCGTAGTATGGTGCAACCCCCCTCACCCCCCCACCCCATGCTCCAACATTGGAGTACAAGTCAACCTGTGTTTCAGCTTCTCAAAACTCCCCTTACAAGCATCCGACCATAGAAATTTCACCTTTTTTGGGTCTACTTAGTCAACAGGGCCACAATAGATGAGAAGCCCTCCATAAACCTTTTATAATTACTAAATAAACCCAAAAGTCTTCGAATATTGGTTGGAGTTGTGGGTCTAGGCCACTTCATAACTACCGCCATCTTCGATGGATCCACCATGATCTTTTTACTGGATACAATATGACCTAGAAAAGCAACAACGTTCAACCAAAATTCATGCTTCTATAACTTAGCATACAAACATTGATCCTTTAGGGTCTCCAACACAATACAGAGGTGATCAGCATGATCCTCCTCACTCTTCAAACAAACAAAAATATCATCAATAAACACAATAAAGAATAAAATACAAAAACTGATGGAATACTGGATTCATGAGATTCGTAAATGCCACTGGGTAATTGATGAACCCAAAAGAAATGACCAAGAACTCTAAACGACCATAATAGGTACAAAAGGAGGACTTATGGATATCCTCCTCCCTAATATTTAGTTCACGATAGAACGAATGGAGATCATTCTTGGAGAAATACTTAGCACGCTGAAATTGATCAAACAAGTCATCTATCCTTAGAGGGTACTTATTCTTCACCTTTACCTTATTCAACTAGCAGTAATTAATGCACATCTGAAGAGAATCATCCTTCTTACGCATAAAAATAACAAGAGCACCCTACGGAGACACACTAGGGAAAATGAAATCCTTATCAAGGAGATATTTCAACTGTTTCTTAATCTCTTTCAACGAAGATGGATCCATCCTATATGGAGGGATAGAGATATGACGAGTGTCTAGAAGAAAATCAATCCTCGAATCAATTTCCCTATTGGGAGTAATACCATAAAGATCATCAGGGCAGACCTCAGGAAATTCACTAACCATTGGTGCAGACTGTAAGGAAGGACCCTCCGTGTTAGGATCTTTAACCTAGACAAAATGATAAAGACAGCCCTTGGAAATCAATTTCTGATCTCAAAGATATGATATGAACCTCATCTTAGGAATTAGAGAACTCCTTTCCTACTCAATAACCAGTTCAGTAGGAAATTCAAAAATGGTTATATGGGTTCGATAGTCTAAACATGCATGGCATGAGTGCAACCAATCCATTTCTAAGATGACATCAAAATCAATTGTGTCTAATTCAATTAAATCCATCAAAGTTTTCCTACTACAAACTGATACCACACAACCCCTATATACTCTTGTAGAAACCACAGAGTCACCCATCAAGATAGAAAGAGAAATAAAGGATATAATGGTGCCAACTTGGCCCCATTGGCCTGAGAATGGGCACCTTGTGCCCAAGAACTATGTTGATGTCCAAACAACACCTCTTCTCAGATGATGATACAGTCACTTTCAAAATATAGTAACCCAATAGAGGTTGGGGTCGAATCCCAAGGGAACACGTGGAATTGTGGATCTCAGTAGTTAAAATCTGCAGGTAGAACAAGAAAAGTAAATGGGGTTTTTTTATAGTAATCTCAAGTAAGTAACTATATTAACTTCAATTATAATCAGTGTAGGTGAAGACTAGGATTTTATTCCCCCTAACTTCTAAACTATGTAGGCTTATCGTGCTTCGTTGTACTAACTAGATACATTGCATACAAAATCAAAAAGTTATGTATCTTCTGCAGTATTTTGGATGAGTAGAAGGATTTTACCCTTTACCTTTTGAGTCTCAGGATGTCGCCTTACTAACCCTTATCTTTCTCCCAGTTAACTATTACCTTTTAAGTCTCTAGCTATTAGATGAAATCTAACTATCTTACTAGGATAGAACCTAGAAGCATGGATCAACAGTTAAACTCTAAATTACTGCTGTCTTTACCTTTTCCTAGTCACTACTTCTCTTATGGAGCAAGAAGCAATATATGGGCAGGATCCTAACGTGTGCACCCATTAAGAAAACTATTATTACAAAGATAAAGCAATGTATGCAAGGGTATCGATTCAGAAAAATAATAACACTTCCGCAACTTCGTCACTATGCCAGGGTTTCCACAACCCTAGCTATGGGTTTTAGCCATTCATGCTTGTAAAAAAATCAATAACATTTATAATTGAAAGCATTGATGAAATCACAATGATAAAAAGTAATAAAACCCACAACCTTAACTAAATTAATGAACCAAAGTCAATACGAGATAATCCCAAGATCAAAATCGGATCTTGGAATCAAAATATGTTTTTGAGTATCAAAAGTGTGTAACTCCTACTAAAAACACATAAAGGGTATTTATAGTACAAAAGAAAATCCTAAAACCAAGCCCAAACAAAATAGAAGAAAATAGGGCCGGTGGCCACATGTGGTCTGTACCTGCCTTCTATCCCTGGGCCCAGGTAGTACCTATGGTCCTGAACCTGGGCACAAGTAGTACCTTTGGTGCTGACCCTGGGCACAGGTAGAGGGTGCAGGTTGCCGATGAAAAATCCTACAAGTTCATCTCTCGAGATTTTTGACTTCTGTCACTTGCTTTGCCTACTTGCAGTCAGTAGGTCTTACATACGGTCCATGGGTTGGCTTAGTAAGTACCTCGACTCATTTTTTCATCTCTTCTTCGATTCTCGAACATGTTTTTATCACGATCAGGCAAAAAAGTGTCCCAAACATTCATAATTGCTCCAAAAGTATCCAAAATACTGTTTTAAAGAACTTATCATCCAAAATATGATTTCCTGCAAAACATACCCAAAACACATGATATCTAAAAAATAACCTCAGAAACTTGCATCTTTTCCTTTTTTAAAGCATTGAAAGTGCTATATTTTTATAGCACATCAACATCCTCAACTTTGATTGTTTGCTTGTCCTCAGGTAATAAAACACAACAAAAATAAAAATGATGCTTAACTAGAAGAATCTAAGCTATTCAAGGCAGTCTGTCAATACTTAAAGATCAGAATACAAAAACCTCTCTTATCTCACTTTTCAAAACCAACTGTGTATGAACAGGAATAACAACAATATGACACAATGGGATCAAGGTATGGTAATTACATTATCAATAGACAATCACTCATATATATGAGTTACATTACATGAAACAAGCAAATAGCTAGCAATATGACTCAAATGCCTTCAAAACAGGGATGTCCCACTCACTCCTATAAAATTATTTATGTCAATGTAGTGACGGACAAGATACATCACACTCAGAAGAAAAGTTTCAATCAGTGCATGTCAAATACTGTAGGCTTGCCCTTTTTTCTTTATCTTAGCATTCATATAGTCAAGTTAAAATCACTATAGGAATTTTCTCGATTAGTAAAGTAAGCTTGGGGGCTTGAATGGTACACATTGACATGTCAAGTGACTAAGACTCCTTGGAGATACACTAACTTTGGGGTGTAAATTACTAGCCAATTTTCTTTTTATTCCACCCTTATTTCTCCCTTTTTATTCTTTATTGCACATTTA